>NW_009952533.1:10880130-10932579 GCF_000747805.2 Chaetura pelagica | reverse complement strand
GCAGGAAAAGTTTGTGGGTTTCTGCTGAAGAAGTACCTGTTTGCTCTTCCGCTCTTTGTTTTTGGGGTTTTTTTTGTGGGTTCTGGTTTTCTGAATTTTTTTTTTTTCACATGAAAGAAGGATTACAGTTGGAGCAAGGTTAAAGAGGATGCTTACAGAATAGGCTGAAGTAGAATGTTTCCTTCTGTGAAGGAGTTAACTGGTCACTTGCATGTTCATGGTCTCATGTTACTTTAAACTTTCATCTACTACTGAGGTAGAAACTGTCAGCATGTTGTTGGAAGGTTATTACCTTGCCTTTCATGAGGGGGGTCGCCTGACAGTTCTTTGTACTTTGTCTAGTTTTTCTGGTTGCATTGTCGTTGATACAATGATGAGATATTGAAGAAAAAAAGGTTGAAATCCAGGCTTTTTGTGTGTCCCTTTCATGACTCCCTATAGGAGTCAAGGCTCTGGGCCTGAGCCTTGTTTGTCATTATGTCACTGAGTTGACATTCATGCTCATGTCACTGTTTGATATATTTATCTAAACTATCAACAGGCTTTAATATCAAATCTCTTCCTAGGACTCCTATCTTAATATTTTCTCACCTCCAAGTGTTGCATTAGTGATAGAAAAGACTGCATGGAAAAGTGGGGGGTGAGGGGCAGAAAGTGGATTGCTGCAAATTAGTTTGTATGAGTTATTATTTTTTCCTGCCTTTTTCCTCTTTTGGTCTGTAGAGGCCTTTCCAAAGCAAAACCATCTTTTTATCCCAGCTGGTATGAGTACCAGGGTGTTGACTTGTACTGTTTTGCTGTGTGTCCTCAGGGGATTTGACTGGCTTGGAATCACTGATGATCCTATGAGATCTTTGCCCTAAAGAGAATTTAGTTTTTAAACTTCACAGATCTTTGGCATTTATTTTTTATGATCAATCTACTTGTTTTTAGTTTGTGAATACATGAAACAGGTTGGGGTTCAGGATGTTGGTTACTACTGTGGTGGAAGATAAGACTAGATGTAGGCAAAGAATATTATATTTATTTTTACTTGGAAGCATAACAGCCAAAATGAATTAATATTTTTTTGTATCTTCCAGAAGCTACATTCAGATTCCATCATCAAGGGATGAAAAATATTTTTAATGTTGTTTTTAACCTTGGGTTGATGGACATGATGTAAAATTGCAGTAAGAACAGCACCATTTTGGATAACATAGTTGTGTTGTAAACAGAGGTAAAATGTAGGGTGTATGTCAAAACTTCTAAGTGTTGAAATTGCAGCTGGTTTATCTTCAGCACATTTTTCTTGATGTTTATCTTGTTGAAGTACCTTATGCTTATAAACAGAAGATTCTGGGAATTACCAGCTGGATTCTAATCAAGCAGAAACTTTTGATATTGCCTTGGAGATAGAACTGGCCTATTTGCATTTTTTTTTCATCATGGGATAGGCATTTTCCACTGGATAAGTATTGTCCATACGTGTTGTTTTGGACTGCTAAGGAAACAAAGAGATTTGTTCCGAGATTATAAAATCAGCATCTTGAGGAAAAGGGAGGTCACAGTTTGCTTGGTTAATAGGTCTTTCATCCTGGCCTTAGGAAACAAAGCAAGTACATTTGTTGTGATGTTTAGGATATGTAGTAACCAGCAGGATGAGAGAGCTCTGTATACATTAAGTATTTTTTTGAAGTTTGAGGTAAAACTGTGGTGATTCAACCCTCTGAGCTCTCCCAAGTATAGCCAATATGTTTTTTCCAGGTTAAATACTGAGTGTGATCTTGGACCTGATTTTTTTTTTTTTTTTTTTTTCCTGGTATAGTTCATTGAAATACTTTTCTTCACATTTTCTTACAAGTTTTTGAAATATTTTGTGTCTGCCACTAGGAGAAAGAACTTTAGATTCATTATCTAGATCATGGTCTTTCAGGAAAGTGGAGCTGCATACTGTAGTTTGATATTTGATCACCCAAAGAGTGCACCATCTTTTTTATGTCTTTGAATATTTCTGCCGTTTTATGTTAGCTGAAAGCTTCATTGCAGAGAGGGCTTTTTTGTTTAAATTTGCTTTTTGTTTCTGATTGGAGTTGATGTAGTGCTATTTTATACTTAAAATTGGTGCTATTATCTTGACTTCTTACTAGTTTGGTTCTCTAAGGGGAAAAAAAAATCACAGTAAGTGTGTAGTTAAAAATTGCTGTAAAATATTACCCCTGTTCTCAATCAGCTAAATGTGGAAAAATTTACCAAAAAGCTTGAGGTATTGGTTTAGTTTATATATTTTTTTGAATATAAGGTAAATATAAAGAAAATATAACTGGCAAAATGTAAAATTTGTGAGTATGTATTTGAATACTGTGAATACTTCACTTAAAAACCATTCATGTAAGCTTATACTTACATGTTGAAGAAAGAAAATGTTATGCCACCCTGTAGGTTGCTATAAAGATTGTTTATGCAGCTCAGCATAGGACTTAAAATACATTGAATTGGAGAATTTTGAAAAATGTACTGTGCGACATGGGAGACCAAATCATGCTAAAGTGCAAGGAAAGACTATACATCAGTTCAAAGGCTACATTATTCAAAAAACTGCAACCATAAAAAAGGTAATAAGATTACATTCTCACACTTCATGGCTAGTAAGGTGCATTAAGCTGCTCAGATATTCATAACTTACTGTGACATTTGGGAAGATTACATTTTGCTGTGCACAGCCATTACTGCAGCTCAGATAATAACTAGCCAATGCACGGACCTGGATTATGATCCCTGTCATTGGAAACAAATTTGTGTTTTGAAGGTTGATCAGTTTCAAATCACCATTAGAAAGGGTTAATATGAAATACTGTGGGGGGTGTGTGTGCTTATGTGTATCTAATGGGCATGCATACATATAGTACATCAACTGCACTGTGCCTTTGGTATATTGCGTTCTCTCGTCAGTTTTTTTTGTCCTCACTTTCCTTAAAGGAAATGCTAAAATGGTAATTATTTCTACCATAGCATATTATTTCCAGAATGTACTTGCTGAAATGCTTATGTTTGCAGATGAGATTGGAAACCTAATTTGACAGCTTCCTGGATGGGTGGTTACTGATAATAGTGTATCTAGCCAAAAATGAAAGATTCGTGGTGTAGACTTATAGGGTGAAGGTAAGGTCACCTCTAGTTGCAGTATATGGTTTTGGTGTGATAATTGATGGTTGAGTTATAGTTAAAACTAAATGTGTAAAGAGTTGAATTTCTTGTTAAGAATTAGCAGGTGTTTGTGGCTGGAATTTAACCTTCAGCTATTCTGTCTGTACACAGAATGCAGTATTTTGTTTTTTACCTTGATGGCGAGATAGAGAATGGCTTGTTGAGCAGTACTTCAGTTTTGTAGAGAGCAATGCATTTAGTGTATTTTACATTTTCAAATGTTTTTGTTTTTTTAAGGGGTGTACTTTTTTCCTTGCATTTGTGTTAATCCATTCTGCTCAGCATTCTCCCTTGAATTCTACCTTACAGAGCTTTCTTGAGGTAGGCCTCTGCTGCATCTTATGGAAGGTGAAAACTGAGCTGTGGAGAATAATAATGACCTGATAGATTTGAGTGGACAGCATGAGTTGAGAAAACAAAAACTTGGGAATATAATTCAAGTCTTCACATTCAGTTAATGAAGTTTCCCTAGATAGTAAGGAAGCATCTGATAGTAAATTGCATAATTATTTTTCATCACCAAAAAGGGATTAAAAGTGTTTAGAAATTATCATGAGACATTGTCTATTCTGTCATAAAAGCAGTTACTTTCTCTGCTTCTTGTGGTGTTTGGCATTACTGTTTTATACTCAGAAGACCAAATATTGCTGCTTCTAAGTGACAAGATTTAGACACTTGAGGAAAATGTATTGTAATTTCAGTAGTTAATGAAGAACATATGTTCTGTTCCATTGCGTAGGTTTATCTTCAGATCCTGACTAGCTGTTGGAGCTCATATTTAAGCAAGTTAGTATATGCATTTTGGGGCAGTTTTGCCATGGTATGACTTTGGAAGTGATGGTACTGAAGCTGTTAATGGTCAAAGAATGTGAGAGGAGCACCATGTAGGACAAAAATAATGTTGTTTATTAGACAGACTTGTAAAAATGAGAAGGAGCTGAAATACTTTTTAGTGTGAATACATTTTGGTCATTTGACTCAATGCTATCTGAATTCCTATTGTGTGCTGTTATATAATGGATATTTTGGCAAGCATGGTAAGCATCAAGTTTAATACAGTTCTAAAGTCCAAGAAAAGTTTAAAAAGTGGAGGCTGGACGGAATTGGGGTAGAGGAGTTTAGTACAATCTTTCCTTCAGCTGGAAATCTTACTGAGTATACAAATGAGAATTAAATAGGTTCTTTCCTTCCCTCCTCCATGTCTTTGGCACGTGCATGTATGTTTAGTTACTCAGTGTATGTTCAAACAAAGCCTGCACCTAGGAGACCTGAAATATTACTAGATTTAAGTGCCTTAGCCAAACCATAGTCAAAGGCTTTAAACAGTGCTTCTGTTTCACGTTCATGCAAATATAGCAAGCCTTTTTTTCCTTTTAGTACTTGTGGCTACTATTGAAACTGGCAGTTAATACTTAACCAGCTTTATTCAATATCTCAGTCATGACTTGTACGTGTTATAAGTGGTAATATTTCTGACTTGAATCAGCTCCTTTTAGCTACAATTACCCTCTTATTTGAGGAGTTTTAAGCACACTAGAAGGAAAGCTTTTAGGGCCACTCCAGGCCATTTATGGTATCTTAGCTGACTTGGCTTTTTCATCTATTTTAGGACACTTAAAATCACAGAACAGTTTTGGTTGGAAAAGAGCTGTAAGATCATTGACTCCAACCATTAACCTAACTCTACAGAGTCCTGTGTTAAACCATGTCCTTAAGCACCACATCTGCACATCTTTTAAACTCCTCCAGGCATGGTGATTCAGCCATCTTGCTGGGCAGCCTGTTACCACTGTTTGATAACCCTTTCAGTGAAGAAATTTTTCCTCATATCCAATCCAAACCTCCTTGGCACAACTTGAGGCCATTTCCTCTCATCCTATCAATTGTTACTTGGGAAAAGAGACCAACCCTCACTTCAGGCTCCTTTCAGGCAGTTGTAGAAAGTGGTAAGGTCTCCCCTCAGCCTCCTTTTCTCCAGGCTAAACAACCCCAGTTCCTTCAGCCACTCCTTTGAAAGTCTTATTCTCCAGAGCCTTCACCAGCTTCATTGCCCTTCTTTGGACACCCTCCAGCACCTTGATGCCCTTCTCGTAGTGTGGAGGCACTTATTGGTCTCTTCACTTTTCATCTGTGTGGGGCAGCTCAGGACATCTCTATCTTGCACTACCCAGATTTTCTTCTGCAGCAATTATCTGATAGTAGGTGACACCCTAGGAGCACCTTTGTTGAAGGTGCTCATCAGAACTTGAAACAGAGGAAGGGTAAGGCTTGATATAATTCTGTTGGTCTCTTTATGTTTCTTTTTTAGCTCATGTCTTTTTCTTCTTGCAGAATGAATAACTTTAAACATGGAATGGTACCTTGATACAATTGTCTTAAGGTTTTTTTTAATCTTTTGTCTGAAAGCTTGTTGGAGGACAATTTGACTTGGAAATGAACTTTATCATCCAAGAAGTAGAGGGCATCACCTGCATGGTAGACTTGCTGGACAAGTGTGACATCACCTGCCAAGCTGAGGTGTGGAGCATGTTTACAGCGATCTTGAAGAAAAGTATACGCAATCTGCAAGCATGCACGGAAGTGGGGCTTGTTGAACAAGTGCTCAAGAGGATTGATAGAGCTGACAACATGATTGCAGGTACAGTTTCACTCAGTGTGTGACTGAAACCGTATTCCTTTTATGTAAAGTCTCATGGAAACATTTATTAAGTGGTAGAAATTTGACATTGCTTTTTATTAAGCATTTATATTGCTGTTCTTTTTCCTTTCAGATCTCTTAGTGGATATGCTGGGTGTGTTGGCTAGCTACAACTTGACAGTTCGAGAGCTAAAGTTATTCTTCAGCAAGCTTCAAGGAGAAAAAGGGAGATGGGTAAAAGAAAACTTAACTGAAACCATTTTTGTAGTGTTGCTTCTACTTTTCCTAGTATTTATAGGTTAAAAGGCTGTTTGATAACCTTTGTAATAAACAGATTTTAAATGTACCAAGAAATATAGGATGTTTTCTGGTATTATATGAATGAATCTTTTTACTTGCAAGTAATTAAAATACAGAGAATAGAATAGTGATGAAATTAAATTTCCTCCTGGATCTGTGAACTGAGTTGATCTTTTTGAACACCTGGGTATCATATGGTGACCCAAAGCAAGTGCTTTTATGCCCTTTTAAAAATAATTCCAGTTATAGGAAATGGAAGGAAAAAGGATTAACATTTTTTTTAAGATGGAAGAGAATAATTTAAGAAGTCTGCATAGGCAGTTCAATATGCTCCTATTTTCTTGCTGTTCTTTATCTGAAGCCTGAAAAAAATTACCTAGACAAGGAAGTGTGAATTTGTGGCAGAAATGGAAATTAAGGAAATAAGCTCCAGATGAAAAATCATATTGTGTGTTTTCTCCTGTTCCTGTGTGAACTGGAAAGGGAGAAGAAGGTGGTCTTTTGTTGTTGAGAACTTCCTTCCCGGAAGTAAAAATGTGTATGTTGTAGAGGCCACACAAAATTGTTGTTTTGCTGGAAATGGGTATTATTTAAATAATAATTTCATCTGCTTTGAATTTTAATTGAGCTCCTGCTGTCTCTAAATACTCTTCCTAGTGTAGAGAAAGGACAGCTGTGTCTCTATTGACTTCAAATAATTTTTAAAAAGGTATTTAATATAAAAGACATTATGCACAAATAAAAAGCAAATTTTAAAAGACCCTTTGAAATAAATAACTTTGGAGATCATAACTTGTGCAAATAAAAACACTCTAAACTTAATAGAGGGTTTAAACTTAATAATTGAACATACAGAGTATATTTAACCATAGATGAATTAAAGTTGTCTCTGTAACATTAACTTTTTCATTTCCTGTCTCTCTGCTATTTGCATTTAATTTCCTTTCTTTATGAAAGACTAATTATAGAGGAAAGGAGGAGAAAAATGCCACAATTGCATTGCTGAGGAGTTGCACAACTCCATAAATCATAAAATCAGCAGTGCTGTAAAGATACAAAGTATTTGGCTACAAAACAGATCACCTAGTTGAACTCTGTAGTGCTGAAGACTTCCAAGCAGTTCTCAGTGTTTCCTCCTCAATTTTTATTCAGGATTCATGAAGCACTGTTTACCTGACTATAGTTTTGGGACTTCGGTATGCGTGTTAGGGATCATGCAATGCTTAGTTTTCAGAGGGTGGCTGCTTAGAAGAGGGAAAACAGGACACTCTAAGAGAAAGACGTGAAGTGTAAAATCATAGTTTACAGATAGATCCATGGGAACATTATGGAGTGATAAAAGAAGACACACAAGATTGTTCTGTTGCTATGAGCAATATTTGCTGTACTTCTGTTGTTTTGGGCTCATGTACTTGATTTGGAGCTGATGGTTGCTGAATGTTACAACAAAATCAGTGCAGAATTAGGGTGGTAGTGGGGACATGTTAAGTATTCACACTAACTGAGCACTCAGTTTAGGTGTTCCAAACTGCCCTTCTGCACAGACTTATTTGAAGGGTTATATATAACCAAAGACACTTAGTATATGACTGCAGTCCTGATGAAAATAGTCCTGTCTGCTGATCCTCTCTCTCCCTTTTGCTAGGATTTTCCCATCTCCCTTGTGCTGGCAATGGCTTCATGTAGCCACAGTCCAAAACTGCTGGAACTGAAAATTGTTTTGCATTTTTTTTCCTGAATTAGTTTGCAGCTGGATCAGTTAATTTTCTTTAGCTCACAGAAAATTCAAACAAATAGTAGCACTGATGGGATTTAGGAGATAAAAGGAGGAATATTCAGGGTCAGTTTCATTTATGCTGGATGAAAGTGGCTCTGGTCTTTAAATCCTTAGTTAAGTTATTAATAGTATTTTAGTACCCCTACTGTGTGTTGTGTGACGGTATCCATGACTCTTTGTTAATATTGTTTATTGAAAGTGCTAAGTGTCTTAGCAGAGTATTACTCAACTATGAGAAAAACTTTAAAATGTGGCAAAATTAATTTTTTGTGTGTGTAGTCTTGTCTTTCTTATGGGTCTGTTTTATTTATTTACAAGTGCAATAATTCTCTTTATCAGCCACCTCATGCTGGGAAGCTATTGTCTGTGTTAAAACAAATGCCTCAGAAGTATGGACCTGATGCCTTCTTCAACTTTCCAGGAAAAAGTGCTGCAGTATGTAGATATTTTAAGTCTCTTGTTTGTTCATTTGTTGTTTTGTCAGGGCCATTGGTTATTTTCATTTGTGGTGTTTTTTTGTTTCATCTGTCATTCTCATAGGTGAAGAGTTTTAACCAAATTTTCCTCTCTGTCTGACACCTACATTATGCCTAAATAAATCACAGAATCACAGAATATTAGGGGTTGGAAGGGATCTCCGAAGATCATTGAGTCCAACCTCCCTGCCAGAGCAGGACCAAAAAACCCTAGGGCAGATCACTCAGAAAGACATCCAGACAGGTCTTGAAAGTCCCTAGAGAAGTAGACTCCACAGCCTCTCTGGGGAGCTTGTTCCAGTGCTCTGTAACCCTCACAGTGAAGAAATTCTTCCTCATGTTGAGGTGGAATTTCAGTGCTTGAGTTTGAATCTATTTCCCCTTGTCTTAAATCCTTAGTTAAGTTATTAATAGTATTTTAGTACCCCTACTGTGTGTTGTGTGACGGTATCCATGACTCTTTGTTAATATTGTTTATTGAAAGTGCTAAGTGTCTTAGCAGAGTATTACTCAACTATGAGAAAAACTTTAAAATGTGGCAAAATTAATTTTTTGTGTGTGTAGTCTTGTCTTTCTTATGGGTCTGTTTTATTTATTTACAAGTGCAATAATTCTCTTTATCAGCCACCTCATGCTGGGAAGCTATTGTCTGTGTTAAAACAAATGCCTCAGAAGTATGGACCTGATGCCTTCTTCAACTTTCCAGGAAAAAGTGCTGCAGTATGTAGATATTTTAAGTCTCTTGTTTGTTCATTTGTTGTTTTGTCAGGGCCATTGGTTATTTTCATTTGTGGTGTTTTTTTGTTTCATCTGTCATTCTCATAGGTGAAGAGTTTTAACCAAATTTTCCTCTCTGTCTGACACCTACATTATGCCTAAATAAATCACAGAATCACAGAATATTAGGGGTTGGAAGGGATCTCCGAAGATCATTGAGTCCAACCTCCCTGCCAGAGCAGGACCAAAAAACCCTAGGGCAGATCACTCAGAAAGACATCCAGACAGGTCTTGAAAGTCCCTAGAGAAGTAGACTCCACAGCCTCTCTGGGGAGCTTGTTCCAGTGCTCTGTAACCCTCACAGTGAAGAAATTCTTCCTCATGTTGAGGTGGAATTTCAGTGCTTGAGTTTGAATCTATTTCCCCTTGTTCTGTCACAGGGCACAAGTGAAAAGAGGTGGTCATGCTTATAATAAATGTGCATTATCACTCTAGAAGAACCAATAAAATTACATAAAGCATTATTATAAATGAGTAGTCTTTTGGTTTGTCATGGGTTGTTTTTTGGTTGTTTTTGGGGTTTTTTTTGTTTGTTTTTGTTTTGGCCAATTTTTTTCAGACTGTTTCAGTTACATAGTTTTGCAAGGAGGATCTGCCTGCTTTTCACTCCCATATCTCTGTGGGAATGGTGCTTGTGTTAGTATCCAGTATGTGTGAGAGTGGCTTTGTGGTGGCTTGGCCTTGGCTGGATGCAAGGTACCCACCAAGCTGCTCTATTGCTCCCTCTCTCCAGCTGGGCAAGAGAGAGAAAAAAATACAATGAAAGTCTCATGGTTGACAATAGGACAGGTAGATCACTCACCAGTTACAGTCACAAGCAAAACAGACTCTGCTTGGGAAAATTAGTTTCTTGCCAATCAAATCAGAGTAGGGTAATGAGAAATAAAAATGAATCTTAATATACTTTCCCTTCACCCTCTGTGCTTCTCAGGTTTAACTTCACTCCCTGTTTCTCTACCTCCTACCCCAGGTGCCACAGGGTGATGGGGAATGGGGGTTGCGGTCGGTTCATCACGTGTTGTCTTTGCTGCTCCTTGCTTTTCACACCTTTCTCTGCTCCAGCATAGTAGCCCAACCTTCAGGGATAGTATTCCACGAACTTCTCCAACATGTGTCCTTCCCACGAGGTGTAGTTCTTCAGGAACAGGCTGCTCCAGTGTGGGCTTCCCACTGAGTTGTAACCTTCTTTGCACACAATCACCTCCCCTGGCATGAGGTCCTCCACAGCTGTGTGTCCACATCTGCTCTACTGCAGTGTATGGGCTGCAGGGGTTCAGGCTGCCATCTCGCCATGGGCTGCAGGGCAATCTCTATTCCAGTGCACCTCCTCCCCCTCGTTCCTCACTCACTTTGATGTCTGCATAGGTGTTTCTCTCACATACCACTCCTCTCTCTGTTGCAGGTCTTTTAGCAGTTTCTTTTTCCCCTGCCTAAATATGTTACCACAGAGGCCATATCCCTGTTGCTGATGGTCTTGGCCTCAGCCAGAGGCGGGTCTGGCTTTGGAGCTGGGGGAGCCTCTTGCAGCTTCTCACAGGAGCCATTACTGTGGACCCTCTCCCACTACCAATGCACCTACACATAGACCCAATGCATTAAGAAGTGCTGTGCAGATTCTTCTGTAGGAATAAGAAGTATATCAACAATTTTGCTTCTAAAATCATAGGATGAAATAGGATGTTGAAAATTTCATGCTTAAGTCAGAGAAAGATTTGAGTAAGATTTATCAGATTGCTCCAGTTTTCTTTGCCTAAATCCATTACCTTTCTGCCTTGGTGACTTGAGATTAAGCTTCAGCAACTTGATGGCTTCATGATTTTATTTTTTATGAGAACTTGAGATTGTAAAACATGGACTACTGGAAAAATACTACTGCAGCTGTATGTTTATCACATGCAACAGAACTTGGCCATAGACATGCTTTTGTTCCTTTTGGTTATTATTTTATTGTTTTTGTATTTAACTTCTAATAATTGTGTTGTATGCTTGAACCATATGTGATATTGGGGTGCCTCAGTAACCTTAATGTTAATATTCTCATATATTTTTAAATTGAGAAGTCTTAGAAATTTAGTGTTTAATGTAATTACTCCAAGATCCATTGTGAGCTAAAACAAATGAAGGTGCTACCACTTGCCAAAGGCTGGGCTCAAAGACATGCAGACTGACTAGTTAGCTGGTATAGAGAAGGATTTATAGCATTTTGTTTGGACATGGATAGCTGAATGGAGCGTGGGAGCATAATAAGGAGTCTGGAGACACTCAAGTTCTTTGATGTTTTTTGTTCATTGGTATTGATCATCTGGACAGCATCTTTGATCAGGGGTTATGGCAGTCATAGTTGAAGTGTGTATTGCAAGTCTGTGCAGCACAAGAATGAAAAGTTAATAATAATGTTAAAATAAACCCAACCAAAAAAAAAACAACCCACACAATAAAATCCGACTGAAACAAAGGAACCTGCCACACAGCTTATAACTTCAGAGCTTTTGAGGTAACATAAGCACAGTGTATTGATACAAAGATTTTGGATTGTATTACCTTTCTTTTTAAGAAAGTCTGTAAGTCTGTAATATTCTAACTGGAAGGCTATGTAGACATGAGTTTCAAGAGAGAAAGTGAACTCCTAAGTGAAATGTATATGATTCTCTTTTTGTGGCATGCTTTTTTTCATAATTGGTGATTTACCTGAAAACCAACTCTATGTGAAAATAAGTTTATAGATAGATTATTCTGTCAGGTTACCACAAAACAAAACCAACTTGCATTTTGCATTTTTATGTTGTAAAGTTTCCACTAAAGCATTTAATTTTTAAAGTAGAGTTTACTATTAATAATCTTCTTTGAGATATCAAGACCAGTTTTTAAACAGTTAGATCAAGTAAATATTTTAACAATGGAGTACAAAAATGAGAGAGGTTAGGCCAGATATTGTTTAGGGTAAAGGAACTTTACACATTTGTAGTGTATGAATTTGTAATGTGTATCTGTAGATCAATATACTTCTGCAGTGTATATTTTAAGGTATATACTTTTACTATTGTGATGTTGACCTTTCTACATGAGTATCTTTTTGCTTTCTTTAGGCTATTGCCTTACCTCCTATAGCCAAGTGGCCATACCAAAATGGGTTTACTTTCCACACTTGGCTAAGAATGGATCCTGTAAATAATATCAATGTGGATAAGGATAAGCCTTATTTATATTGGTGAGTTTATGTAAACCCATATTTCTGATGTTCAGTTTGTATTAATTGGTCAGTGATTTCTGCTTTCATCTGTGTATGTGCTGATTTTGTTTCTCTTTGTTAGTTTTCGAACAAACAAAGGACTTGGTTATTCTGCTCACTTTGTTGGAGGCTGCTTGATTGTAACATCCATAAAATCAAAAGGAAAAGGTTTCCAGCATTGTGTAAAATTTGATTTCAAGCCACAAAAGGTGAGTAAAAATAATAATCTTTCAAACACATTTCATGAATTAAAAATGTAGTCTAGAGAGGCAGTGTTGTAGGTATTGATTAGGTTTATCTTTCTGTGTAAGAGTAGGGACACTGGAACAAGCAAAACAAATTTTTGTTCTGAATATTCTTTGTTCTTAGTGTTTCATATGAAATGCATAAGAAAGAACGAGAAAATACAGTTTACCAGAAGTTGGATGAATTTGTGAGACTTGTGTGAGTTCTTTGAGAACTCGCTGTTCGTATTAACAGTTAATGGTTGGGCTTTGTGATCGTAAAGGTCTTTTCCAACCAAAATGATTCTGTGATATTTGGAAGTTACAAGGCTTGTGTGTTTTTGTTTCCGTTTATACTTTGTTTTCACCCACCTCCAGACATTCTCTTTTCCTAATGGCTTTTGCTAAGGCTCCCATTTATGTCATTACATATTTGATGGGGACAAATGCCGTGTTATTTTAAGAAATCATAATTACTATCCCAGATTGCATTTTTCTAATCAAGCTAGGACCATTAATACAGGTTTGATCTTCTTACATGTGGGAAAATAACAGATTCATTCTTGAAAGAATCTTTTACTTCATGTTCATTCAGGTTGTCCAGAAAATAGTCTCTTTGATTTGGTGCTTTATTCTATGTATTCTTGTAAATGTAAGAATGAAAATAAAAGCTCATTTTATTATTTATGTTAAGGCTTGCTGGCCTATTAATTAATATTATGCTATATTGAAAATGTCTCCTTTTTCAATTAAATATTCTGCTAATGTTTCTGGAGAAACATTTCATGGAAGAATAGACCTCCTCAGGAATTTTTTATCTGTAATCTTTTGCTGTAAATATGGATTCTCTTAATTCTGATAATTTGACATGTGCAGCCTTTGAAAGTCTTTAGTCTGGAGCAATCCTTGCTCTTTGGATTGTGACATTTGCAGTAGTCCATCATGCTGAGTAACCCAACTTAAATTTTATTTGCACAGTGGTTTCAGTGTCAAATTTGTTGCAGCATTGCCATGAAGATTTGTGGAGTTCTATGCCATAAAAATCTTTTAAGCTTCAGTGTCTGCTTTTTGTGGAAAAAGATGGCATGTTATCCTTAAACATAACGATGCAGGAAAACTCACCAGTGACTTAAATCTTTTCAACTTTAGTCTTTCTATCTTAATTTAATTAAAATAATGAGTTGAATTTGTTCTACTATGCCTCACTTTAATGCTTAAGCTACTTTAAGTGTCCATAAAGTGATATCCATTGTTTTCTTATCATTTAGTGGTATATGGTTACTATAGTGCACATCTATAACCGATGGAAGAATAGTGAACTTCGATGTTATGTGAATGGGGAACTGGCATCTTATGGAGAAATAACATGGTTTGTCAACACCAGTGATGTAAGTAATCCCTCTATACTAATATGTACATCTGATAATCTTGCTGGATTAAGTAGATACCCTTTGACGTTTTATTAATAAAAATAAAAAAAATTGAAATAAAATTATTTCTGGTAGAGGAGCAGATTCTGCTTTTATACATCTCAGGAGTTAAAAGTTGCTTCTGCTGAGACTCTCAAATGCCTGTTTATGTAAAAATAATAATAACTGATAATATGTGTATTCTTTGTATAATTTGCTTATGTAGCATAGATAAAACCCTTTTAATGAGTTCTGTTTTGTTTTCAGACATTTGACAAGTGTTTCCTGGGTTCTTCAGAAACAGCTGATGCCAATCGAGTGTTCTGTGGGCAAATGACATCTGTTTACCTTTTTAGTGAGGCTCTCAATGCTGCTCAGATCTTTGCCATTTATCAGCTTGGCCTGGGGTATAAGGTATCTTAGAGTTGACTGATAAGACTCCTTATGGTGTGTTTTAAGAATGTTGTGACACCTCTATGTTCTAAAAATCTTCTTTCTTTGTAATTTTAGTCAACTTTTCCATGTTTCTTCTATAAGCCTGTGTCTTCCCTTGCATTAGACATTAATTCAATTATTTAATTTCTTATAAAAAATAAATTTATGTTCCTGTTTAACCATCAGAATTTCTCTGCTAGTTGGGAGAGGGAGGAGAACACCACTGTTTTCTCTGGCTAGATTAATTTTTTTCATTGAGGCTGAAAACTATAGATCAAGTGTTTGTTTTAGAAATGTAGCTTTTTAGTTGATTGTGCTAGTCAGTTTTTTTTTAATGTGTGAGGTTAGTGCCAAGGATTAGTTTTGTTGTAGTGATTTATTATTTGTTTTGCCATAGCCTGGGGGGCACTAACTGAAGACTGTTATTCCTGAGCAGCTGTACAAACATACACTAAAAAAAAGATGGTTCTTAATCTATCTGCTCCTCAATTATTAGTTCCTTCTGAGTGAACATTGCTGACTGTCATTCTGTTTCCTTAGCTAATGTGTTTCCTTTACATTACCCACCGTTTGGGCAATGTCACTCTTCAGGGGTCAAAAAAAAATTCTGCAGTAAAATTCTCTGTAAAATTGACTGAGTCACAGTTCTTATGAGACCCCTTCTTTCTGGAATATGTCTAGGTTGAAGAAACAATGTTTTAGTAATTTTTGGCAATAGTTGTGTTCTGAAGTTCATTCTCAATGCCTGTAATCTAATTGTTTTCTTTTTTCCTTCCTTAACCCTCCTCCCCAATCCAGGGAACATTCAAATTCAAGGCAGAAAGTGATCTCTTCCTTGATGAACATCACAAATTGTTACTCTATGATGGCAAACTATCCAGTGCTATTGCTTTTATGTACAATCCAAGGGCTACAGATGCACAGCTGTGTCTAGAGTCATCCCCTAAGGATAACCCTTCTATTTTTGTTCATTCACCACATGCCCTCATGCTGCAGGTATTTAATTTTTGTAGATTTGGAGGATAACAATTATTTATCTTTGAAAACCTAAAAATCAACTTTTGTAGGGATTTGGATAAGATAGTTAACTAATGATAGTTTGGGTTTATTTGGTTGTGCCTGGTGCTACTCCCCTGTTTCTTGAATTAATGTGGAATCACTAAGAAAGAAGTTTATTCTATCAATGTTGCAACCTAAAAATTGTCAGTATTACAAAGACTGTGTTAGTTTAAAAAAAAAAAAAAAAAATCCTTGTTCCTAATTTATGTGTTCACTTCCTTACAGAAATTTTTATCTGCCATCCTCTGGCCTGTTGCTATGATAGCCTTTTCTTCCCTGTGCTTTGAGTGTTTAATTTTTGTCAGGAAATGTTTATGTTCTATTTTAGTCTCTCTATTACTAAAGGCTTGTTTTAGAGTTTATCAGCAACCTTCTGTATATTCATCTGAGGATCTACACTGTAGACTGTATCTAAAGCAGTAGGTCAGCCAGACTGGGTGTTTAGTGTGGCTGTGACAGTCAGTTTGTACTTATGTCTTTTATTTGGTAATAACACAATTTTTATATTGAAGAAATTTCAAGCTATTTCTAACTAACTTTTTAAGAGCTTCTGAAGGAGATTTCAATTTTTCTTTATTCTTCTTTGTCAGGATGTGAAAGCAGTCTTAACACACTCTATCCAAAGTGCCCTGCACTCCATTGGAGGCGTGCAGGTACTTTTCCCTCTCTTTGCACAGTTAGACTATAGGCAGTATTCATCAGACCACATTGACACAACTGTTTGGTGAGTGCACATACTTATTGTGTTCTGTTCTTTGTTTCTTTTTAAGTAAAGGAAATTACCTCTTGCTTTATTAAGTGACAAGGTGGTTTAAATTGTCTTGTGCAACAATGAATTATGTCTAACAGTAAAAAGGTGGTCTTGTTACAGACAGAACTTCAAAGTGAGCTGTTTATTTGTACCAAATTTTCTATGAATGTTCACACAGAATGAAAATATACGCATTTCTGCTTCACATGTTGTGTGTAGCAGAATTACAGAACATTCTCTTGAGCTTATTCCTATCATGCAGAAAATCTACTGGGGAAGGCTTCAAGTGAAAATCCAGGAAGGATAAATTTTTCAGATATGTCACGTTTTTCCTTGGATTTTTGGTTTGTTTTGTTTTTCTTCTTTCAGACGTCTGGGAAGATAATGTTTTTAAGTGTTACTCGCAGGCTTTTTCTCTGGTTTCAGTTCTGTTTCAACTCAGTCCACCTTCTGAACATCCTGGCACATAAACTGGTGGACATTCTAACAGTAGTATTAATGGCAAAGGGATTGCACTTTAGAATTGCTATGTAGTTGGCACTGTTTCATTGCAACTAGTTTCATGACTGTTTCAGAACTATCTACATCCATATTGTTGCTAAAAAGGAAGTGGTCACAATGTTCCTTCAACCAATTGGCACACTCCTGGGCCTTTCTTGAGCTGGCTCAGACTTGGGCATGTATGTGATGAGTCAGATATTTGATTCAGTTTAAAACTGGCCCAGCAATAGAGGGCTTGTCTGTTGGCTAAAGTCTTGATTCATAGGCACTAGTGGTGTGACACAAGGGGAGGGGTGCAAACATTCCTTCTGGCAGCAGCACAAAGTTGAATTTGATTGAGCGAATAGCAAAGCTGTGTCTAGAAAAGTATTTCCAATATCTGTTCCTTCTGAAGCAGTAGGAAGTGCAATGGTGTGCACTACTGATCTTGCATAAGTTTGTAAGTTAAATAGAAAGCAGAGAGAACTACGTACTTACCTGTTGCTCTGCAAGTACATGCTTTCAGAATAATCCTGCAATTTCACAGTTATCTGAGAATCCAGAATTGCAAGTTAGAAATGTGTTAATTAAAGGCAAGAAGTTAGAGCTTTCGAAGTTAGTCTTTTTGTTTCAAAAATTCTGATCTGAGCACTTGTGTAACATGTTCAGTGTACCTCCGGGCTGTGTGATGGAAGTGCTAAGTCGGAAATACTTTGTCTCATTGTAACCCCCTTTTTTTTTATTTCCCCCCCAGTTCTACTTTATTGGCTTTCATCATGGAGTTGTTGAAGAACTCCATTGCTATGCAAGAACAGATGCTTTCCTGTAAGGGCTTCCTTGTGATAGGATATAGCCTAGAAAAGGTAAAGCAAATCTTTCTTAATGACTTACATTACATTAATGTTGAATTTTTTTTTCAGAATAATACTTTTCCTAGATTATTGCAGAGCACTTCCTTAAGCAGATTATCTTTTACAGTCTTCCAAAGCCCATGTTACCCGAGCTGTGCTGGAACTTTGCCTTGCCTTTTCAAAATACCTGAGCAACTTAAACACAGGGGTGCCCTTACTGAAGCAGCTGTGTGATCATGTTCTCCTTAATCCTGCAATATGGATTCATATCCCAGCACAGGTAAAATTGCTTATTCTTATTCATAATAAGTATCTTATGCTGTATCAATTTGGGAGTGTTGAGACTAAATCTGACCTCCAAGATTTATAGGTCCCAGCTCTCTAGCAGAAATCATACAGGAACTGTTTTCACCCTCCACTTTCCTGCATGTAGCTGTCAAATTTTGCAGACTCCCAGCGTTTTCAGGGAGTTTGTAAAACTGCAGCATTCTCCAGAGCAGAGTTGGGAGTGACTTGTGGAGTCCCTGACCTAGTCAGTGTTGTACATAGAGAAGGAATCTTGGATGGGTCAGGTTGCAGAAAGCCAGAAATTTTATATTTATCCTAGTTGTCAGATTTGAAGTTGTTATTTAAATGGACATATTTGCCTCACAATATTTTTGTTTTGGTGAATCTGTGTTCTCTTAAAATGAACATCTTGGATGGAAACTTGCCAGTTGGTTCCAATTCAATTTTCTTATCAGATTTTTTCTATCTCCTCCATAAGGGTTTCTTTTGCATTTCAAAAACTGAGACAGCACCAACAATGCAAATGTTTAAGTCATCATAAAAATCTGTTTGTTACAGCTAAATTAAATTATTAAGTACTAGGTAAGTCATTATTTCTCAGAGATGAAGGGGAAGAAGATATATAAATAATTAAGCCTATAAAGAATACTTAAGCCTGTAATAAATGAGCACCTTTCTATAATACTTCATGTGTGACCTTGTTCTGAACAGAGTGGTTGGACTTGCTTATCTCCAGAGGTGTCTTTAAATCTCAGCTATCTGTGATTGTGTGAATGCTGTGCTGTCATGTTTTTTGAGCCTGGACCAGCTTAAAAAAAACCCACAGCACTCTATAGTTTTAGAACTAAAAATAAATTTTTCATCAGTTTGCAAAGTTTTTAAGAGCTTTGTCACTGAACTATGCAGAGAAAATCTGCTTCTCAAAGACATTTTAATAGATGGAATTTAAGAATGCAGATGTCTGATGTGCTGCAATTTTGCTGTAATGATGCTGCATCTCCTGGTTGTGTGTTGTAGGTTCAGCTGACCTTGTACACTTACCTGTCCACTGAGTTCATTGGGACTGTTAACATATATGGTGCAATCCGGCGGGTTGGGACAGTTCTTTTGGTCATGCATACCCTGAAGTATTATTACTGGGTAGTGAATCCTCAGGATCGCAGTGGTATAACTCCCAAGGGCATAGGTACGTATTAATTTCTACTCTCAGGAGCTGATGCTTGGTTTAAAAAAAATGTGTACAAGGTATCGAATAGAACTGTAAATGTCTTGGAAAGACTTGTATTTAAATGTGATGGGTTCGATGTAACAGTTTGAGCAGTGTACTTTTGTCCTTAGGATATTCTTGGAAGAAATCATATCCTCTGTCCCCAAAGACCTGCATGAATTAAAATGAAATAGAACTGATTAGACAAAGGGTAGGGTTTTGAAAGTGCAGAGTTTTGCCTGGGAATGTGGTCTGTTTTTGGAGCTTGTTCCAGTACTGGACAGGATTTAAGTGCTTGTAAGTTCTATTTATAATAGCAGTGTAGCTGAAAACAGGCATACTGAGTCCTATCACAGGCATAGGAATCCGAACTTTGTTGAAAACTGCTTAGTAAGCGTGCTTAATTCAGACAGTGAACTCATAGTGAAAGAAGTAATAAGAAATTTAGAACAGGTATTTAGTACTTGTTGTACAGAATATAGAACAAGAATATGGATTGGTCTTACGAGAAGAGTCTTAGGGGTAGCCCCTTGAGTCAGAAATCCAGTACTTTAGAAGTGGGAGAAGGAAATGTGCAGCACCATAGCATAAACACATGGAGGTGGAACTGGCATAGATAGTGGAACTGATGCTTTTTGGAAGTATGGCTTTACAACTCTTCTAATTCTGCAATTTACGGGGCTGGGCATGCAGCCGTGGCAAAGGCACCTCTCCTTTAATGAAGAAATGCTCTGAGAATTTCAGAGAGAGCAGCAGGGGATGAAAGAGAGCTAGAGGTACTGGGAATGGGTGCTCCTTAGATGTCTGACTTCTGCCACTGACTCTTCAGAATGATCAACCATTCCTGTTAGAGTATTGTAAAGATTGTTTTGTAGTATTTTACATCCTGTAGGGAGTAAAGCATGTGTTTCTCCTTTCTTTTTTAATGAAGTCATGGATTTACTTAATTAGTTTCTGAACTGATTTATTGACCCTGAGGCAAGTATATGTGTAGGCTAGTCTTACTAATTCAGTTTAATGGCTTATTTTGACTAGACTGATCTATATGGAAAATAAATATTCTTAAACAAAATATGCCTGTGGGCCTATACTGTATAAAACCAGACTCTTATGATCACTTATATTTGCTAGTTGATTTGCTTTTTCCTATGATCATAAGAACTGTGAACCTGTAAGCAAGTGTAAAAACTGTCCCTAGAATGTATTCACAGCAATTCATTTGCTTTCTGTAGAAAAGCTTTTACTTGGCTTTGACAGTTGGTTGCACCTGTTTTTTTAACCTTGCCTCTCCTGGGAGCTACTCAGTGTGTGAGTATTTAAAATGTTTCAGTGAAGGTCTGCTTTACACAGGAATGGCAGAAGCAACTCCTTTTGACTTGGAGTTAACAAATTAAGTAATGGATTTCTTTATATACAGCATTGTAAGATTGGGTTTTATTATGTGCATCACCAACGTATAATAACGGCATGTACTTCTTCCTTTGTGCTTTAGCAGAACTTTGAAAACAATTTTAAGTTGAAAAAAACTGAAATCTGGAATTTTGACAGAAGGTTTTTCATATCAGTCATCAGTCTTATTCCTTGCATGAAGTTGGTTCTTAGACATCGCAAAGAAGTGGTAAAATAATGAAAAGAATTTAGAAGGGTTTAAGTAACTGTGTTTAATAAAAACCTTAGTAGAACCTCAGTGGCTGGGCATTTTGCAAGTAAACAGTGATAACATGCATTACAATTTTGAGCCTGAAGTGGAGGAAAGAGAATTTAGAACTCTTCACACAGAAAATGCTTTTCATTTCTCTATGTGAAAATGCATACACTGCTAATAACAGACCTTAATTTCCTTTTTGTGTATCTACTTTTTTCTTTTGTAGATGGTCCACGGCCTACTCAAAAAGAGATTTTATCTCTGCGAGCATTCTTGTTGATGTTCATTAAACAGCTAGTGATGAAGGTAGAGTAACTTTAAATTATGGTAGGATATTTAGATCATTTGTGAAAGGATAGCCTTTCATAACAAAATGCACTTCAACATAGCATTTTTTTCTAAGCGTGGTGAATTTTGTAAACAAGTAAATAGAAATACCATGTAAGGTGCATCTTCTTATTGTGACTCTTAATGTAGACAGCAGTGCCAAAGATAAGTTTTTCTGCCTTTTAAGCTGTTTTAATAAAAAATGGAGTGGTTAAATAATTAACTTAGAAATGTTTACTATGAGGGAAGTAGTATTTGATTAATATTTGTTTCTGACAAGAGCAGTATCACCTGTATCAGAAGAAGTGTTTAAAGGGCAACATTTGACTTAATATGTTGTGGGTCAGTGGTACAGAGGAGGATAAGAAGTTTCACAACTGTTAGACATTAGAGGAATATTGAAATCCAGCAATTTAGTGCTTATGGAGTCTTTTTAAGCCTTTCCTCTTGTAAACTCTGCTCTTTCTTCTCTCTCTTCTGCACACTGTCTTTTCTGTATTTGAATCCAGCTCCCTTTTCCCCTCTTCCTCTCTCTTGCTAAGGAACCAGTATGCTCTCTGCTTCTACCCTGAGCCCTAGCAGTATGGAGAAGTAGCTACTGGAAAAGTTCTACTCTTGACCCTTGTACTCTCTTTAAATTGGATGTTCTGCAATTAAAATATCAGGGACAATTTACCTATCAAACTCTAGAAGACTTTCATTAAACTTTAGCTTCATTTTAATTTTTATTATTTTATTAAAATGTCTGTTAGAGATGGATAACTTTGACAGTTTTGGATAGAGTTTCACAAGTACAGTAAAAAGGTTGTCCATCATAGAAGACTGATTATTCTACAAGTTTTCTATGTGTACACAGTGGTGCAAAATCTTTTCAGGAAATGAGAGACTTCTTTTAAAAAAATAAAAGCTCTAGAAATGAAGAATCCTGATTTTGCTTTCACTCATTGTATTCTTAGAAACTGTTGGCTTTTGTTTTGCTTTCAACAAAAAGACCTCAAGGCATATTTCCAACGTAGATGTCATAAGTTATTTAAATTTCTGCGGAGTTGATGGCAACCTAAGATAGGATTCTGTAGTGGAAAATAAGAAGCAAACTCATCTTTAGGCATGGTTAGCAGGTTTGTAATTAAATATCCAGGTCTACTTTTGAATCCTCTTTTCTGCCTTCATTTAATTCTTCTATTAACAGGAAGCTCCCAGTTCAAATTACCTGTATCAATTAACATATGTTAATCTAACAATTTCATGTACTATATTAGTATTCAGCTTATTTTTATACCTGTATTGAAGTTGTCTTAATACACTTTTATAACCTTCAGTGGATGTTTTTTGGGCATGGAAAAAGCTACCTTCCATCTATGAAGCTATTGTAGTACCAGGGGAAAACAAAGTTGTTTTGTGGATCTTGATCAGTATATAACCATGGCTCGTAATAATGCTTTTTTTGTGATAGTTAAAACCTGATTATTTTTTTTTTTTAAAGGACTATGGAATAAAAGAAGATGAATTGCAAGCTATCCTCAATTATCTGCTCACTATACATGAGGTAATTAATTTGAGGGGTATTGGGGGGGGGGCACAGAGGTATTACTTCTGCTGTTTGTGACCATCAAATGTTTGAATTTTTTCAAATATTGCCTTCTTTATGCCACAAGATGGCTCTGTAGAGGAAATAGCCAACATGGTCCAACTCTTCAGTGTAATGTGCTGAATTGCCAATATTCTTGCAGTGATTTAAGCACCACATTCAATGTTAGATTGAAGTTCATTAAGCCAGTAAGTCAAAATGGTTTCTTATGTTGTGCTGCAAACTGATTTACTAGGCAGAAAAACAGATGGTGAGACTGACTTAAAAAAACCCAAAACAAAACCGTGTTTTATGCTGCGTAAATAATATTTTTGGTTTGTGTTTTTTCTCTTTCTCCTTTTTATTTTGCTCTTTAAATAAGCAATAAAATTGAAAACATGCATTAAAAATAAGGATGTATGTTAATGGCATCTAAGAGAAACATGTAGACTTAATTGGGAGAAAATGTTGGTTACCACTGGCACATCTGCATCTTCATATTTTAGCACCAGGAAAAGGCACTTTATGCCAGATGCAACATCAAAGACAAGGGAAATGGGGACATAAATCTTACTGATCTCATCTTTGTAAGGGTGCTTGAAATCTGTAAAATAAGGAATTAATTGAATTTCAAGCAGCTTGGATTTTTTGTTTTGTTTACACCTATGTTTTCCTTTTATTATCTGTTGCTGGTTACTGTTATCTGGTAGTACCATGGTCAAGCAATTCAAGTCTTTCTGCTTTAAATAGACATATAAAAAAGAAGACCCTTGGCATGTAAGAGTAAACCAAAATATCAGAAGCTTTGTTTAGCCTTCAGATGAGGAGGTGATACTATCTTAGAAGTTTGCATGGCCAAGTCTAAAAAAGTCTGAAAGATCTGTGAAAGCTGAATTGCACGGAATTAGGTATCTAGTTACAAATTCAGGAAAACATAGCAGGAGAAGGAAAAGTTCAGTCTTCTCATGTAGCTCATTCCACACTGAGTGTCTGCAATGTACGCCAGTCATATCATCAGGTGACTGCAGTGGTTCAGGAGGTGTAAAACTGGTTCTCTAACAGTGAAGAATAAGAATATTTGTTGGAAAGTGTTTGCTCTGTAAAAAAAAATAAGTTTTCATTTTAATACCAGAAAGAATGGAAAAAGGTGACAGTTGCATTTTGCTACTTGGTAGGTTATTTTTAGTTAAAATTAACTTTGAACAAATAAATAAACTGTAATTAGAGTGCTTGAGACTAGTCGGATGAAAAACTTTACTGAGCAGCTTAAATTAACCATTTAAAATATTGTTTGTGGCAGGTTGTGGTATTTTTTTCTTCCTCGGCTTAGACGTTTGTTGGTAGAGATTTGCATTAAAAACACCACTCTGTGCCTCATAATATGTGCAGCAGTTTATTTCTGGGTCCTACGCTGTAAAATTGGGCAAGTACACATGCAAACAGATGAGCATCTGTGGAAGGAAATAGCATAGTCCAACAGTCCATTCCCTGCAAAAGGCTTGCTTCCCAGACACAGATGTATTCCTTTTCAATCTAAAAAATGAAGAGGTTTTTTGCTAAATTCTTCTTCTGCCCTTGCCTTCCAGATCATTTAAGTCTGATCTAACTATTTTGGTCCTTGGCTTACTATTACTCTCCAGATAATTTTGAAGTATTTTGTGCTGGTTCTTTTAACCAAAACAAAGTTCTAGCATATATGCATTTTTAATTCAGATTTGTAACTTTTATTCCACAGGATGACAATCTAATGGATGTCTTGCAGTTGCTCGTTGCTCTGATGTCAGAGCATCCCAGTTCTATGATCCCTGCTTTTGATCAGAGGAATGGATTACAGTAAGTTTGAGATTTGTAAGTGGGCAAGAGGAAATACTATTTTGACCATACTGTTGTGTGATAGAATTTGCATGAAATCTAAAACATCCTCTTCAGTGTATGTGCTGCAACCTTAGGCTCCTCGTCATGGGAGATTTTTTGTGTCCAGGTGTTCTTTTGACAAGAGGTGATGCTGGATTTATTATCCATGAGGTCTTTTTTGTTTTGTTTCCAAGCTGTCAGTTGTGCTTAAACAGGTAGTGATCAATTTGAGTTAGTCTATACATTGATGTGAAGTCTTCATCTACCAGCTCTTAGTCTTTAGCCTACCATTCTCACGTAGGTATGAGAACTGAAAGTGGACTGACAAAATTTGATTCAGATCTTTGTTAGCTTTCTTTACTACTTTTTTTTTTTTTGAGGTGTAAAGCATGATGGGACTTTTGTAGAAGAAACATTTCATTTGTTTAAATTTAGTACTTTATGGTATGGATTGTTGGCAATCTCTTTTTCTCAACAAACAGAAAAAAATATTAGCACAGTGAGAGAGAAATGTAGAGAAAGTAGCAAATTCTATGAATGGTCAAAGCAGAAGAGAAAATCTGGTACAAAGAGACTAAGCTCTGACTCTGATTGTGTTGTGCCTCTCAGGGGGTGGTGTCATTATTGAACTTTCCTAATTTAAAATGAACCTGCCTGGAGGTAGTGGGGAAAAAATTGGAACAGGCAAACAAATGTAAGAACTATTCCTAGAAGGTATGTGGAATAGTAACTCTTGCTGTGTAAAGGCAGAGTCTTATTTCATACATTTTGTTGCACCTATTGGTTAACCTCTATTTATACATATATTTTTTTCAGTTGCCCTTTCTCCAGAGACAACATTCAGGCACGTTGATAATTGTTTTCTCCCCTTTTAGTGCTAGGCTGGGGTTTTTTTACCCATTTTCCTCTGCTTTGACTTCATTTGTATGATAATGTATTATGCTATGGATAGTAATAAAAACTCTAAATAATAAAGTGTTTGAATGTCATGTTGGGTCTCCAATGCAATATGTTTGTTTTTATTTAATAACTGGCACTAGACATTTTCTTTTTTATTAACTAGTATATGGGCAAGTCACAATGAATAGTGAGTCCACAGTGAGAAACAATTTTATTTTCCTGTCTCATTTGTTACATTTCTTGCTCCTGTATTGTCTCTAGTCACTTAACAAGTTGTTCATATGCTTATTCATTAATCTACTTTTTGGAATTAAAAGACCAAGTTATTGAAAAAATAATAATTATAAAACTTTATAAATAAGTGGAGTTTTTTAATAAATAAAATGTTAAAATTGACCGATCCACTGAATAAATAATAAGTGTAAGAAAGTATTTTTTCCTGTGCAGTAGGGTAACCCTCATACTGTTTTATCAAAACAAGCAGGGAAATGGATTATTTTGCTTGAATGAGCAGTCTCATGTGCTTGCTTGCTTGATTCTATAGTTGCTGTGGCTGCAGCTTTCTCCAGTATAAGTTTTTTGTTATAGATACCTGTTTTTAATCACTCCTGGGTTTTCACCAAAATTCTACTATAGAAATAGACTTTTATTGTCTTAGGTAATATTTTAAAGTATGTAAAAGTGTAAGAATATGTAATTAGTGGTGAGTGCTCAGTTTTGTATCTATAAGGCCTAAAAACTAGAATGATGACTTCGAACTCTTTACAACTGGCAGATCTAAAATACAGTATTGTAACATGGAATCTTTTCGGAAGGACTCAAGAATCATTGAGATTAATTTATTTTTTTTTTCCCAATGAAGTGATAGAAATTTCCTCAAAAATCTACTCAAAGTGTTTGTAGTAAAGATTGAGTGCTATACTTTGTGTTCCAATATGATTTCATGTAGAAGTAGGAAATTAATCTTTTTGTCAGAGAGCTTAGTATTCTGTGTAGTATTCTGAATTTCACAAATTCAAAGATATGTCCAATACCATGGACCACAGACCAGCTAAAGTCAGATAGTAACATAGTCATAAGCGCTTTACTGTTTAAAAGGTAAAGAATGAATGAAATTAGATGTAACTGGTAAACACCTTTAGTAGTCTTGTGGTTTTATGGGAGGTTTACAAGGATAAAAAACTTGCATTTGTTATTCTTCACATTGATAGAAGGCAAATACTCTTTTTTTTTAACTGCATAAATAAACGTTGATAAAAGATTAAGCAAATAAATTTTTGAGAAACTGAGATTAAATACCAGTCTGATTTTTTTATCTGGGGAGTGGAAGGCATAGATAAAGATGAGATCTGTGCAGTATTACATAATGAATTGGTATTGTCAGAAATATTTAAGGTTACTGGACACTTCCCGCTGTAAGACTGTTGTTCCAATTGTTTATTAATTTACCAGACTTCGACTGGTTATGATGATACTTCCCTTGGTGTGTTTGTTACACTCGCATTTTTTTTTCTTGGAAAAATTTCAGCTAGAACTGTTCAACTTAATGAAGTCTAGTACTTTACTGCAGACATGCCCCTCCCTTCAGCTTTCTTACTAAGCCTTCTTAGTGGAGAATCACAAGTGGGTGTAGAGTATAATCATAAGGACACAAAGAGTAGAAACCATCATAGGTGAAATTCCAACAGTTCCCCCCAGCTTGGGGTCTTTCTCTACCCTTTCTGAGGGAGCAACAGGAGCACAGATGTCAAATGTTAATGCTAGTATTAAATCCCTTTCAATATATCACTATTTCTATCCAGCCAAGTTTATACTAAAATGATTGCTTGCTTAGTTCTCCGGATAAAATATTAGATTAAGACAGTTCTCAATATAGGTATTGCAGCAGCCATTCACAGCATGTTTTATATATTGATATTTGGGAGATGCTGATATTTTATTTAAAATCTCTAAAGGTAACAATAAAGTGTGAAATTACAAACTATTATGCTGCTAATAGGAATGTCATGCAGTTTTGTGTAGTCTCAGTCATTCTTTTAAATTAAGTTCAGGTATAAATTTATTTGCAGTCTACTGTAGTTAATTTGTTTTTCCAAAAATCACTGTATATTTCAACTATTTTAGGAAGCCTTCTTTTTTCTCCTCTTAGGGTTGTCTACAAGCTTTTAGCATCACAAAGTGAAGGCATCAGGGTGCAAGCTCTAAAAGTGATGGGATATTTCTTAAAGCATCTAGCTCCAAAGTAAGTACTGGTTCAGGTCTTAAAACACACCCACCTGCCCCTCCCAAAAGTAAGAAAAGGAAAAAGGTAGGTCTGACATAAAAATGCCATATATTATATTGTTAATATATTATTTTGCACATATATATATGTGCATGTTTATATGTAAAGCAAAAAAAGCTACATTTGAGGGTTAATCACTGTATGTGCTTCACCGAATAGAACCTACTGCTCTTCAAGTATCTTTCAATTTTTTGGTCATTAATACATTTCTTATGTGATGAAATTACTTGTTATTGGCATCTAGTGCCCCGGCATTATCACTTCCTTGCAAAATTAATTTAATACTTACTTGAAATATGGCTGCCTGTTTTTTAAAGTGGTCTTTTTTCCCATATTCCACTCAAATTGGTAGCAAAAATTATACTGATGAGATTGAACTGTGTGTTATTTACTGAGAATGAGATGTAGTATGTCTGAAATTGACCACAACAGTAACTACAGAGATTGCTGTCTGTGGTTGTTTGGTTTTTTTTTTGAGTGAAATGAGGACAAAGATGCCCTTTCCTTAATGTTTATCAGGAAATCCCTGAGGGTGTGTTTCAGCTCTTTGGGCCCATGGGTGAGTGGACCACATTTTTGGAAGAAAGTTAGCTCTCTTCTATCTGCCTTCAGGAAATGACTTGTCCTTCCAGGATTTGAATCCTTGCCCTTTTCCTTAACCAAAAGTGAACGGAACAAAAAAAGACGAGTGTTTCCAGTGATTTAATATTTCTTAAGGCACACTTTTTAAAACTTGTTTTTTTCCCCTCGAAGTAAGTTGAATGTCTATGTTTATTTTATCTTTCCATACCATTTTAGGAGAAAAGCTGAAGTCATGCTTGGACATGGATTATTCTCTTTGTTGGCTGAAAGGCTGATGCTTCAGACAAGCTTAATCACCATGACCACATACAATGTCCTATTTGAGGTAGTAATATGCTATAGTTAGGATCCAATCTTCCTAATTGCTCCTAAGACATTGTTAGAAAATTGCTTACATATTTGTGCTGATATGTTCCAGATGACATTAAACCTTGGTGTGATGCAGCTGAGTACTTTTTTCCTTTTTCAAAGCTCACTACTTGATTTTCCACACCCCCCTTAGCTTGGTTATGCTAGTTATGGACAATTCTAGATAATGAGTAATGTAAATGTCTCAAGCAGACTTTCACATGTATGTGGAATTTTATAATAGCAATGATCTTGCCTTAGAGGATTGTTTTGGTTAGATTCAGGTTTCTCTTTCAGTACTTAAAATAACAGTGTGTAGTTAAGAGAAAGCAAAAAAAAAGTTTATCGAGTAAGATTTTCAGAACAGAATGAAATAAATTATGAAGAAAGGCAAAAAGTAGGGGACTTGGATAATTTTTAGAACCACGGTGAAGAAGAAAACTGATGTAATCCTGGCTCAAACCAGGACAGGTATGAAGAAGAATGTATCAAACTATTTTTCAGTAAACTGTCTTTATGAACCTTGATATGGCTTCTTCTTCCTTGCTAGATTCTGACTGAACAGATTTGCACTCAAGTGATACATAAACAGCATCCTGACCCAGATTCAACGGTGAAGATACAAAATCCTCGTAAGAACGATACATGTTTCTAAGTACTATCATAAGAAAAGTCTGCTCTAAAAAAACCAAGCCCATGAGAAGCTTATTAATTACAAACACCAGTCTTAATTCTGATCTCAGTTTTACATTATTTCATACAAAAGGAAAGATAACGTGCATTTATTTGGTGTTATTTAGGAAGTATGTCTCTGGGTTTTTGAAAGGCATTTTATGTGTCTACATGTGTATGTAGTTCATAACTCACCCTTTTAGGCTGTGTGGTTGTGTTATGAAATGCTTTTTCAAGACTTGAATTCACAGGATACTTTGATTTAATACATGTAAAGGTTCCAGCAAAATTCTGATTGCATTATTTAGTGATGTCAGACTAAATTACCTCAAATTTGGAAACAGCCTTCATCTTAAATTACTCTTGGTATGACAACACTAGATGGAAAGTAGGAGAAATGTATCTGCTCACTGTTTTGGTTAGCTTACTTTATGGGAAGTATCTTGATATGAAACTTTAGATGTCTTTTGGACTAAGAAAATACCGATCTCCTTTCCTGAATTACATGCATTATTAATGTGCTCTCTATATAATAAAATGGACTTACGATAGCTTTGGGAGTTCTTTTTTTTTTTTTTTTTCTGGAGAAATAATAGATTTTTCACTTTCATAGCTGCTTTGTCATTAAATGTAGATCATAGTTGTGGGTTTGCTTCATGTGGGAAATGGGGGAAGAGAAGGGAAGGCAAAGTAGATACAGAGAAAAGAAATCTGGTTGCAGTATGCCAGTTGCCTTCTGGTAAATCCGTATGAAGCAAGAGATGTGAGGAGTTTTCTGTTACTTTTTCTTACGACTTTTGAAGTTGGCAGTCACTGGTATGGTTAATACAGATTATTTGTAGTGTGATGTATGAGTCTGGAATTATCTATTAAGAAGAGTGACTTCTGGAGTACCTTTATAAGATCAGTACTAATACTATCAAATAAGGAATTTTTAAAATAACCTGTACAAGGTGAACTGAAACTATCACAGTGAGTGTGTTCAAGTTACACCCTAATTTATTTACAAAGTTGACTTACTTTAAAGTGGGAAGAACAGACAGTTCCCCACTGCTTTAAAAAGTGGAATGTGCCCACAATTTTGACTGTCTCATAAAAATGTAGAAAACATGATGCTCATAAAGATGAAATGTTATATCAGGCAGCTTTTGTCCTCTTTCTAAAACTTTTTTTTATAACAGAAATTCTTAAGTATAATCAGAAGTTGTTTACACTTCTCAAAAATTCAGTATTAAGGTAGAGCAAAATCTACGTATTTTTTGCATAATTGATTTTATCTTGGATGCAGTGTATTATGTGAACATCCTTAGAAAAAGGTTCTGACAAGTTCTGCTAGCTTGTCATTTGTCATGCAGTAACATTTGTGTTGCCTAAACCTGCTAATAGAAAAAATATATTCAGAATAATTTCATTTGGCTTTCATTCTCTTCATCTGTGTAGATGTGCAAATCCCCCTGATGGTGACCATGTTTGAGAAGTCTTGTAAAAAGGGGTTTGTGTCAGTTGAACCTTCAAGTAGAGATGTGCTTTTTCTCAGTATAAAACTTTTTATGTAGCATCACGTCACTTGTACAAAGAATAACGGAAGCTGTACTGTATTTTATGCTGTGCTTAGTACTAATTTTGTATTGCTCGTGAACTGTTTTACAGAGATTTTGAAGGTTATTGCAGTCCTGCTACGTAATTCTCCACAGTGCCCAGAGGCTTTGGAGGTTCGACGAGCCTTTCTCTCAGACATGATTAAACTTTTTAATAACAGCAGAGAAAATAGGAGGTAGGAGAGTTTGTTATATGCACATGTATACAAATTAAGTAACAAAAATCTCCTGGTAAATTAGAGTCATTAACCAGGTACAGCTTCATTGCTGTTCAGCAAGTTCTATATTCACTCACAGTCTTCAGTACGTTAGAGAAGCTTGCACATAGTAATTGCTTTAAAAATGTTGAATTCCTGACTTAGCAGTTGTATATTTCTAAGATATATCTTGAAATTTTGTTAAATGGCATGTGTGAATTTTGCAGGAGTTTGTTGCAGTGCTCTGTCTGGCAGGAGTGGATGCTTTCTCTTTGCTGTTTTAATCCAAAGACTTCTGAGGAACAGAAGATAACTGAGATGGTGTATACTATATTTCGAATTTTGCTCTACCATGCAATCAAATATGAGTGGGGTGGTTGGCGTGTTTGGGTGGACACACTATCCATCACACACTCAAAGGTGAGTGTTTGAAATAGTTGGGAATTTTTTTTACACTGTGTAATTAGATTTAGAATTTGAAGTGCTGTATCATACAGTGAGATAATCTTGAAGGGAAGGTCAGTAATTAAGTAAAAGCCCGGTATTAGTTACTGGACATAGCTTTCAAATGCTTGACAATTAAAAGGTCATTTTATTGTTTGAACACAAATCTCTCTTTGTTGTTTCTCAAATTGTGATAGTATTAATTTATACTGAAAACTGCACATCTTTTCAAACAGGAGACAATAAAATTTCAGGACCATTTCTGAAGTAAATTTGGGGCTGGTTTTGCCTTGTAGTAATGGCATGAACACAAGGTGGCGCACCATATCTATTCGTAAACAAAAATACCTTTTAGTAACATCAAAAGGCCGTAAAACAAACCAGTAAAAAGCAAAGAAATCAAAGTTAAGACAGATGCTTCAGCTGTTAAGCTGTCATGGAATGCAGGGTGAGAATGCAAATCTTTGTAGTATGAATTCGACTTCCATTCTGTCTGATTTTTTGTTGTCATTACAACCAGAATTGTATCATAGGAGTTATTAGTGGATCTTTGAGCAAGGCATGGAAGTAGGAAAGATAACTGCCCTGCCTTCCTCTGAGTGAGAGTGAGGCAAGTATGGTAAGTTATTCTGGTTTATCAGAAATATTTACTTAATGTAAATGGAATTATAAACTGTATATTTCTAAATATATGGAACATCACGGTGTGAAAAGGACATCCGTGAATCCTAAAGGTCACTTTACCATTTGAAGGAATTGTTAGCATTTCTGAGGTCCTTGATTGTGTGTGATTTTCTCTGAAAAGAAGTTCACCTCTGCAGACAAACAAATACTGTTATTTTGTATCTCTGTTTATTTATCCCATTCATAGCTTGGTGGTGAAATATTTGGCTATGGGGAGACAAATGTAGAAATCTATATAATAAAAGTGTGTGAAATAGTATCATTAAATAGTCACGTAGCTAAATGGAATACAGGTGCAAAGAATTCAGGGCCAGATTTCAACCCTTGCAGAGATCACATTTTAGTTCTTGAAATATCCTTAATTTACTTTTGTGTTGTCTCTGTAGACGTCAAAAAAATGCAGAATTGTAGAATGGTTTGGTTTGGAAGAGACCTTAAAGATCACCTAGTTCCAACCCTCCTGCATAGGCAGGGCACCTCCCACTAGATGTTCCACTAGTCCAGGTTGCTCAAAGCCCCATCCAACCTGGCCTTGAACATGTTTCCTCTCATTCCCCCAAGATGCAGAGGATGTGGGTGGAATAGGTTGTACAATGGCAAGCTGTAGCCAGAGTAAGGATCCTTGATGTGATTTTATAGAAACTGGTGTAATTGAAAGCATTAATGATTGTTGGAAATTGCTGGGGAACTGTCCCTGGGGAAAGATGGAGAGGAGAGGGAAAGAAAACCACCTTTGTACCTCTGTTATAGAAAGCTTTGGTGTATTGAATTTAAAAATTATCTAGCATGTTATCTTAGAGGCTGTAATTCTATTCTTAGGCTCTTTTTATAAGATAATATGATGTTGGAAATCTCATTTAAATAGCTTCTATGTCAAAATGTTTGCATGGATTTTTGATCATTATCCTCTGTGAATTAATGTGGCTAATCAATTATTTTGAGTTCAAAGAGGAAAACCAAGATTTTCATGTGGTGCCACAACTAGACATTAAGAAAAAAACCCCATGTTTTTGGAAGAAAACAAAACAAAACCAACCAAACAAAATTATACAGATAATAGTACTTTTATTGTTTTTTTCCTAAAAGGCTGTATGTTCTGTGTAATACTATGGTGAACAAGCAAATTGCCTGCTTCACTCTGTGTTTCTTATTTTTGGTCCCTGGCTTGCTGGTATAGTGAGGTATCCTAGGTCATAGAAGTAGCTTCCTGTATCACCTTCCCAACTCTAACTTTGTTGGCTTTCCAGTCAAAATTTAATAACTGTTTGTTCTTCTAACCCACATCAGGGGAAGCTGAGCAATGGCAAGGAGTGTAGGCAGAGCTAGCAGCAGAGTGGTGGTGTAGTTTTGAAGGAATCATAAAGATTTTGGGCGTTGGTGCTGATATTATTCAGTTCCAGAAGTCTAAACAAATATGATTAAACAACCAAAGCATCCAGAAACTAACAACAATAGTGTTATGAATGATGATGCAATCATCGAGGATTTTAAAATTGGATTTTTTAACCTTTATTATGCAAGTGCCATTTGAACTTTTTTATAAATAATACATGCAATTTATGCAACTAGCACTATGAAGCTAGATGATATTTCATACCTTTATCTTAATTACATAAGCATAAATTAGGATAAATCACAAAAAACCTTCTTTGTGGTAAAACCTTACTAATCACTTGAAAAAGTAGTTATAAATGGATATTAATATATACATATAATGAGCTTTAATCCCTCTGATTTTACTAATTTGGAATATTCTTGTGTCCTGTTATAGTAATATTGAGCTTCATGTAGATTCACACATAACAGAGTGTAGACATAATTCAGTGGGGAAATTGTTCAATTCTAAGTGCATCTCAGATGTTTTTGATTTCTAGCATGCTTTCAAGGTAATGTGGGAATTATGGGAAGAAAAATATTTCCTTAACAGTACTAAGAGAATAACCAATTTGTGTTTTTATTTCATCTCTAATTGTACTGGGTTACTGCTTACTTTCCTTTTTACAACCCTTTGCGCCATTCTTGCCACTAATTTATAACACTATTCTATGATAAAGAACTAGTACATAAAGGGCTAGTGTTACAAAACTGGATAGATTTTTGCAGAGCTACGCATCAAGATACATGCACCCGCTATAAAAAGCCAAAGAAACTCAATTGCAATTTTATTGTCCAGTTTGATAGATTTCCTGCCATCGTAGTAGCAGGGAAGCTGTTTGTCACTGTAACCCTCTCCTCCAACAGCTGCACAATGTTTTATAAGCAACAACAGCTTTTCTAGCATAATTGCACTACATTGGCTTCCTTGCACTCAGAATTTAGAAGGTGTGAGTATCCTTCTTAAAGCCAAATCTCTTAGTATTACTCCTGTATTTTGCTAATTTTCGTATTATATATTGTTTTAATGTTTTTCAAGTATTAACATTTATTCTGTGGCTTCTAGTTCAATTAAAACATTAATGAAAAAATTAAATCACAGCTTTGGTTTGTTCTGACTGGCCAGTGCTGAATTTAGGGAAGCATCTTAAGAATGTCCGTTTTTTTAAACATTGTAACCATGCCAGTTAGGCCTTAGGTTGTCTAGCTGTGTTACTTTGTAAAAGGCACTAATGATTTTGGGGTTAATAATAGGAAACAAGTAAAGAATGGTGGACAACTTGCCTTTTTGACCTTTCAGCTTCCCGAAGTTTTAAAAGCATATGATTTACACAGTATAATATATGCCTAAATTATCTGAATGTTTTAAACTACTGGGAAGAGCTAACATTTGCTTATTTCAGGCCCTTAAATATATTTGATGTTTATTACTTAAATTTGCTTCATGTTACCATGTGATTCAGTTAAAGAGAAGATATTTGGGTAAATTCTAGTTTGTGTTTGTTTTTGTTTTGGTTTGGTTTTTGTAGTAGCTTAAGAAAATTTTATTATGACTCAGAAATGTTAATGTGTATAAGCTACAGTTTATTACTGTATAAATGGAAAAAATTGTTCACTGATATAAACATGTTTAATGTTGAAGCATAATCTTAAAACATTACTACTGTGACTCTTAACATACAGTGTATTTTAAATAATTGTTATTTTTCAGTCTAAGGAAGTACAGTTGTAATAAACATTAGTGAGTGCTAAGTAAATCTGTATGTTCTTTGGTACACCACTCATTTAATACAAGAGGAAAAAAAATATGGCATGCATAGTGTTTACATGTTATGTTTGCCTGATTTTTCATTACTGTCAGTGGAGGAAAACCTGGTAAAAGCAGCAAAGATTAGGTGGTGGAGGAGTTAATATATTACAGCAATTAAAAACTAATTTGCAGAGAAGCGAACACGGTTCAGTCATTTTACAGAGTAACAGGCCATCAGGATCTCTTGAGTCCAAATCCCAATGGCATTCTTGAGACATCAAGGATGGTTTTGTTTCCATTTTTTATCACTATCTTGAAGAAGGCAGGGTCTCCTATGTTGCTATGTGCAGGCATTTTAGCTCTAGAGCATTTTGAAGGCTTCAGATGTTCTCCAGTCCTCTGAAAAGTGTCTGCATTGCCCTGTGGGGAAGTAGAGGTAGGTAGCCAAGAGGGCCATTGTACTACTGCAGATTTTTGGTTTTCAGCTGAGCCCAATGTGTCAATGAAGCAAAGCTGAGGGAGATGCAAATTAAGTACCACACTTAAAATACTTAAATATGGGGGAGTGGAGGGTGTCACGTGAGTATTGAGAGCATAAGGAACCTGGGAACTAGAATGTGTAGCCTTCTTTAAAGCTGTGTACTCACCAAGATGCGTGGTTGCCATGCAATCCTTCACCTTTTCTAGGTGTTTCCATGCTGCAGCTTCTTTTGCAGTAGGTGTGTGGACAGGCTTTTCTTAATCAGTGCCTCAGAAGAAAGTATTCTCATTCTTCAGCAGGCAGAATAGTTGGAAGGAGGGATCTGTACCACTGGTGGTCTTTTATTCATGCATCGTGTATGCCTAACATGGGGCTACTCCATCTCATTATTCACTTCATTTGAGTGAGTGGAATGTCATGAATGAAGCTGCAGGATCCTAAAATTTGCCTAATTCAAACTGGAAGAAAGGTATGAAATAAAGTATAGGAATAGAGCAAGCAAGGTAAACTGAGAATTTATGAAACAGGAAAGACGAAGATACGTAGAGCAAACCACATAGAAGCCTTAAAAGAAGAGTGTAATAGAGGTTTACTACTGATTGAGAAGTGCCAGAGATGTCAAAAAGAAGAAATGGGGAAACATTTACAGGGGAAAGAGCTGATGTGTAAAGAGGCAAACAGCTATGAAACAGTTTTCTTGAGCAGAGGTGACCTGAAGAGAGAACAGATTCTCATCTGTATAATTCTGTATAAAAATAGTTGGAAGATGAGACCTGTGTCTGCAGCCTCAAGAATTGTTAGTGGCTTCCTTTGCTGTTGCTCCTCCATACTTGCTGCTGTGTCCAGGTTGTGGCTGTGGGGAGTGAACTGGACCTTTGGGCCATGAGTTTAAATGATGGATGCAGAGTCTCTGCTACAGTACTGCCAACAGCATGAGAAGACATTGGAAGAGGACAGCCAAAGAGAGAAGCACACAAGGCCTAAAGCTGGCTACGATTACAAAGCAACGTGGTAAACACTGAACTTAGTTACAACATAGTTAATAGCTAAATATCAAATATGCACAAGGCAGAATTTGACAGTCTACTGAACTGTAGGAATGGTGACAGGATAGAGAGGAAATACATACCTCAAGAGGGGGATGTGCTCATGTCTTGCAATTTAAACAAATTAAAAGCAACAGTTTCATTACTGAAAATGAGCAAATATACATTTGGGATGCTGTTTCAGTTTGTTGTATTGTGATGTAATGTTAAGCTATACATTGACTTAATTTGAAAATAAAACACTGCCAACATAAAATTATCTCTCAAATAAGCAAAGACTTATACAAATCATATTATCTAGTACTTTCTTTCTTATTCTAAAAATCATTTGTATGCATATTTACTCTAAAGCTGAGGAAAAATATGCAAAAATGTCTTGGTATAGTGGTTTTCTTCTCTCTTCCCCCATGTGTCAGTGAATGCTTTTTGGTGGAAGCTTAGACTCCTAAAAATGTCTCATGCAGTGTCCTGTATAAATACATTAATTTACTTTTCTTAGCTTTCTTCTGTGAACCACTTGAAAATACCTCAGATTCCTCAAGTCAGTGGGTTAGACTGGTACACACGGTATCTTTTACTTCACTGAACCGAAAATCAGTTTGGTATCTTCTGCTGTTGGTGCCTCCCATCTAAACAGACCTGTAGTTGTTTGGACATAAGTTACCACTTTTGAACATTTGTGTTGCTAGAGGAGAAGTGGAAAAACAGGTCAATAAAGTCCTTATTAAGATTTAAAAAGTTGTCGCTCTGTCTGGAATTATGAAGAGTTTATTGATGGTGTCAGCAGTACAGGAGCTAGTTTGCACTGAGCAGACTCTGAGGAAACAGCAGTGCTATATAATTGTCTGACCTGACTGGCAGACATTCCCTTGTTCTCTCTACAAAATTGCCTACCTGCTAATGCAAAAAAGGACAAAATCTGAACATCTAGTTAAAATATTTTCCCTATGTTCTTTAATGCAAATGTCAATCATCTTAACCTTTTTCACTGCTGTATGCTAATTTTTCTTCTTGGCAATTAGTAAATGTTGGATGTCAAATTAAGTTAAAATTAATGGCAAAGGCAAATGTTGCAGTTATTAGCTCACAAGTGTCTTTAACTAGTAGTGCGTAGAGATGTATTCCATGCATTGCAAGCAGCTATGGATTAACCATCAAATGGTGGTGAAGATTAATGATTGGCCTTTTAGCTCACTAATTTAGAACAATTTCTAGTAATTAATTTTGTATTATCAGCTTTACAGTTGCAAATGCCTTAAGGAAAATAAAAAATGACTTGACTTAAGTACATTTAAGGTTCTTCAAGCTAACAGTTGTCTTGTAAATTATTGCTTGCTTGCAGGTCCTAATGTTTAATCTGTAACACCTTTATATACTGTATCTACTTCTGTTTAGTAATCAGAGTTTCTGTTTAATTTTTCATTTTTGTTGATACTGCTTTTGTTTAACTGTGTTTTCTTTGTATGGTGTATTGTTTGGCTTTGTACACTTGTGTGCATCATAAATGCCATGTCACACAACTGAAATGTAGGGTAAGAACTGTCTAGTGCCTCTATCACAGTACCACTATTTCTTGGTTTCCTTTCAAACCAAGTTTCCAGTTAATGTAGTGAGTGCATCTTTCTATGCAGATTGTTGAAAAGTTGAATTTTATGAAACAGTATTTCTTAAATTTATTTTCTTTTTTATATAAATGTGAAAACCCCAAATCTGAAATGCGTATTTTAAAAATAATGTTCCAGGTAGTCTGCATGATTTTGTGCTTGCTGTATGAATTTCAATATTATTTAAAGGACAGTATTTTAAATGGTATGACATTAATTCTTTCTGATGTTTATGGTGGAAGTAGAAATCGCTATTATTTTTAAGTGGATTTTGTTTTGTTTTTTAAAGTGGTGTTCTACTGTACTATTTTTTTTTAGCCAGTGTGTCTCTCCTTGCAGTTTCTTGCATTGTTCCTAAATCAGGGTAGTTTCTCATTAGATTGTCCTTGGATTTATTTGCCTGTATGTTTACCTTGTCCATCCCTAAAGATAAGTTTTTTTGGGTTTTTTTTTAACAATAACAATCTTGAAGTTTCCAGAGTGTGACTGTGAAATGGCTTCCAAACAATTGTGTATTCCCTCTTTCAGATGAGACTGTGAAATGACATTGCATCCCTGTACTGTACATTGTATTTTTAACTGTTGGCCATAGCTGAGTAAAGACAAATTTTATTGCAAAGTCTGTTGCATCGCTAATCTGCACGGATTGTAACTTCCAACAGTCTTAGCTGGAAAAACAGAACTCTGTAATTCAAGATTCACATGTTAACAATCAAAACTAATACAAATACCTTTTCTGCCTGTCTGCTGTCAAGTAAGTTATTAGAAAAAACAAAGTATGCAACACTAAACTCTCCTGAGACAAAAGATAAAGTAGCATGGGAAGATCTTGAATAAATAACAAATAACAGAAGTATATATTATTGATAAATAGTGGGGGGCTTTGCTGAACTGGTGGCTAGTTTTTTTAGATAAAATTTAGGTTTGTGATTGTTTGGATTATAGAAGTTAAGGAGTCTTAGATCTAGCTGAACTTTCCTTCCAGCAGTGGGAAAAAAAAAAAGTGTCATTTTCCTCTTCATCTTTACCTTGCTTTGCCTTGGTTTAGGGGAACTAGTGAACTAGTGAAATGAGATTTTGAAGGTGGACCTGAGAGTTGTTTAAAAGTTCTGGAAGCAGGGCATAACCAGAATAGAAGTGAGGTCTCCTACTTGGATGTAGGTTAATTGGGTTAAAAAAGTAAGTATGTAGTGTAGCTAAAGCCTGCAAATATATTTAAGGTGTCATTTTTCCCATTAATTTTTCAAAATACATGTTGCAATAACAACTTTGGTACTGAACACAGAAATGAGTAAAGGTAGCTGTGTATCACAGATTTGTTACAGCTATAGTTGCTTGCGTAGGTAATGCATATACGTATTGTGGGTCAGTGTGCTTTCTGGGAAGTAGATACTGTAAGTTTTGCTGAAATAAATGAAAATATTTTTATTTGTTTAGTATCTCTTAAGGACTTGAATTAAAACTTTTTAGTAGTTTTGGAAACGGAGGAAGCAATAGGGAGAGAGAGAAGAGGGAAAGCTAGCTGGAAATAGGCTCAAGATGTCAAGATTTCTTCTTCAGAAAAGTAATAACTTGACCAAAAGTAGCAGCTTTGCCTAATCATGTTTTAGAAAACAAACTCAAATTTCAAGAAAGAAGTTGTTAGCCTGGTCAACTTAGAGTTGCTTTTGACATCTGGACTGTGGTACAGTTCAGGAAGAAAGTATTTCTAAAATAATAATTTCCCCCCCATGCTCTCTTTAGCAATACCCTAAAATAAAATATTTTATAGATCCATTGTGGCAGATCAGATTACTTTGAGTAATTTGTAATAATTCTCACTTTTTTTGTTTTAAAATTAGTATAGGAAGACTTCTTTTTCTACACAGAAGGAGGAAGATATTCCATTGCTAGAGACTCAAGTTTCAACTAAAACAACTTGAACAAATAATGTGTTTCAGGTCATGCGTTAGAATAGTGCACTACTCCTACAGTACTGTAATTTATATTTGATTGGTGGAGAAAATAGTATGTTAAAAAGTGAATGTTGGCAACACAACCTGTCAAGAACATTTCTTCTAATCTTCATTCTTTGCTCCTGTCTGACTTCTTAACTATAATTTCTAGTATCTTCTTAACCTGTCAAATCAGCTTTTGACTTAAATGTATCTTAAAAGATACATTTAAGAGAATCTTAAGATCTTAAGAGAAAATATTCGTACTGACTAATTGCCACTTTGTGTACCATGTACATGGAATTTTTGGATGAGATCCAAATGGATGAGCTTAGTATGTAAAATAGTAGTAAAATGCATATTCATGTATTTAATAAAATGTACAGTTCTGTTTTGTCCATGGAAAATGTTTAAGATAAAATGGTTAAAAAAATATTTCTGTCAGTTGCAGCTTCTATGTTGGGAAAATTGTGAGAGCAAAGCTTACAGATAAATAAACACTTCTGTGATAGAGATAAATCTAAATCCTAAATAGAAAGGTAGGGATAAACTAAATTGAATGACAGTGTAATAAAAACTTCAGTTAGTCTAGTGAGATATTCTTTCAATACCTAGCTATTTATTTAGGCAAATTAGTTTTATCAGTACTTAAATTTGTTTTTTATATCTAGAATTTTAAAAATATATACCTGAAACAAATAATAGTTTTTTTTTTCTCAGCTTATCTGTAGGAATGCCTTATCATTAATCACATTGTGTAGCTGTTCTCATGTGCCTTTCAAACTGAGTGAATAGCATCCAGAGGAAAAGTTCTCTGGTGAATTTTAGGTATCATTTGGGAGGTGCCCAAGATTTTGTTTTTGTTACGTGCTTCTCTCTGCTTTGTGGGATTGTATTTTTTTTTAATATACAAACTTCTTGAAAGTTTATCTTTGTAGATTGTTGAACATACTGAAGGTGCTGAAGTGATGTGAAAGTTTGCCTATAACTAAAGATTTTCAGCTCTCTCAAATTTAGTAATGCTTTGGGTGTTATGCTGTTGCTGCTTTATCTGCTTCTTGTACAATTACATGAATGCAAGTAGCATAGATAACTCTAATTACAGGTGAATGAAATTAGCCTAGGAAATAATACAAGTGTTAACTATAAAGATTAAACTTTAAGCATTTTCACTTATTTTACTAGAATTAATCTTTAAAATTCTGAATACTTCTAGTAAACCTTCAATTTTCTGTCCTCAGGATCAGTCTAGGACTTTTTTTACTCTGGTATTTCCCTCCCCCAACCCCTCCCTTTCTTTTGGCCAGGAGTAACAGGTACACTGAAGAAAAACTTGCTTTCAGTTGAAGTGATCTCCAATGTGAAATTGTTTTTTATTAAAAAGAGAGTATGCAATATATATTTATAGTATAACTTTAGGATGTGAGCAATTAATTTGGCTTCTTTTCTGTGAAACCGTTCATAACATGAAATTTTAAATTTACTTTCAACTCTGTTCTTTTAGGTAACTTTTGAAATGCACAAGGAGAGTCTTTCTCAAATGTATAGGGAGTACCAAGGGAAAGGAGGTGAAGGGAGTGGAATACATTCTTCAGTACCAATTAGAACAATCTCTGGAGTTAGCAACGAAGCTGAAATCAAGGGGAAGCAAGAGTGTTTGGAGTTAAAAGAAGATGCTACTGCCCCTTCCCGTGTTGATGGTGGTGTGGAGTGCAGCACTGAAAAAAAAGAGACAAACACCTCAACAGATGATGACCAACAAACTCATTTAGTGTCTAATCATAGGGAGGAGTTAAAGGGGGTGGAGAGGGAAACTGCACAGAACTTAAAAGCAATGTCTTGTGTGGAATTTTCTCCAGAACCAGGAGAAATAAATCCCAATGTTTCAGAAATTAGTACTGGAATAGCTGAAGCAATTGAAGAATCATTGAGCAAAGCTGATGAGCTTGTGGAGGAATCAGTAGCTGTCACTGCTGCTTCTTTAACAGTGCAAACTACTCTGGAAGAAAAAACTCCTGAGAGTCCGGATAGAGTGGAAAAATCAACAGTAGAGGTGGAAGATGAAGACGATTTTGTTGATTTGAAAGAGGAAAGTGGTATGTCTTTACCATCAGAAGAGTTTGTAGAAACAAAAAAGGAATGTATCTCTGATGAAAGTGAAGTGACAAAGCAGGAAGAAGCAGTAGAGGAGCAGCCTGAATCTGTGCTTTTACAATCCAAAGATATTGAAGGTGTGGATGGGGAAAAAGAAGAACTGACTTCTTTACCAGAAGCAGTGAGTTCTGCAGTTCAAGAAATAGCGACTCAATCAGATTCAAAAGGGAAAAAGAAGCTGGTGAAAGGAAGGATTCTTTCTAGTGAGACCAAAGCAGCTGAAGAAAATGCAAATGCACGTGTGCCAGCACCTGCTGGAACCTCTGATAAAAGAATCGCCAAGCTTGATGTTTCTAGTGTTGCATCAGATACGGAAAGACTGGAACTGAAGGCTAACACATGTCTAGAAGCACCTGTGCCCCCCAGATCCATACCTGAGGTAAGTTCTTCCCATCCTTCATCTGTTTAGCTTTAAAGTGTACTCTTACACATTTGGGGAATTTTAATGTGTATGGATTTTGTGAGTTACCTAAAGGATTCTTTCAACCCTTAATTAGAATAACCATAATTCTTACGGGTTTGTACACTTAGAAGTCTCTAAGATTTTATTCTTTGTACATCTGCTGATGGAGAGTCAGTGGCTAGATGGACACTTCTGTGTTGGTACTTCTGTTCTTAAGTTTGAAGAATTGAAACAAACATATTCTGAGAGGGTTTTATGTAGAATTTCTTCTGCTTCTTAACTCAACCTCCCTTTTCAGTCTGGTCTTTTATAATCTCAACTCATAACTATTGAGAAGTGAACAGAAAAAGACAACACTGTTTCTTTCGTATCCTGATAGAACTTGTGAATTTTTTTTTTCTACAGTAGCTACTCTTCAGGAGGTACACACAACAAAATTTTGTGTATATGAAACAAAGTTTTACAGCATTGTCATTCCATCATGCCGGCCTTACATTTTTCATGGAAGTGTAATTTAAAACTGGGCTTCTGTTGCATGCTGCAGTGCTTCACCCCTCTAGTCTTTAGTTTCTAACTCAGCTGTTCATGGTTAAATAGTCATGTATCTTCTGCAGAGATACCTGCTAATGGATGCTCTTCATTCTGCACCATTCTTCCTTAAAGGAGGAAAACCACTGTCTACAGCAACATACTCTCCCCCTGTGGTAAGGCTGTGTTGCTGCTTGTGTATGGTGAGACTGACAAGTGCAACTGTAGACTAGCTTGTAGGTTTGGTATATCTGCTAAATAGTATTTGTGTAATAGTTTTAGCTTTATTTGTTACTATATACAAAGTCTAAACTTGTTGAATATCTAAAATCTCAAGTCGATTAAATGCATTTCAGTGTATGCCGTGTAAGGTAATAACCAGAATATGGGTTGTTCTTTTGTTTTTGTCTGTAAACTGTGATTTCAGACCTCAAGGCAGCAAGATTCTTCAGGACAAGAGCTAGCTGCTACATCAGATGAGCAGAGAAGAGAATCTAGGTCAGCTGTGTTCCGTATTCCTGAGTTTAAGTGGTCACTGATGCATCAGCGCTTGCTCACAGATTTACTCTTTTCCATAGAAACAGATATACAGATGTGGAGAAGGTAAATTTCTATGCTTTATATGGAATGATCTAGACTGGCATTTCAGTTATAATCAGCTGCACCAGAATCAGTCTTTGACATTGATTGTTGCATGTCTGGTATTTTACTCATTATTGAGTAGCTTACTTATTTTGTGGCCTATACCCAAATATTGTCAGATTATTTTTAATGCTCTTTACAGACATAAATGTGTATTGGTTGAGGGCCTGCACATGTATTTGACTAAAATCCTGACTACGTTTAAGTCAATGGCAGTCTTGCTATTGATTTTGTCCCTCTTTTTTTTGACAGCCATTCCACAAAAACTGTGATGGACTTTGTGAATAGCAGTGACAATGTCATATTTGTGCACAACACAATTCACCTCATCTCACAAGTGATGGACAACATGATCATGGCTTGTGGTGGTATATTGCCGTTGCTTTCTGCTGCCACATCCGCTACTGTAAGAAATTTAATTTTTATTTGAAAATGTGTCTCTTGTGGGAGGATGTCTTTCTTTATGCAGTGTATTAAGTAGTATATCTGTCCTTTTGTGAAAGAGGAATGTGTGGGATATTTCCACAAGCATCTCTTTCCTCCCTTTGCTACCTCCATGCTTTCCCTGCCCTCTTGGCCCGAACACATAAAAAGAAGTTACCATGCTTCATTGTCCCACAGTGGTCTGGAATGGGATTAAATCCTAAAACTAATGATTGTTTCTAAAATGTGACCAGTTGTTACTTTTGGATGTAACTGAAAATGGACTTCCAGCATACCTTTTTCTTCATTTAAGTTGTAGGCCTATCACCTTTGTGAAGAAGTAAATGTTGCTTTCAATTTTTCTGTGTAGCATGAATTGGAGAATATTGAGCCAACTCAAGGGCTTTCAGTAGAAGCATCTTTAACATTTATCCAGAGATTAATCAACCTTGTGGATGTGCTAATTTTTGCAAGCTCTCTTGGTTTCACTGAAATTGAGTCTGAGAAAAACATGTCATCTGGAGGAATTCTACGACAATGTCTTCGTCTGGGTAAGTGAATAAAATCATTTAATGAGCATAGGTGCTTGCTGTTACTAGTTAGCTGAGAATATAGCAGCTTTAAGAAAAAGAAATATTATACTACATACAAAAACATGAAACTTTGCAATATGTAGAAAAGAGGTTTAATCTTGAGGTCAACAGTTGGAGGTATGGTGAAAACTAGAGATGTAAATTTCTAGAGTAGGGTTCAAATTGGGCAGCAGTCATATCCAGCGTTACAGTATTGCATCAGATTGGATTGAAAGAAGCTGGTTGTTACTTAAAAAAGTATTGGCTATTCTGGAAGTAAGAACATACAAGATCATAACTGGGTTCAGTTAGTTAACAGAGGAAGAGAGTTTTCATGCTAGTTGCATGCTGTAAAACTTTCTGTAATGAAAAGTTTAATTTGCATGAGTGCCAGAGCAGCTCAGAGCCTCAACAGTAACTAGCCTTCCTCTCCCTTTCTAGGCAATTAAAACTTTGTGCAGGTAGAACAAGATTTATGGGATGGAAACAGGTATAGAGGTGGGGTAGTTCTTTTTTCCTTTGAAAATAATATTAGAAGCTGAAACAGGTCCATATGTGAAGTTAAATAAAAACAATAAAATTGTGTAACTTCAGAACATTTAGTCCAAGAGTAACAGCATTGTGAAGCAAATGCTGTCGTTTCACTGATCTATCACTTCTCTTTCTTCCTTGCTAGTCTGTGAAATATAGCTGTCCTCACTCTTCCCTCCCCATGATTATATGCATGGTGAAATTTCAATGAGGGATGCTAACTTAACTCACTTTGAAGTATCCATTAGATATAGCATATATGTTTTAATAGTTTAGTATACATTACTAGTTATAAATTGTTGAAGAATTTTGAGCATTGTTTTGTGACTATTTAAAATGTATGGAAGCAAAATACCATTTTACTGATGTGCTTAAACTTTTTAGTTTGTGATAAACAGAAATGTCTGGTACATCTCTGTAAGGGGTATAAACAATACTATTTCCCAGAGTAATTCTTAACATTTCCTTTTTCCTTGAAGTGTGTGCGGTAGCAGTAAGAAATTGTTTGGAGTGTCAGCAGCATGCACAGATGAAGCCTACTGGAGACATTGGGAAGATCCAAAAAACAGTGCCGGGCTTTATAGGAACAGGAAAATCCGCAGCAAAGGCAAGTGTAAGATCACATTCAGGAACACAGAGTCTGTACAAACATATAAGTTTATAAATTTAAAGCTGCACCACTGATACTTTAATAGAGCTGAAGGGCATAAACACCAGAAATCTTGAAGTAGATTTTCCATTATGTGAGTTTAACGTTACCATATTTAATCTTCTATAATGAAGTAAATCCGTCCCAAAAACTTGCCAGATTTTTTTTTCCTTAAAAGATGAAATGTTTATCTGATCTTTGTGCTCTAGTTATGACTCTATGGTGTATGGTGGGTGATTGTACACACTTAATGATTCTTGATAGAATGCTTTTAAAAACAGAATCTGAAGGTGTTATGTTTTGGTTTGGGTTTTTTTTTTTTAACAGAGTCCAGTGGACATTGTGACTGGTGGCATTTCTCCAATACGAGACCATGACAGACTTTTGCAAGATATGGATATTAACAGGCTTCGAGCTGTGGTGTTCAGAGATATAGTAAGTTACAAATAACGTTGTTTTCTTTGTAGCTAGATTTCTGCCTATATCTCTTTACTGAACACTTGCTATAGGTTATGCAGTTTGGCTAAACTGAATACTTTTCACATTAATTAGAAACTCATAAGACTCTGCAGGTTTTGTAGTATTTTGGATTGGAAAGAGGGAGACGTGAAAGTTGCTACCTGCTGTTCAGGTTTTTTTATGTCTTCCTAAGAGCTGACTGTCTGGAATTTTACCTATTCTATACTAAATGTTTTGTATTTAATACAGTTACATACTTTTTTGCATGTTGTACATAGACAAACTGTTTATGTATAATAAGTAAAGATATTTATGTATACTTTTAAAAAAATCAGTATCAGTTAATTAGAAATTAGAGGTAATTTCTAATTCCATTAGTTCCCCTCAGAGGAACCAATTTGTGTGCATGTACAGTAAATATGCATATGTTTTTTAGTCTTGAGTTGACTAAAAATATATTTGCCCTATGTCAGCTACTTTATAGCTGATATTGAGGAAATTGAGATTGATTGCTTAGGAAAAAAACCTCTGTAAGCAAATACAGTAGCTGTAATGGCTATAAGTCATTGGTGGCCACAAACTTAGACACCACAACTTATTTTACAATAGTTGGACTATTTAGCAAGTATAATGATTTACAGTGAGCTTTGTTCTATCCAGAAAAGTGAAAGATCTTTGGTTTTTATCCTTACAGCAATTGCTGATTTAAAACATGCATCTCTGAACCCCTACTTCAGTATCAGTGTGCAAAAGAGTAACAGGAAGTGAATCTTCCATAGTGGTGGCAACTAAAATAATCCTAATGTTGCAAATCTTCGAAATCAAGCACATTTTGTGTACTAATTTTTTCTTTAAAAAAACCTCAATATACACACACAACCTCTCCTTTTTGCCTGTCTAATTCACCATTTTTCCTGTTTCACAAATAAATACAAAGCAATCCATTAACTCTGCTTTATGTCTACTGTGTTGAGCTGTAGAGGAAAAGCAGACTTCAGAAGGGAAATTAGTTTTTATCTGAGCTGCTTATACTTGCATTGAAATATTTTGTTTGATTTGTAGGCAGTTTTTTACATTGTGTTCAGCACATAGAATTCTGATTGGCGTGATTTGAAACTGTACAGGAGGAACTCAGATGGGTTCCACCTAACCACCAGTAGTAGTACTTCCAGTAGTAAGTGAACTTCATTCTAAGGAGTTCTGCGAACATAGTAGAAAAAATAAGAAAGCAGTAGTGATAATTCATTGGATCACAACCTTAGTAAGTACTGTTGGAAGCTGTCTTGCACAAATTCATTTAGCAAGAAAATTCCTTCTTATCCTTACCATTGCAGGGAACTGTCAGTCTTGCACTGTGCTTGTCTGATACTAAGCTGTTTTAGCTTACGGTTTCTTAATCATTCTATGAAAGTTAGGGATCACAGGTTGTTTCTTAAGCATAAGAGACAGTATCCAGCTATGTTACTTAGTTCCTAATTGAGAACTTCTCATGAACTTCTCCCAGTATAGCTTCTTAAAGCTTTCATGGAATGTGGGGCTTCAATGGGCATGGCAATCATAATAAAATGAGCTTTATATTTTAACTTACTCTCTTTCAACTGCTCAGAGGGGAAAACTGAATACTGCCGGAGTCCTTTTAAATCACAGAATGGTTTGGGTTGGAAGGGATATTAAAGATCATCTAGTTCCAACCCCCCTGCATGGGCTGGGACACCTTCCACTAGACATGGTTACTCAGAGCCCCATCCAACCTGGCCTTTAATGCTTCCAGGATGGGGCATCCACAGCTTCCCTGGGCAACCTGTTTCCATGTCTTACCACCCCCACAGTGAAGAGTTTCTTCCAACATCTAACCTTGCTCTACCCTCTTCCAGTTTAAAACCATTCCCCCTCATCCTCTCACTACTTTAGCCCTTGTAAAAAAGTCTCTCCCCAGCTTTCCTGTAGGCCTCCTTCAGGTACTGGAAAGCTGCTGTAAGGTTGCCCCAGAGCCTTCTCTTCTTTGGACTGAGCAACCCTGACTCTCTCCTCCAGTCTTCACAGGAGAGGTGCTCCAGCCCTCTGATCATCTTCATGGTCCTCAAGAAAACCCCACAGACACCCTTTCTCTTCCTGGTTGCCCAGTGATGATTCAAATATTCAGTTCCCCTGTGATCGTGATGTGTACAAAGCTTTTTTTCCATTTGAGAGCCAAAGAGGACAGGCTTAGGCTAAATCATAATGTCCAGTCAGATCTGGGATGTGACTATTTGTTTCACTAGGAGTGGCTGAGTACTCTGGAGAGGTACTTGGCACGGTTGGTATTAAAACTTGTTTTTAAGCTTGTCTTAAAATCTCTTCATAAATGTACAGCTTTAATGCAAATGCATATTTGCCATTTCTTGTTTAAATTGTACATAATACACTACATTCATCTGGACAATCTGATGGTGGAATAAAACCTTAAGACTAGTTCTGAGATTTGTTCCACTTCTTTAATTAATATGTAGTAGTTTATAAATGCTTTTAAGTTTTGTCGAGCATGCTTTCTTGGTTGTACTTCACAGCAAATGCTGTGAATATCTTGGCACATTTGAGGAGATGTCATAGGAGACACTTGTAAATAAGTAAAGGGGCTTAGTCCCTGCACTAATTGGAAGTATGTAGTCAAAACACACAACCTTAGTCAAAGTTGTCATATTTATAAATGAAAAATGAAAGGATTAGTGCCACTTGAATACAGTTGCTGTACTCCCTAGCTTTATAGGTGAGACAAACTGTGACTAGAGAATATTGTTCTTCCATTGTTGACATATCATCTTACTCTCGGTCTGTTTATGGCAGCGCTGGGCGTACTTTACAGAAAAAATAAACATGCTGCTGAAATTGTAATGGAAAAATCTGTGTGTGTGTCCTTTTTTTTTTTTTTTTTTTTTTTTTGCAGGAGGACAGTAAACAGGCTCAGTTTTTGGCATTGGCTGTTGTATATTTTATTTCTGTGCTCATGGTTTCAAAATACAGAGATATACTGGAGCCCCAGAATGAAAGACGACCACCAAACCATAGCCAGTCTTTCAAGGAATCAGAGAATGAAAATAGTGAAACTCCTGCTACAGGTGAACTGCTAATTGCTTGGCCACATGAAAGATTGTGGTTTATGCATCTTAAAATTCTTAGAAGTACATGTGAAATGATGTAGAAATATGCACATTGTAACTGCTGAAATAAACTTTATAGTAGTCAGTTTGCCTCAGTGTTTGTGTATATCTTTTTCTGATCTGAGAAGAGCCTAATCTGTAAGTCAGTTTTGCTGTGTCAAGGTGGTTAATCTCTCTGAAGTAGCTAAGTACTTATGAACACTTGTTGCAGAAACATTACTGTTTTGTATAAGGTTAAGTATGCGTGAGCATAGACTGGCAGCTTTTTGCTTCCACTGTAAGATTTTTCTCCTGTTCTTCTTTAGGGCAGTCAATTGATTTTCATTCTTTGATTGCTGATTCATTATCTGCTATTTTCTTGTTGCAGTTTTTGGATGTTATAACTTTTCAGGCTTCTCAGAATTCAGAAGAAATGTTTTCTGTTCTAAGATTTCTTATAACCACCTATAGGTAATATTAATCTTTAAGTAGGGAAGAGGAAATGCTTACAGCTGTATTATTTCACTTGTCACCTATTGTTACTTCTTTATGAGCAATGTGGTGAATGCAATTTTGTTAATAATAGACTAAAAATATATTTTCTGGTTTTGGTATGAACAGATGTGGAAAATCCATCTGCTGCTGTCTGTGCTTTGGCCTCCACTGAAGATTCAAAAAGTACAGCATCTGTACAAAGAAGAGATTCTGGTCTGGGGGAGGAACCCACTTCAGGGCAAGCAAACAATTCTGATGGTGTTGCTGAAGCAGGACCTCTGAACATCAGTGCAGGTCCAGATGCAGTCAGTGAAGTACTGTGCACGCTCTCATTAGAAGTAAATAAGTCTCAGGAGGGCAGAAGTGAGACAGGAACCGAGGATAGTAAGCCTGTAACTTCTGTGCCAGTTGCAAAAAATGTCAATGTAAAGGACATCTTGAGAAGCTTGGTAAGCACACCAGGTGATGGGAGTGCAGTGGATTCTGCTCTTCTGCCGCCAACCTTCCTTGGAGTTCTTGGCGAGGGAGCTGCTGAGCAGTCTGTACAGTTCCATTCCTTTGACAGGTAATGTAACTTCTAAAGTATTTGAGCTGTTTAATTTTGCTTAAGATATCTATAAGAACAGAAAAATTTACACTTCACCAGATCTCATGTATAGTGTTATCTTGTACTTAATGTAATCAAGATTCTTTGATTTACAAGCAGAACCTTTGACTACAAAGTCCACCGACATCTCATAGGTTCACCATGAAGGTACACTCTGCAATTCATAGGATGCTATTTTGAAATGAAAAATGGCTGGTGACTGGATTGTACTTGAAGGTCTTGAAGCCAGCACCTCTTTATAAGAGGCAACTCTCCTATCTCTATATGTGTTACAGCTCAGAAGCAATATGGTACAAGGGTCAACGAATTGCCTAGAAATGACTGCAAGAGTAAAATAAAAGATTAAGGGTGTAAGTTGTTTTTTTCTTTCCTGTTCTCCTATTCCTAACTGCAGCATTTGCAGATGGGTGCTCCTGTAATGTCAATGTTTAGTTAGTTTTAAAGGACTCAGGAAATAAAGTGGACCTAAAATAACAAAGTAATGATGTGTAGATTACCTGTATCTAGTTTCTGTTTTTGTGGGCCTGCAAAAGAATGATGGTTTAATAATAGCTACAAATTGATCAAAATCAATGGAGCAGTCATCTAGATGTCCTTCTACCTATAGAATATTCCTATATTCCATTACCAAAATACATCTATGTTCTGTGTTCTGCCTTCTGGTGCTGAAGGCCTAGTTTATATCTTTCAGGTTTAATTCGGTAGGTAGATCCTTATGCTGTTAGGTTTGCTTTGTTGTTATAATAGCTTTAAAATTTTTGTTTTGTTTTACTACATTTCTTAATATGTGCTGTGGTGAGTTTAAAATGGAGCATTCTTGCTTTGTCTCTGTTTCTTCTCATTTTATATTGAAGTCCCTCTTTCCTGATAGTAATTTTGGTGTCCCCTACATTTTGGTCTCATTATCTCCTTATCTTTTCCGAAGTATAGAAGACCACATTGTCTTTCACTGTGCTTACTGACTTCTACATCTCCAGGATTCCCAAAAACAACAAAGAAAAGAAAGAATTAAAGAGAGAATCTAATAACACTTGCATTCTTGGCTCTAGAAAAGCCTTATTCATATCCAGAAATCTTGCAGTCGATCTGCCAGGGGATCTCCATAACAGGATCTGATCCTCTGCTTATTCGTGAACTTCCTATGGCTCTGATGTCTTTGCAGTGTATGTCTGCCTTACTTAAACTAGCAAACTTGGATGACCCAAAGAAGGAGTTTAACTGTGCTTGGGGGTAAGGATGCAGCTGTCACAGCATGTCTTCTCAGCTCAGATTGCAGTATCACCACCACTGAAACGGTGGTGGTTGTCTGACTAGATTAGACACAGTGTTTGCTAGCATTTTGTCACCTTGCTCTTGTCTCAAAGTAAATACTGTGTTCTGCTTGTGATGCTAAACAGAAAGACTTGTTTTGGGAACAGTAGGAAGATGGAGGCAGAGGGGGAAAACTGGAACAAGAGAGGCAATGAATTAGAAGTTGTCATGCCTCTTTCCC
>NW_009952533.1:10830784-10879104 GCF_000747805.2 Chaetura pelagica | reverse complement strand
CTTTCCCTGCTGCTGGCCAAGTGCTTTTGGTGCTTCCCCACTGCGGCCTATTGTTGCTCTTTACAACAAATGGGCTGTTGATATGAAATAGCATAATGTTTTAGTCTGTGACTGATTTTTTCCTCAAGAAATTCCTATTGTTTATTGCCAAGTGGTGATAGTTGAACTACAAAGTTTGCCTGGAGATCAGCTACAGAAGTGTTTGTTGCATTTAGGAGTTATTTTTTAGCTGCTGCTAAAACTGCAGGTTTGTGCTTCCCGTGCAACTCTGATTTGAATTGGTATAAAGCAGGTTAACTGGACAAGAAGTAATTGGGCGCTTACAGTCCTGGTATCTGCTATAGGTGGGTTGCACCTGCAAAACATTGTGAGAGGAAACTGTGTGATTTAATTTGATAACATGTACACCAATGAAATACTGAGCATGACAGCAGCCCTACAGTCACTTGCAATTCTGAGTTCTTTTTTCTGTACAGTTGCAAGGTCACTCAGTGAAAAGAACTGGTTGAATTGCTGTGTGTTTTGTAAAGCAAGTCATTTAAAAGGTGAACTACTTGCTGTTTTGTGCTTTTACTTTTCCAGTGCTGCACTGCCCTATATGGACTCTTCTCTCCGTTTCCCACCTCCAAAGTGCCAGCCATTTGTAACCATAACTCTCAATGTTCTCTCAGTTAAGCATGAGACATAATTACTGCATCATACCAAAAGGAAACTAGTCTGGTGAAGAAATCTGCACAGAGGAGTGAAAGGGGTGCATGGACTGAAGCAGCAGACAGTACCGTGGTTGTGAATGGAAGAGCAGAAGACAAGCAGTTTTGTAGGGGTTCTGTGTAGCTATTTGGACTGCTCCACAGTGATAATTTGTGGGTTTTAGTTTCCTATGACTTTCAGTGTTTAGTGGTTGGGGCTAAATATGTGAGGAAAAGGTCATGAACTAGTATAAAATATTTTGTTCTTTAGCAGTTGCACATGACCTCAGTATGTCAGCAGCTCTGTGTTTCTAGGTTGCTTAATTTTTCATTTCTTTCAGTTTGTGGGTATGTCAGGTAGTCAAAAGTGTACCTAATCATGCAAAGGTACCCCCTAGTCAATGATCATCTGGTAGTGACATGCACAATCTTGCATCTAGGGTAAATATGTTGATAAGTCATGCTGCTAACTAACTAATTAATCACTTGATCAAAAAGACAGAATAACTATGTATATGAAACATGTACATTTCAAATTCTATAGACAGGAAACTGTAATGACCACTTCAAGGTGACTGCATCTTTGTGTAGTCCATCTCTGCTGGAAGTACAAGTTTATGCTCTGAAAAGACACCTAGTGACAACAGCGAGAAGGAATTGTACCAGGGAAAGAAAAACCTTTTTACAAGAAACTGTAATAGGCTTGGAAATAGTAGCTCTTATCTCTGTGATGGACAAAACATACTGAGATACATTGGGAGAGTTTAGAAAGACAGACTTTGGGATGTTCTCTTATTTTCTGTGTCTGGTTTATATTTAATGTATAGTTTTATGGCAAACATAAGTTCTGTGAGTTAACTTTTTTTTTTTTAAAGACACTTTGTTAAAAGTTGTTCCCATGTAGCAGCTTACCAGTGGGGTATCTCTGGGAATTTCAAAGCATCTCTCTGATCCTGCATTTATCTCAGGAATGCTGTGTCAGAAATCAAAACTCTCCTCATATCTTAAGGATTATCAACTTCCCAGCCATAGCTGGAGAGTATACAGTAACAGCTATGTGAGTGAAACCTTACTGAAAGGCTGCCAGGTTGCAAGCCTTTGCAAACAACTAGGTGTATGTGTTCATTCCCATGCCAAAAATCTTCCCCTTATCTTATGTGAAGATGCAATCTTGTGATTAGTGGGTGCCAGGGGTTTATCATGATAAAGTTCAAGACATGCATTGGCTTTTTCCCAAGATCCACAGGGACATGAATTAATGTTCCAATTTCAGTGTGTCCTAAAACAGCAGTTTTCTTACTTAGTAGTAATCTTCTAGAAAAAGCGGGAAGACAAATGCAAGCAAATTAAAATAAAACAGAAATAAAAGTAACCAAAGATTAGGATTAGAAAAAAACAGGAGATTTTTCTTCAGTTAGTCTAATAAAACCCATAACCTATCACTTGCCATTTTTACTGTGCAATTTAAAATAAAACCTTAGTGTCTTCTGGCTCTTACTGCTCTTTGTGGAAACATTGAACAATGTCACTGTAGGATATTGATGCTGAGGGTTCAGAGGAGTCTAGGCTCTTAAATCATGGTCTTGTACCATAGAGCTTAAATCTGCAGCTAAGCTGTAACTTACAGAAGAGATATGTTAATAAGCTTGTTTATCTTTTTTGGAACATCGTCTATAAGCTGCTTAGTTTGGCACAGCCTGTGTTTGCACATTTGCCAGTCAGTGGTGTGTGTTTGCCTTTGTAATGGTTGGTTGTGGTATTTCAGTTAAATCTGATCAAAGCCCTTTTTTTATATGGAATGAATACGTTTTAGACTTCATTGATTTGGGACTCAAAAGTAAAAAGAATAAACTTGTTGACAAGATTAAGTCTACCAGGTAGAGGTAGAGACAGAATATGAGAATGGAGATCTGTAAATCAAGGCACATGTGCTGTGATGAGAAGCTCATCTCTTTTGGCACAGCCAACAATTCACATTCTGCAGGGGCTGAAGAGGCAAACCATTTGAAGCCTTCTCCCTGCCAAGCTGATTTTAAAGTTTTTTACAAAATCTATTGTATTCCTTCTATTATCTCTTCCCTCCATGCACCCCGCTCTGATCTCTCCTGGTTTTGAGAGTCTCTTATTCTTCCTTTCTCCTTGGGTATTTCCAGGGGGGAGCAAGAGAATGGGTATTATCTATAGACAGCAGAGCCCATAGAATGGCCCTGACATGGCAGGCTGCTTTCTTGACTCACAAAGTAGAGGTAAAAATAAGTCTCTCATCCTCTTTATTGGTCCTTTGCTCATTGCATAGGAGCCCTGAAGCAGGCATCTTTCTGGTAGTCTGAAACTAGACTGACTTACTTTGGTTTTGAATTAAAACCATTATCCCATAGGGAAACAAACGGTCACCTGTGTTTTCTGTTCAGTGCTAAAAAATGGAGTGCTGAGAATCAAATCTATAAATTCCTGTATGTCAAGAGGAATTAGAGCTCACAGAAGTATTTTAAAATTGTAGCAAGGTCATCAGTTTGGCCTGGCCTGTGTTGTATTAGGAATATTTGACTCACACCCGAGGAAAATTTGTGCCTTGAAATATATTAAAAATCAATTGCAGACTTGCCAACTTAAAAAAAAATTAAAAAAAAATAGGAAAATGTACTCAGAATTTAGGAGATATTTATAGATGTTTTTTATCTTTATATTGAAACAGAAGAATTGGTGATCCAAAACCAAGAAAGCTTTCAATGAGTAAATCCTTATAGAATTTGGCAGAATAGATCATTATTGCATAAGCCTTTGTCTGTGATGGAAGTCAGTGTTCAGCTCAGTGATCTGTGCTCATTCAGCAGTGAGTAATTGTCTGCAACACGAGGGCTTCTTACACTTCAGCATAATTGGGACTAATAACACACTGACCTTCTGGCTAAGAGGTATTATGGTGGCTAGTTCTCACTATGCCTGACCTACATTTATCAGTTCACATGCTGTAAATTCCTGCTTTAGACCTTAAATATTTGATTTTAAATGAAAAAAGGCAAACAACTAATATATGGCTATGTAGCCATGTAAATGAGGCAATTTAGCTGTCATTTTTACCATAGGGCTTGAGATCTGCTTGAAATAAACTTCAAGAAGATTTTTGTGCTGTTTTCTACTCTATTTTATTTCTCCTGTATCTGAATATTATGGTAATGGCTGTTATAATATGCAAATGTAACCAAAAAGTAGAGAGTTAATTGAAATTATGTGATACTTTGAATGTTAAGGAATAAAATGTATTTGATGGTTTTCTTCCATGTGACACATCTCTGCCCATATATGAGGTTGCTTCATTTACATTGTTATTCTGATGTTATTCTGATTACAGATTTTTAAAAAAATATTTTTGTAGATCTAAGGAAATATACTGTAAGACCACTTATTGATTAATATTTTATTCACATGCGTAGCAATATTTAACTTTTAAAGAAATGCTTATCTGCTCCATGTTTTCCACATAGTTTATGTTCTACAATATTTAATCTTGATTTTCCACTCTCTCATGCTTTCTGCCAGTTGCATTCATTTTACTTATATTAGCATTTAAATAATCTTTTGAAAGAAGAACACAAAGGAACATTTATGTTTAATAGCAAATATTTCAGTTTGAACACAATGGAGAAAAAAATAATATAACTACATAAAAAAGAACAAATGTGGGAATTTCAGAATATAAATAAAGAAACATGGCTAATGTTTATGCTTCAAATATCTTAATTTGCTTTCCAGTATGTGGTAAATATGAATCTGTATGTGATTGCCAAGCCATACTTTCATACTATGAATTAGGCCTGGAAATGGAAGCCCCTAAGATGAGTCCTGCACACGTAACATTGATCAGTTGCACCATTGAAAGGGAAGGCATACATAGTAATCATTACATTACAAATAATGCAGCAATGTATACTTATATAGTAATTATGTTTTGATTTCTCTGTTCTTGAACTATTTTAAAGATTTTTTGATTCAGAAGGTCATGGCTACTGACCAGAAGACAGAGAGAAATTACATTTAGAGTTTGGGATTTCTTTACATCACATTTTTGGACAATATCCAGCTCTTCTTTTGGCTGTGTACTTCAGAATGACACAGCTATTGGGGAAATCGGGCTTTCTTTCCTCAGTGGAAATACTGTTTATTTTGTCTGGAAAAGGCAGAATCATTTCAGTTGGCTGCTGAAGATCACCATTTAAAATAAATTCTGTTTAGAAATAGTGTGAGGCTAGAAAACAGCTCAACGGTGAGTTGTTCAAAGCCTCTGTTTTTCTCCATAGTCCAGATTTTTTTATTGTGAAGCATCAGTTTCTCCAGCCCCTAGACTGTTGCCTTTTATCTTGCTGAATACTTATGGAGCACAGTAGAAGTTGAACACTCTGAATCTTTAATAAGCTTGTAACAGAGGGGCCAAGATCTAACATGATATTTAAATGTAGGTATTATCGTAGAATTTATGAAGTAGATTTTTTTTTTTAAATAATTGTTTTCTTTAGTTAAAAGCTTTTTTTTTTTTTTTGGTGGGATATGATAATCAGCCTAAGTTTCTCAAAAAGCTTTGTGAGAGTCAGTGTCTCTTGCTCAAAGCATGTGGTTACTATATCTGGAATAGACATGTGCACACACGTGTGTAGTGTTTATAATGGAACATATGTTTTTTTTGTATTTAGAAACCTGAAACCTGTACTTACTCATTTTTATTCCTTAAATGAAAGCAAAAGGAGTGATATTGCATAATTAAAAAAACCCTGCTATCAGCAGTACTTTGCAGCTGGGTATTAGTGCTATATTATGGTGCTCATGGAGTATCTTCCTTAAAGTGAATGCCATTGCTAGGTCCTGAAAATTATAATGGAAGTGTTAGAATGTAGTTATTTTTTAATGTACTTAATAGAAAGTAAATTACTGAAGATGAGAATTGCAGCTAGATTTATATTCCCAAACTTCTTCAGGTTTTAAGGTGGAAAGATATACAAAAGATCTTAAAAGGCAAAAGTTGTGGTTGCTTACCACTGTGTCACAGCCCAGGAAAAAAACCAAAACCAAACAACAAACCAAAACCATCTAATTCTTTTGCTGGTGTGCACTTCTCCTTGGGCAGCTATTGAGAGTCTGGCAACTTGCTGAAACTACTCCCTCAGTGCAACTACACTTAAGCACACTGAAGGTCAGTAGAAGTTTACAGAAGGAAGATAATACATAGTCTTGTGTCAGAAACAGCGCAGAAAATGGAAGACTGTTGTAGCTGGGATTTCTTTTGTCTCCAGTCATTGTCAGCTGCAGATGTCCAATGTTAAAGTAACAGCTCCATCTGCACACAGGCTTCCATGCTCCCATGCAGTTCCAGAACTGTTACTTACCCTGTGAGGACCTTCTTGTAGTAGTGCTAAAAATTACTGGAGTTCTAAAATTCCTTCTTGATGCTTCCAGCATGTTAACTTCTGTATTTTCACCTGGCCAGTTCAAGAGGCCAATTCTAATTTATAAGACCAGTTGAAATGAATCCATTTATATGTAATTTTTTAAAGGTGTGTGTCTGGTTTGCTCTTGATTACTTAGATACCTGCTGTTCCATAGTTCCTGGCGATCTCAGTAGAGTCAGAGAGTAGGATCAGTAGCCTTTTTTAGGCATTCAGAGGACACAGCCATTCTGATTTCATGTTTTGAGAGAATTTTGATTGACTTAAAAGCCCTGGAAAAAGAAAACTTCTATAGAAGATTTGGTTTTACCCTCAAGGTAATTTGGTGTTTTCCAATTTAAAATAAGTTACGTGAATGATATGTTTTGAACAGACACTATATGTGCACAATTACCATCAATATGTGCACCAAAATTTGTTACTAGGAATTCTCCCATATCACCTTGCATGTAGTGTAATTGAGTGTATTGGTTAGCAGCAACTGGATAATTGTTTTTGTAACTTAGTGGGTGTGCAAAGAAATATTTCCAGCTCGTGCACCAAGATCTTACGGAGTCCACATGAATGGACACTTATTTGTAATATGTCTGTGATTTGAGTTTAATGTCATTGATGGGTATTTCTGGAATTTGATAGCTATACAGTAAAATAACTTAAAATCTCTGAAGAAGCAGACCTGGGCTTCAGTCCTTGATCATGAACGTTGGAAATATGTCCAAAAGTTTACTGTGTGTGGGTACATCAGTAAACTTGTATTAAGTTCCCAGCCCCTTCCAGGTGTTTGAATGCACACTAGAGAACAGTAGTAACAGTTTCCAGACAGTGAATGTGACAGAATCTTGAGGAGAAATCTCCTTTTTATACCTGAGTGATGCAAAATTAACTGATAACAAGGTCATAATTTAGAAGATGTCTAAAATACTTATTTTTTTGTTTGTGTTTTTTTTAGTGAATGGTTCATGTTTCAGGGAGACTGACAAATCCATGTTTTAGGCACAGTATCTTGACTTGGGGCTCAGGTGTTATTGCTTCTATTTTTTTAATACATAGTTAACATCAGCAGTCACCCTTATAATGATACGACACGTACTGCCTCCAAGTATGGTGCCTGCCTATTCCTGCCATTAAGGAGGGTTGATTTAATCAGTAACATGGTCTAGCTTCTGTGACATCCTTTGGACTGAAGAAGGGAGTCAAATACAATTCTTTTGTCCCATTCTTGCAAGAACTATTTTGTAAATATTTGACAGAATTTCTTTGATTGTTATTATTTAGGTCCAGTTTCAAAGTTACTTTATTTACAAAATGAATACTTTAAAGCTATTAAGGGAATACTCTTAGTGTGTAGTTATAGTACTGTCAACAAAACGTGATTAAATAAATTGAATGTTGAAGACTTTCAGCTTATGGTTAACACCAGGTAATTAAAAGTAAGCACTGCTGTGGGAGTGCATTGTATATCAGCTGTACTCTTTACCTCATTAGCTGGGTTTTTGCATGTTTATGGAGCTAACTTGCAATTAAAAATGCCTTTAACGCATGCTTAACAAGGCCTTTTAGGTATTTGGAATAAAGTACTGTAATTTAATTGAAATTGGTATAGCATAAATAGATGTCTTAGTAATGTGAAATAAATCTCTATGCCAAACTTGTCACTTTGCATCTTTTCCTCGTGTATAATCTTCAATGCTGACTATAAGGCCTAACGTTTAACTTGTATACAAGATGGAGATTTTCTTCAACTCCAAAGAATGTTTTGATTTGTTATATAAGTAAAACTTTATACACAAGATATACTCAATTTCATGCCCTAGCCATATTTTAAGATGTGTAAATGTTAATTCATGTGGATATGTGTTTGGATGTTTTTAGCTCTAGTATATCTTTCTTTAGTTAGTCTTTTGTTCTGCATTGGAATACTAGATGGAGTATACTGTCAAAGCAGCCTTCAGAGTTGAGAATTTATCTGAATGTTTTAACTTTGAACACTGTGCTAACTTTTTAGAAAAGTTATGTGAAGTTTAAAACCAAGTCTTAGTGTAACTAAGGTGAAAAGTGAAACTTACTTGCAAGTCACTTATCCTGCTGATCTTCTAACTGGGTCCATGTTTGTCAGGGACTTTGTGGAAGTGGGTGAGATACTAAAGTGTACTATGAAAAGTAAACAAGGGTGAAGTGTCCTTTAGGTTAGGGTAGATTGCCAAAGATTTTGGAAGAAGACAACAGGGAAGGAATGGTACTTTTGCAGGACATAGAAGTGTATGTGCTGGCTGTATAAACAAGACTCATTACATGTGAACCTTTATACAGTATTATTTACTTTTTGTCTTCATATAGGAGTGTAGTTGTCCCAACGAAGAAATCAACCATTTCCTCTTCTGCAGCTGCTATGAGTATTCCTACGAATGCTGTCAGTGTGGTTTCTTCTTTAGATTCAGCACAAGCCCCAGATTTGTCAGTAGAATCTCCTGGTGAGTAAAGGGTAAATTAAACAACTTAAATCCCAACCCTTCCTGACTTCCTTCTCGCTCCCTTACCATTCACTCTGAATAAAAGTGAACAGGTTTTTTGTTACATGTTTTTTGTTATGTGTTATATAGAGGTGAGATGCTTTTCAGTCATTATCCATTCTCAAAACACTATCAGAATCTGAGTTATTAGTCACCTTCTGTTGTAATACTGATTAGTGTGTATATATACCGTGAGTCTATGTGTGTCTTACTTACACTAACAGTATTGATGCTTATTGCTAGTTGTATTTTTTTAGAGGAGAATGGGCCAATAATCTAGGAAGATGGTGCTTTACTTTTTTTTTCAACATCTAAAGTGTACATGGTATACCATCTGAATTATCAAGTCAGACAAAAGGACGTTTGAGACCTTCGTACCCCGCATATTGCTTTGTCTGTATCATTGCTGTATTCCCTCACTTAGCAGCTTGCAGGCCTGTATTCAGTATGTGTGCCTCAAACAAAGAGTTTATCCCCTCTGATAATTTTATTATCTCTAGTTTTGATGCTGTAGCTACACAAATATAAAAACTAACCTGTTTATTAATTAAAATAATAAAAAAAAAGTTTGCTAAACTTTTTGGGGCTTCTCCATTTGCCTTCGTCTAGCAGAACAAATGCAAATGTCTGAGCAGTATTTGTTATAATTTCAAGATTTCTCAGTTTTCATAAGGCAGCCATACTATATTAACTTGTAGTCAGTGTGAATACAGTATATTCTAAAGACTTAATTTTGTTACAAATTTTTTGTTATGCAAACTATAAGCTTGTTTATGAATTGTAGGGCATTTGTCCAAAGGTGTATGTGTTAGTGCTAAGTAGGACTGAAAGTGATATGCAACTGTTTCCAATAGCTTTAGCCTGAGGTCAAATTCAGTGTTGATGCTGAACTAATTGCTTTGGACAGTTTTTTCAGTGGGGACAAAATTGAGTAGGTTGTTTATAAGCAAGCGGTCCTTTGAACCTTTAGTCTCTCTGGTCATTCTGTATGAGATAAATGATGTTTAACCTTATATGCTGTGTCAAAGACATACTTTTCTACTTAGCCATGTTTAAGTCACAAGGCTGGGTAGGATCTCATAATTGTGCCCATGAAGTCAAGACTTAAAACTGATTTGCATCTTAATCAAGGAAATCTCAGTCTGAACCTGATTATTGGTGTTTCTTTTGAATGTTTGAGTTTCTTGCTTCCTGTTTTCATGAACTTAGATCCAAATTGTAGAGACTGAGGAAAAAAAATAGTATGCAATCTTTATGTCTCTTGTACTCATGTGTCTGGAAGATGTTTGTTGCCATCTTTAGCTTCTCATTGCATTTATTGGGAACATTAAAAAGATTTTGTTTTAGCCATGATAAAGGAAAGGAAAACCTATGGAAATCTAGTATGTTCTTATTTTTGCAAATGGGAAAGTCTGTTTTGTCCCTGAAATTGCAGGAGGTGACATTGTACTAGTCTAGGAGTAATGCTGGACTAGGAAAATTAGCTGTCTGTTAAGAAGTCACACTTCTTTGGGGAAGATTACCTCTGAGAAGCTAATATCTTTTTAAAATAATAAAACCTTATCTACATTGAAATTGTTTTAAAATAGTTGCTAATTTGTTAACTTACCCAGGTTATATATGGGCTTAATTATTACAGTTTCTGAAGTCAGTATTCATTTGCTTTTAATAGAAACAAAACTGATGAATTTTGATTTTTCAGATTTAGTCCATCTTTAAAGAATATGTGGAAGAAAAAAAAAGTACTCGTGTGCCTGTAGAACGTATTAGAAATCCAGACAATAAACAATACTGGTGTAACTTGTAACTGTGTGACTTCCAGCATGTCTGGGAGTTTTGGCAATAAACTGGGCATGTAATCTGAACGGATATGCATAAAAATAAATTAATCAGGATTAAAAATAGTAGACATGTTTAGACTGGCAATCTAATTAATTAAAAGAAAAAGTAAAGGGATAAATGAAATCATGCCTTAAACAGATTAAAACGTAACTGTTTCTTTTTTCCCCCGTAAAATAATGGCATGGAAACAAAAATTTTGCAGAGTTGGAATGGTTTACACTTCTGTTGCTCATGTAAGATGTGTGTGTTGCTCATGTTTAAGTTTGAAATAAAATTCTGTATAAGGCCTTTTGCTTTTTTGAGTATACAAATAGCAAAAAGCAAATTTCCTGTAAAACCTTAGTATGATATATAGAATTTTTCCCTGAGTTCAAATCACATGTTCTTTCACTAATTTGTTTTAATGCAGCAGAGAATCAATACATTTGTTTTAATTTATTTCAGCTAACATTCATTGTAAGTCTGCTCTACTTTTGTCATTAGGAAAAAATGAATTAAATGTTTGTTAAAAGTCCTGAGACTAGGAGTTAATGTAGTGCATATAAATTCTGTGCTTTTCCACCTTTTATATTAAGGCTATTTGCTAAAAATTATTGTTATGTTTAAAGATACATTTCAGCTGTTTTTTCTGAAGTCACAAGATTTTTTTTTAAAGGGAGTTCTGTATGCATTTGTTTGATTAGTTTTTAAAAACTAATTAAGCAATCAGAACTGTGATATAATAACATAAAATGCTTACATGTGGAGACATGAGTCAATTTACTCCCAGACAGATGAAAGGGAGATACAGATGTTGAAAAAGGTTTAAACGGCAAGTGAGGATGTGTTAGTTGTAATGGGTACATAAGCATAATTTGGGAATAAGTTTTATAGTACCGTGAGCATCATCCATCTGTAGATGTGATATCAACATTGCTTGGTGAAGGTAGGATCTATGTTGAAATGTTAGTCCAGATGCTTCCATTGCCATCTCTCTGTGCTTGGGATTCAACTTCCTCCTTCCCGTTTTCTTTTTTTTTCTGAAGTCTGCATCCTGCTTGTAGCTTAAGGTCTGCGAATATCTGTGATATTTGACCCTTAAGATTGTCCTAAGCTCATATCAAGTTGATGTGACATGTCCTGGTCTACCTGAATACAAAGTGTTGACAAGTTGGAAAGATAACCATCTAAGCTCACTCTGTTCCTCTGATACTTTGAAAGAGGATGAAAACATGTTTTGGCTTCAGACAGCCTGGCCTTTTTGCAGAATTTTCTTTGCCTTTACTCATACAAGCTGAAGAGTGTTTCACAGCACAGAAAGCCTCTTCTGAAAAGAAGTGTTCTACTTGTGGTCTAAACTTGCCTATCAGTATGTTGCTGATGATGACCAATATATGGGCTCTAGTTCTGCTGGAATTGCTACTCCAATTGTTGAAACATATTGGAAATGAAGGGAGAAAACAAAACCTCTTCCTGGTCCATGTTCAGCCAATAATCTCTCTTTTATGGAGGGTGGTATTCAGCAAAAGAGCATATTATAATAATAATAAAGTAATAAACTAAGGAGGAGGAAATTGCTCAAGTTGTTTCTTCCTTGGGTTGGTTTCTAGACTGAATGTGAGATCTGATATAGAAATTCTGCATATGCTATGTCCAGGAGTAGCTATTGAAAAGGCACAACTAATGTTTGAATAGGCAGGACATGGCAGAGTTGTCTGAGCTATTTTAAATATTCTAATGGAGTACTTGTATTTTCATTTGTCACTTAGTTTTTCTTTTAAATGTTTCGATTACAGTTGTCATGTTCTAACTTTTTAAAGCTGTTTTGCAGTCTGCACTCCCACTGTTTTCTCTGATGCTCTGAGTTTCTGTTTATGTACTTGAAGGATTTCACAGGTGTTTTATTAGCGCATCACTCTAAAGAATGCAGTCTGGAGGCTTTCACTATTCAGTTTGTAAATGATAGTTCAAATATAATTTTAAAAGAGGGAACATGAAAAGTCTATAAGAAGCAGGAGGGAATTGCATCTTGTCCTTACTAGACACTGCATGTAGAAAAAACTGAGAAGTTCCACTCAATTTCTGTTGCCTGCTTCCTCTTCTTCTCACGTGAAGTTCTTTGGGTTTCACTTGTTTTGCCTCTGAGCCACACAGAGCTGCCAGCAGGATTTCTGTTTCTCCTGAGCAGGGACATGGGCTGTTCCCCAGAATGTGTAATCATAAACAAGACCAAGACTGAGATAAAAAGGATGTGGATACTTGGACGAAACCTAGGAATAAGAAGTAACAAGACATAAAAAAAGAAGTCATGACTTCTCAATTTTATTCCTACATACAGGAAAATGTACATTTTCTCCCACAGCTGGCTTGTTTTGCAATGAATGGTATTCAGTGATTTTATTCCTTGGATGAATATAACATTTAAGTTTCACAAAAAAATAAGTTAGCAGAAGAAAAATTGTGAAGAGAGTGCAGAGATAGTTCAAAACGTTCACTGGATTATAGTAACTATTTCAAAGAGAATTCCAACTTTACAATTCTAGTAGTTGGAGACTTGTTACCACAATAGAATTGTGGTTTTAAAAAATCCCAAATGCTAATGATACGCAATGGAAATGGTTTAATACAGTTTTAGTATAAAAACTGTTTTTAAGCAACTTCTCTTGAGAGGGTGCACCATTGTTTTGCGAAATCTGTTTTGGTTTAACCTACAGATGTGTTTATGTCACAGATCCCTTATATTAGCTTGTAAAACCTTTCATTGTAGTCTTGCATTATACACTTCCAGCCCCAGAAGTGTTTTTTTGAATGAGCTCATTATTTTACCAGATATTCCTTTCATAAACAGCATCAGCGTATTTTTGTATGGTAGATCTGTTGTAGAAAATTAAGAGGTGTGGTTATTTAATTCAACTATTCAGCTCTGTTTTCTTTACCTCATCTCCACCCTCCCAGAGTGAAGTATAGCATGCACTGCTTGTGCATTGCCCAGCCTACTTTTAAGTATATATGCAAAAGCATAAGGATCTTGCACAAGGCGTTTATTTAACAATATTTTATTGCTACAGACATTATTTGTTTAGACCCTTGGGGACCTTGAATAAACAATAAGGTTTCACTGTAAGGGCGCTAGACAGATGATCTATTTGCATTTTCTTTTATGTTCTTGCAAATGTCTGTAAAACTGTCAGTTTGAAGGAGCCAGTTTATCAGTGAAAGGATAAGGAAGAGATAAGTCAGTTTAGTTCCACATGTTTGAAGCAGCTACTGCACTTACTAACATGTGTCTTGTGAATGAAATTATGCTACTGAAGTATTTGCATTTTTTTACTAAAGGCAGAAAAATTAGAATGCTGCTTCTGAGTTAAATCAAGTAAAAAAAGTATTTCCACAAAAAATTTGAATTAAAAAAATTACTTAGTCTAATACTATCTAAAAACTCCTTGAAATTCTCAACTGTGATAAGTCTGAGATTTACCCCTTTTAGTGAAATATATCTTGAGTTTGGAATGTGGATTTAGGTGATGATAAGCATGAAGAAGTTCAGGCCATAAATATTCTTACATATTCTTCAAAAGGAGTATCAGTTTATATAGGTGCCTGCCTTATGCTGTTGTCAAATACAAATTATCAGTGCTTTTTCTGTTATGTCTATATTTGAAAGTTTATTTTAACTTAAAAATTCATAGGGTTTTACATTTATACCTGATCTCTTATGTGCAATTTATTTTGATTTCTAGAAGAAAAGAATCAGGTCCTATCTCTATTGTCAGTGATTCCTTTACTTCCTACTCTAGCCTTTTTTGTCAGTGCTGTTGTGTATAAAAACAGAAAACCTAACAAAAACCCCAATCCATCTCAGAAAAGAAAACAAACAATAGAAAATCCAAGTTACTCTGGATTAAATGTATATTTCTTTATTAGCCTTGTGATGGCTGTTATGCCCTTTCATTGTCCTTGCAGATGTTTCTCTTGATTTTTTTTTTTTTTTTTACTTTTTCCTTTATTTTTCTTATGGCCTAAATATTACATTGAATTATTTTACCATCATTTAGTTGTCAAACTCATACTACTGTGTTGCACATTAAAGTCTTATTTATTACAGATAAAGTGATCTTTGATTTTGCTGTGCATTCAACATGGTGGGATTTGAGTTGTATTTGCTTTTCACTTCCTAACATACCAGCTAATTGGTGGATTACTTGTCACAGGTGGTTATATGTAGTAACAAGCATGCAAGCATTTACATAACAAGACATTTTGCATTTGCAACCCTGCACGTTGAGAAGACTTTCTTATTTTGAAGGGTTTGGATGCTATTTAAGTTTTGCATTTGATTGAACTACCCAGACCTGTGTTCTCATTTCCCCTTATGAACAGTGTATGGGCTTAAATCTACCACTGGGCATGGATTTAAGAATATTTTCAAGTTAGAGGGACTTATTTAATTGGAATAGGGATGTTGGGCTTCAGGAAAAGAGCTGAGAATGCTAGTGAAATTAAATAAATGAAAATGAGAAAATAGTTTTAAAGTCTTAATCCAACAGGCAGTGTATAGTGCATACGTAAAGGGGTGTGTGTATGTTAAAAAAAAAAAAAAAGAAAGAAAAAAGAAACAATGTAACTATTAGTAGCTACTAAGTATTCCACAAACAACTGGAGTTGAATCAAGTGGTTTATTGCCTTCTGTGGGGGTTAGCTTTTCTATACAGGAGGCTCAGTTCTAATTTTGACACAGTGTGTTAATTGCTTTTCATTGGGGAATACTCAGTGTTTTTTTGTGGTTTGACTATATAAAGCTAGGTCTTACAGAAATTAAAAAAAGAAATAATCTTTGATCTTTATTAGATAAATTATTTAGGAAAAAATGCCCAGAAGATTTGCATTTCACCTTGCTTTCAGCTAACACTTTGTTCCCTACTGTCTTGTCCTTCATATTCTATGGCCCACATAAAATGTGTTTCTGACCTGGTCATCCCAGACAAAGGTCAAAGTAAGTGTTTCATGCTGAATTTATGAAAGCTTGAAGGAATCACGTTCATATTCTATCTATGAAGAAATAAGGAAGTTCAAAACTTTTCATCATTTTTATCCATTAGTTTGAATTATTAGTTTCTGTGCTGTCTTTGTTGAAAGAGTAGAGAAAGGCATTTTCCATACATGAAATAAAACCTAACATGAAACCCCAGCGTTTATGGAGGAAGCTCCGTGTGCCAGTGTTCTGGAACAGAGCTTTAAAATATGACAGGGGAAAGAAACTTAGTATCTCAGGGAACAGTCTTAGCCACCTTTTTACAAATCTATTCCACTTCAGTCAAGTAGAAAGACTTTGAAAAGTTTGAGTTGGCATGTTTTGGTAGACACTTCCAAGATCTAAACAGTTTATTTCCAGACAAGCTGCATTTAATTGGGCTTGCTCCAGTTGTAGGTAGGGCAATCAGGAATTTTTCTAAAGTTACAGTTCTGAGAAGGATCACAGCTTTGCTAAGGTAGATGGGAGAACTGAAATGAAACCCTCCTCTTTCATGTTTGGTTTCATGTTGGTTTTTTTTTTTCATCCTCCCTTTCCAGCAGCATAAGAATCTGAAACTGGTGAGGTGAGAGGAAAGAGAATAGGACAGGGTCTAAGGCTGGAAAGAGATAGGATTGCAGATGGACTAGAAGCAGTTATACTCTTGGGAAATACACAGAAGTCTGTCTGCTAAGATTCATTCCTCTCTGTAGTTTGGAATGCAATGCAAGATTTGTGAGTCACCATTCCTATCCTGGCAGCAAATATCTGTGAAATCTCTGGCTGTCTTGCTTACCCTCTCTTCATCATTGCTAATAGCAATCCATACTGCAGTATGGACATTGTATTTCTCTTTATATACTGAACAGCAAAATTTAGTATTTACGGGTTCCTACTTTGCTGATGAGAGCCATGAAGTGTCAATTTGACAGAACACAATTGCATTTTTTTTATAAGTGCAGGATACATAAATGACCCAGTCTTCCCTATCAACCTTTGAATAATTGATGTGGCAAAGTTAATAACTCATAAATGAGGTTATACCACTGCTGTCATGCTAATGATGCTGGCAGTGCAACGGAGAATTTTATCATAGCTGTCTTTGTCACAGCGCCTGTGGTGCAAAAATGTAAGCCAGGCTGTTGAAAATATCCACTAGTTTTGCATTCTGTTTCATTTTGACACAAATGGGTTTTAATTTTTGACAAAATTCAAAGGTTTTCTGTGCAAGTTACTTGAAATTGGATTAACTTTTTCAGTAACCAAAAAACATGCTTTAAAATATTACCATTTGGCTTTATATTAGTATATTAGTTATACTAGGATATATTAGTACACTACAGGAATTTTCAGGGTATAAGATGTTATTTGTATTCACTGCTTAAGATTTTAAGTGTTCAGAGAGAATCATGGCTTGTAAGCCCGGAAGGGATTGCTGCAGTGTAGCCTGACTTCCTTCATGAAGCAAACTGCAAGGCCTCTGTGGATTACTTTCCTTTTGTTGAAGCAAAATTTGAAAAGCTTGCCCTGGCATGCCTCGTAAATGTGAATGTAAGTAAACAATCTGATGGCAAACCAAGTTTGAGGTACAAAGAGTTCAAAGGGGTTACATAATCCTCACACACACTTGAAAACCATGGTTTCTCAGAGGTTGAGCTTGAGGCTTTAGTTTCTAGTCCAGTTGTCTGACATCTTGCATGTTTTCTTACATAATTTGTTCATTACTTTCTCTTGTAGGAAGGGGATCATCTAATTCGAAATTGCCGTCTGTCCCTACGGTTTCTTCAGTGCCTGAGGATTCTGCTTCAAATATGAGGTGACTTTGTCTAAACGAATGGCTACACAGCTGTGCTGTAGTTCACCTTTTAGATACTGCAGTGGATATTGTGATTCCACATCACCTAAGAATGTTGGTTTGCTAATGTTCAATAGATAATGAAGGTTTGGGAAAATGAGTGTTGGATTATTGATTGCTTCTTGCACATGTATATCACTTAAACATTGCCAAAAACTATACTGCTTTCTACTAAAATTCTACAACTTCCTTCCATTTTGTTAATCACATATCTCTCTTTATTAGTATTACAGACAGGCTTGAACATGCTTTGGAAAAAGCTGCCCCACTTCTAAGAGAGATTTTTGTGGATTTTGCTCCCTTTCTTTCTCGGACTCTTTTGGGCAGCCATGGACAGGAGTTGCTGATAGAAGGTACAAGTAAGTTTCCCTTTAAAAAAAAAAAAAGTTTTTTTAAATGTCTGCTTTGGTTTCTCTTGGAGACTTTATACATTTCTATATTTTTTTCTGCTGGCTCTGCCTTAGAAGCTTTCTCTTTGCCTTCCTAGGTAGTGTTGCTCACTGGATATCACTGCCTCCTGTTCCTTCTGTCTTTAGTCCTCTGAGGTCATTGTCATTACCTCCTCATTTTTGCCATCTCTGTTGTCTCTATGCCTTCATCTCATCTCACAGTTTCCTGTATTTCATTATGTGGGACCAACTACTGTTGTCTCTTCATTAGTTTTCAAACCCTTCCGGGAATTGTCCCATAGAAGCTGTTGTGTGAAATGTGTTTTATGCACCTTAAAAAGAGAACTTGGTGTCAGGGCTAACCCTTCAATATAAGGGTTGTATCCTTCAATACAAAGGATAGTGTAAAAAGTCAAGTACAAAGACCCAGCACTTTGACTGTGGTAATCTAAAGAGGGCTTCTTGGGAACTATGTCAGCAGAGCCTGTTATGGTGTATGTCTTGCATGTGAATCAGCACTTGACTTTTTGATTTTTAATTGGAAGGCAGTCATGCGGGTAAGAGAAGTACATTGTTGGTATTGAGAGGAGTTCTCTGGTACTTCTGAGAAAAAGAAGATTCAGGTGTGCAATAATGATGATGGAGTCCTGCAGAAAGAGACTTGAGGGTACTGGTGGATGAAAAGTCTGACATGAGACAATTTGCACTTGCAGCCCAGAGGGCCAGTCGCATCCTGGGCTGCAACAAAAGAAATGTGGCCAGCAGATTCTGCCTCTCTGCTGTGCACTGGTAAGACCTCACCTGGAGGTCTGTGTCCAGTTCTGGAGTCCTCAGCACAAGAGGGACTTGAACCTGTTAGAATGAGTCCAGAGAAGGGCCACAAAAATGATCAGAGGACTGGAGCACCTCTCCTACAAAGACTGGCTGGGATGAGAGAGAGCTGGGATTGTTCAGCCTGGAGAGGAGAAGTCTCTGGGGACTTATAACTAGGCTATGTAGTGATAGGACAAGGGGAAATGGTCTTAAACTAGAGCAGGGTGGATTTAGATTAGATATTAGGAAGGGCTTGACCAGCCTCTAAACAACCTGATCTAGTAAAAAAGGTTCACTGCAGGGGGCGCTGGACTAAATGACCTTTGAAGGTCCTTTCCAACTCCACACATTCTGTAGTTCTATGGTAGTTTTCTTTCTACTTTTCACTCTTTAAAAATGAGGCTGAATTCCGCAATACAGATATTAATGTCCTAAATTTAAATATTTATTGGAACACTGTGAATTTAGCAGCTTTTAAATATTCAGGTTGTTTAGCTATATCATAAAGCTGTTTTTTTAGGAGCAGAAATTGCAGGTTTTGTCTAGTTCAAGCAGTGAATTGATTTAGGGCCTGAGCTTGTTGCAGCTTCCAGTAATTATTAGAAGCTCATGGTTGCTTGACTTATCTGATCGCTTACATGTGAACTGTATTTGCACGAACAGATGAAGTTGCTTCCTGGGGAATTAAAGTTATTTTTTTTTACATACTTTTGAAACTACATCTTTCATGGATTATGATAGGCATCCTGTATGTAGTGCTGAATATGATTAGCATTGTCAGAAACAAAATTAGAGTATCAAACACTGGTAAGTGTTTTACTGAAGATACAAAAAATGAGACTTCATTAACCTTCACTGATATTAAGTTTATTTAGTTTAGGAATTTAGCTTGCCTATCTTTTGGGGTAGAAGAAGTGTTAGGAAGAAGTGTATGAATTGTCTTCTCTAAGATGGGATTCTACTTTTGATTATACACATGGGCATCACTTTAGCTGATAAATAATGGTAGCTGCCTTGTGAACAAATTTGTTTTATTCTTTTAGTAGGAATAACAGGAAACAAATTTTTCTTAAAGCTCTGTTTGCCATGGAGGTAAATATCCTATTTAGTTATCTTTTTTCTTCTCTGAAGATGAAGAAAACATATCTGGTTTGGAAGTATTTTGTCTGTAATATAGGTTATATATGCAGAGAGATGAGTATTTCATAAATTGGATGACCAAAAAAAGGCAGGAAAATAGCTGGGACTGTTTGAACTATCTAGACAAAAATACCCACATGAAACCAATTTTTGGGGCTAAAAACAGCTATAGACAAACCCCAAACAAAATGCAAATAATAATAATAGTCAAATTAGTTCATAAACAATTTAGAATATATAATAGGTTACTGCTTGCACTTCTGCTAAGGTTTTGTGTGAGGTTAAGGGTCAAAGTACTAATAAGAGTGTTTGGGATGTCTGCTGCCATGAAACAAAATGGAAACTTGATTGATAGCTGGGGGCTGAAAGGAGAGCATGCAATGGAGAAAGCAAAGGTCATAAAGCCATTTCCCTTCTCTGCATATATAATGACCCAATCCTTCAAGAAATAGCAAAATGTAGATACAGTGGATTAATCTAACATATGTTAACCACACTTCAGATCATTTTGACATACAAACATTTATGAAACTGTGAATAATGGAGGTAATGTATTACTATTAGCTGCATCTTTAGAGGTGAGGCATGGAATTTGTTCTCCCTCTCACATACATACTTTTATTTTGTGCTGATAAAGTGCAAAATCTAACTGGAAGTGGTATGAGAATTTCTGCTTTCTTTTGATTGTCTAAATGCTTCTAATCTATTGCACTTGAAAATAGTTTTTGTTAATAGTTGGTGCCACATAAGCCTGTATTTATGTATACAATTTTTTCCCTTTTGTAGGTCTTGTGTGCATGAAATCAAGCAGTTCAGTTGTTGAGCTGGTGATGCTTCTTTGCTCTCAGGTGAGGCTTAAGTAACAATGTTGTTTGAAATTGCTGTCTTTGAGCACAGTGGAAATTACAGTTAAAATTTTACTGTACCTTTGGTTTTAAGTTTAAGATTATGTGTAATAGGTTAAAAGGCTACATGCAAGGCCTTTTGATTAAAAAATCCCACATAGAAATTGTCTGTTCAGTTGAAAAGAGAAAGGTTTTATGTTATGTTTCTATTGAGCATTTACATAACCTTTAGGATGGTGTGCCTAAGTAATTCTATGCTGTCATTTTTGTAAGATAAAATAGAGTCAATAAAATAGTAAGGTTATAGAAACAGATTGATTTCTGCATCTTGGCATGCTGAATCCTCTGGGATTAATATAATTTTTCCTTTTGTGTAGTGGCTATGAAATGAGTGATAAATATTTTTGAAACCCTGTCATACTTAATTGATTTGACAAGTACTAAGAATTTGACACATTTAAGAAAGCATCTCTGGTTGTGAGCAGTTTAGGGCATTCTACGTTCCTAAAGGCAAAGGAATTTTAGATGTGTAAGAGCCTGAGAACTGCCTGTTCCTGTGGTTAGAACAGAGCCAGACTCCAAAGAACTTTCTTGAAATTGGTTTCTTGCTTTCTTTTTTGTAATTAAATGGAAGACTGTTTTTATTGAGCCTTTCTTTTGGTGCCTTAAAAATGATACCTTTCTGGTAGTAAATTCCCCTACTTAAAACTTTAAAATAGCCTTTTTTAATGGGAATGGTATTGGTCTAGAGGTCAAGGGTTCTGACCCATTTAAAAACCTTTGACCTTCATTTACAGCCCTTATGGTTTGCTTGCCTGACGAATAAGGATAATGTAAAATTAATGTTTCTTCACATCGATTTATTCGTTTTAGTGCCTATATTGCCAAATTTATTTAGAGTGTGCTGATAGACATTTCATGAATACAAATGAAAGAATCATAGAAGGTGTGAAAAATCGATGGTCTACATTGTCAATAAAGTGCAATAAGAACAATTACTTCTGGAGATTACACCTAATAGATTTTACAATGAACTAGTGAAGAGTAGTTATGTTTTCTAGTGTGCTTATTATTAATGAAAGTATCTGGAACTTAGCTCATCTAGATTTCCATCTTCCTCAGGAAATATTCTATATTTTTACCCTGAAAGGAATTTAATATTCCTTATGGAATCACTTGGAATTTAGAGATGGTTATTTCACATATGGCAATATGGGTGTGGACATTGTTAATGACTTCTAGAATATGAAATTGCTGCTGATTTAAAATGGAAAAGAATCTTTGATATCAGGAAATCCATATACAAGTTTTACTGTTCGTTTGTCAATGTCTTAAGAGTTACACTGAAAAATCTGAGTATTGAATATGTGTCTGACAGCTTGGTATTACCATTCTAAAAATTAGTTTTTGGTATCCGTGCTACTTGTATCAATAATCAGTGGTTGACCTTTCCTTCTTTTTTGGTAGGGTAATCTAATCTTTTTTAAAATCATGTTGTGCTCTGTACTGTACGTCGCTTGTTTGGTTTTGGGAAGTGGAAAGGATAAGGAATAAATGACGTGCTCTAATGCATCTATTTGTCATGTGTCACGATGCCACTTAATGCTAATCTAATCAAATTGAGTATATCGTGATTGCTTAGCAGTGCTAGTTGCAGAGACTGAGGTTGTTCTTTGTGAAAGAGTAGAAATAAACCAATAAAGTCACAAAGACCTCAAAGTCTTTTTAAAGTTACGTAGCAGCTGTAATTTTTGGCAGAATATGAAAAATGATGTGAGAAATGAATCTAAAATTAGCTCCAGATGTATACAGATTGTTCTCTGGTGATAATTACATTTTTCACTTTGAATTTTCCTAATTCAAAGAGGTCAGCATGGCAATCACAGAAGTGATTTATTTTGTTAAGAAGTGAACTGTCTTTTGCTACATGAAAGCTTGAGAGATATGAAATTGAATTTCAAGCCGACATTTTACAGATACTAGGAGGAGATGGGGTTGAGCTTGATTGATTTTTTTCTTTTTTCCTTTTATTTCTTTCTTTTTTTTTTGGGGGGGGGGGGGGATGGGGAGACCCAGGATAGGGGGGGAAGTGAAGTGATATCCTTTTGCTAAAATTTCAATTAATTTTTAAGAAGAGATGGAGAGGATGAGGTGCCAAAGATCAAAAGATCAGGTCAAAAACTAGTTTTTAATCACATAAATAATGTGGCATAGTTACAAAGTAAGTATCTGCAAATTTGATTTAAAACTTCACAAATTTGTCAGCCATCATTTTATGAAATAGAGAGATTGCTTTGATTAATATCCTTGGTGGTTTTTATTTTAACCTCTTTCTAAAAATTTGTTTTGAACGTTGTATATGTGATATAAGCACTTGGATTGTTTTTCTGAAACATCTGAAATTTTTTTTGTATTTAATTAGATTTGTGGACAGAATATATTTCTTCTTTTTCAGAAGTGCAAAATGTAATAATAATATTTGTCTAATTTTTTCATAAATTATGAAAATAAACCTCTTTCCCAGGTGCAGTGATTTACTAAAATTTCAAAATATATCTTTTTGTGAATTTTTTTGCGACACCTGGTTAATTTCTTCTCTTGTTTGAAGTTCATATATTTAGGCATATGGAAAAAGACCATTCCTTTTGTGTTTTAGTTCTGTGTTTAAAAGCTCATGTATTGTTTTTATGTTTAACACAAGGTAAAAAGAGAAACAGGTGGTTTGAGATACAGACAAAAGGCTTTTTCTAAGACAAAACAGTTATGTTTTCTGATAGACACACTACATTTTGGGACGTGTCTCTGTGAGCATACTTACGTTTATATAAATCTATCAAAACATAAAGAAATCCTTCATTTAATATTACTGCAAAGTGTTCCTGCTTATTTGACATTAATATCATTTTTGAAAGGATCGACGTTGCATTCAAGGCCGCTTTATAAAAGCGTTGTGTTGCTCATCCTAATTCAGTCTGACACACATTCCAATAACACTACCTCCCTTCTAGGGTTTAAAACTAAATTTATGGCTGAGCATTGTGAAGTGCATCATTTAAAAATGGTTTCAACCCAAAACATCTAATAAATAAATAATGTGTATGGCTACTCAGTAGCAGACTTTCCAGACTAGAAATCATTCCATCGGATACTCAACAGTCCACTATCGGAGAGGGCTGTCAGATAAATCTTATAGTAGCTGCATTCATGTCCTGTAAATCACATGTTATTGTCTGAGCCTTCTGCCAGGTCATCTATTCTTTTCCCATTTATCAGAAATGCATACAGTACAGTGGACCTAGAAGCACCATCTAGTCTGGCCTGGCATCCTGTCAGGGTAATTAAACCAGCCAAAAGAGAGAAGTCCTGTGTCTATTATCCTTTTAAAAGAGTGACGTCAGGATGTGAAAGCTGCTCATGTGCTCCTGCGAGGCTTCTGCATGGGGAAGCTGTGATATCACCCATGAATAAAGCGTTTTCATCTAAAAGGACTCTCACTCTATGCCTAAAACACAAATGGGCATGTATGAATTTGAGTGTGTGTTTATCCATAAAGCCAATATCCTACTGTGCTTCCTTTTTTTGGTCAGGTGTTTTCTTGAGATACATGACTAAGCAGGAGAAACTGCCATCTTCCCTACAAACTCATGAAAGTATTGAAAACGTTTGTTCGTGGCTCACATGCATGAAGCATTTGTCCTATTAGTGTACCTCCAAGGTGAAAAGGTACAAAAGTAGGTGAAATAGGTTCCATAATTCTCCTAGATGCCTTTGAATTTAGAGGATTTGCAGCACTTGAAAAATGCTTCTTTCTGTAGTAAATCAACTGAATTGTCAATGGAATATGTGAAAGAGAGCTAATTAGGTGGTTCTTGTCAGATCCATCTTTGACTTAAGAGTATTTTCCTTCTGAATCCAGATTTTCTAGACCATAAAATAAACTTTCACTAACTGACTCAAATAATGTTCAGCTCTGGTATAATTTTCTAGAATTGGTGGAATCACACCCAAACCTTTGAAATGTTTGCAATTAAGAATTAAGGAATACTGCAGCAACTTTAATGATTCCTCCACCACCACTACCCACACACATACCTGGTTTGCTGGTTCAAGGTATAAAAAGCTTTTTGGTTCTTCCTTCCTCTGCTCCCTGTTGTTTCAAAGAGATTGAGGGCAAATTCTTGATAGCTGATAGCATATATATAACTAAATGTTTTAATACACTTAATCTCTAAGTATTTTATCTTCTAGAAATATTAATATGATATATTGCAATATAACGACATAGCTGTAGCTCTTAGATTTATATTGAACCTTGATAAAGTATATCTTTCATGGGGAGATAGAAGAGGTAATCATAAACTCTGATACTCCCAATTTTTATTTGTACACAGTGATAGCATCTGCTCATATGGCCCAATGAAATATGATTATAGTTGAATATCTTGTGTGCTGTATTCATAGTTTTGGGTTTGTTTTTTTTGCAGAGAAAAGCATAATCTAAGGCAATGTATGTGGATGTTCAAAATATAGCAGAAGCTTATTAGTAGTAGTATTAAAGCAGAAAAAATTACACTGTGAATGTTGGTCTTACTGTCTGTGTAGGTAAAGTTACAGGTCTTCAGCTCTTTTTTTCTTGTCCAACTCAGCTCAACAAATCCCATCACTGGTTAAAGGGTGAAATGTTTCCAAAAGGTTTTTGTTTGGCATGATCTTTCTTTCATAGGTTACTGAATCACTTTGCTAATGGATTCTGTTGCTCATAAAGCAGGCAATCTTAATGTATTAATCTTTTGCAGTATCTTTGTCGCATCGTGTCTTTTACTCTGATAGGGAGTCTTAATTATTTAAACTATATCAGCACATGCCATCCAGTCATGCACCCGTACAAACAACATGGTCATGTATTTCCCCCAAGGAAGAGCAATAGGGTGGTAGTTAAGATTCTGATTTTTCAGAAGGTTTTTTGCTCTCCCTCACCCCTCCTGCACCCCAGTACTTTGATGCTCATAAAATGCAATGGGATATCCAGGCTTTTCTGGGTATTGTGTGCTCAGAAAAAAGCCTTGTATCAACCATCAAAATTCATTACTTCAGGACTGAATTTCTGCTGCGTGTTCTAAAATGTAGAAAGCCTTTGAATTACTCAGAGGTTTTAGCTGATGTAGAGGATGGCTAGTTCTCAGTGTTTTTTACTTGCAGAGAGAACACATTATACTGATGCTCTGTGATCTGTACTGGTTCCTAATTTACTTTTAAGTGCAATTTGATGTGATGGATAACTGTAGTGATTGCTATGAAGTTTTAATTTAGTTGAGCATAGATTGAAGAATTATGCCACTCTGATAAACATGGCAGTTGAACACAGCAGAAGCACCAAAACTCTTTAACAGTATCCTGGTTTAGATATGACTAGAACAAATACTGTTTGAATACTTTTTATGTGCCTCTAGTGTTAGATGATGACATTTTAATCCAGGTATTTTTCCATGTAATGTTCTAACATCTGAAAGTAAGTTTGAAAAGGATCTACTGTTAATCCTATTTAGATGATATCAGAAGTTGGAGGTTTTCATTTTTATGCAGTGTGAACTTCTGCCAATAGGATCTTTGTCAAAGATGAATGTAGCTATAGTTGAGTAAAAAACAAAATAGTAGATTCCTTTCACGAGAAAATGGTTAGAAACATGAATGTATTAGGCAAATGAAAATAACGTACATCTTAACAAATAAAAATAAAGGGCTTCCAATGTCTAAATTGTGAAGTTGTAAAGGGGAGGACGTGGCATGAACCATCCCCATAAGTGTTTGCCTCGTATTGCTGACTTGCTTTGTGATGATACTTAGTATTTCTGGTTCAGTATGAAGACACTTTATGGAGATGCACAACAAAATACTTCACCTGCAGGTGTGCCAGAGACTTCATAGTGTATTTTTTTTTTCTTGTGCGTTTTTAAAAAACCTGAAGATTAGAAGAATATCTGCCAGCCTTTTGTAGAGATGAGGTGGCTGTGGAAGGAAGTGAAAGTATTCAAGATCATCTTGCTCTCCTATGAATTATTTAGATTCTGAAGCTGCCTCAGATCTGCTTAAGACCAGGTGGATATAGGCATATGAATAGAACGATAAATCTTAACATTTGAAAACATGGGATTCCCAAGCATGTTATTGTTATGCAGGCAATAGTAGGAACATTCCTAGTGCAATTTTGTAACTGGTGTACTAAATGGAAGATTCATATCCTATTCTTCTTTAAGATGCTCTTGGATGGAGAGTAGTTGGGAAATGTCCGTTGAGCTTTATGTACAGTGCTACTTCAGGATATTTTCAGGAAAGAGATTTTACATTATAAACTATTTCTTTTCAAATCTGTCATTATTCTGTCCTCCTCCAACATATATTTTCATCTACAATGATTTAGTTTTGCCATATGGAGTCTGTGGTCCAAGTTAGGGCAAGGTAGACTCTATGGTAGCCATGGGCCATGCTATCCAAGTGCTTTCTTGGGATAGAAGAGACTTAAGTTTCAATTAATGTTTTGGGTAATGCTTATTATTATCACTCAGTAGAATAATCTGTCAGAGGAAGAATTTCAATGTATCCTCCAAAAGTGTCTAGCAGTCCAGAAGCATAAGGGCATTTACCAGGCACATAGAAGAGTGCAGTTTTGAAAGAAATTAAGCTCTCAATGTTTAAAAACAACATCGGGATTCATCCGTGTTGTCCTCAATTGCAGTTTTCGTCTTTGGTTGTTACATACGAACACAGTTGTTTTCTGTAAGGTCCTGGGGATAAAGTTCAGGACTTTGGCATTCTCCTGCATTGCGAGGCACTTGATGTCAATACTGTGAGCTGTTTGGCTAGTGGTCAGTAGAATTAACTCTAGAGAAACTGAATTAAAGTCCTGGAAGATGTGGGAGGACACTAGCTGTGGAATCCAAGCTCCTTAAACACAGTTCTTTGGTGCTTGGATTTGACATACTATCTTGTCAGCAAGTCTTCTTCTAACAAAGCAGAAGGTTAAATTATCAAATCTGTTGTCTAGGTCACTTGGATGCTCCATTATACTTGTTATGGCTGTTGTTTTTTTATAAACACTGTGTAGCTTCTTTTCTCCCTGAGTGGCCATTTTTTCTCCATCTCTGAGGATTTCACTTTGGGTGTTGAAAAAGGATATTGACAGCTTTCGTTCTTGGTATATGTCACTAAGCAGAGTACTTGAAATAATCACAAATTGATTAGTTTTGCCGCTTGCTTCATTGAACTATGTTATACATTCTAAGTGTTTGAAACTGGAGATAAGTTTGGTAGATAACTGTCTGAAGTGCAATTGTGATAAGATTGAAATAAATGGAAACAGCTGGGAAAACCTTTCCTTTGAACTGGATTATGTTGAAATTACATTTTAAATTAGCTGCTTGTTTTGTTTTTTTCTTTGAATTAAGCAATATGTAGATTCTGTCTCTCCTGAAATACGTTATTGTAATTTATTCTGTGTGAAACTCCAAGAAAACGTGAAATTTTCCAGTTGGAACTTTAGTCCTACTTTGATTTCTGTTGCTTTCTAAATTGTTTGAAAGTTTAATTACCTATAATGGTCTGCAATATTTAATCTGTTGAATCCCGTGGAATTGCTTGGAGAGCATTCTAACATGTTTAAATAGGAGCTTCTTTCAAACTCCTGTTATTCTTCCTGATAATTGCTCAGGTTCACACTTCTCAGATCCTACTACAGTTTGCTACACCAAAAATGTATTTGAAATCTTGTTTCTCATAGATGTAATTGTTGGCTTCAGGAATAATATGCTTTTATTACTATTAGTGTGGACTACAGACAGGGAGTTTAAAACATCTGTGTCCATCAATTGCTAATTTAAAAAATAATAATTCTGATAGAATATTGTTTCTTGTGTGAGGCTATGAAGTGGAGTATGTTGACAGTTTGCTTAGTAGATATTAAGCAAAGAAGTTTATAACTTAAACTTTTGCTTGTGTGGAAATAGGTTGGAATGTGTATGGAATAATTACCAATACCACATGAATTATAAGTGAACTTTTCTTGACTTAATGATGCAATAAGCATTTTATAATTACATCCTGACAGGTAGCGGTCACAGTAGTTAAAATCTGTGAGCTAGTACTTTGGGTTTATCTCCTATGTCTTTCCATAATACTTAGTCTAGGAGGATATTTTAAAGGTTTGTTCATTCCCCAGTTTGGAGATTAAATGTATAATACAGGATTTTAAGATGAGCAAAAACTATGATGTCTTGCACGTAGTATATAGAAAAAATCTGAAGTTACACTTTTATTAAATGGGGTTGATGTTTCTGCATATTAGATACAAATAACTGTCAAAGTGATAGAAATGGCTTTGTTACAAACCTTGTTTTATCTAGGCCTACTTTTGACCCACTGGGAAATGCCCTCTTCAATTTAAAGCCACTGTATTTTGAAGTGTTCCACAAAAGCAGACTGTATCAGCTAAAGCTGCAAACTGGGAAAAGTAGTGCAAAAGAACCAGTGTTTTGTGGTTTATACTACACAGTTGTTTTGTGGAAAGTAATTGTGAGCTTTGAGTTTTGAACAAAATTGAAAAAAGACATTCATGTAAATAAATTGGGGTATGTGTGCTATATATGAGACTAAGAAGGTGTGGAGAGAGGTACAAGTGGATATGTATAGTAAAGGGATGATATTTTGGTGTGGACTGATGTGAACTGTTATTTCTTGGGACAATACATTTGGCAAAGTAAACATGGCTTGTAGAATTTTCATAGAGGAATGGACAAAAGCAGTATAAAAAACTACAGAACCGTTCTTAAAACTAGTTTGCCATACTGGAGTGGAGAGAGCGAAACTGTTTGTCTTACTGAAACGTATTTGTTGCCTACAGTGAAGTTCTGGGGGAAAAGGAGGATTTTTCCTCCCTGATTTTCTTTTTTTTTTAAAGTACAATCTTTTGTGGTTGTTCTGTAGAGTTTTCAGATAATAAACGTTCTTACTAAGATGAGTTCTCTTATGAAATGAAAATTGCATGAACCTGATCAGGAATCCAGGACATGGTGTTGGTGTGAGTTTAATGGAAAACATGTCTGCTACAGCTAAAAATACTAGCCTTTAAAACTGTGTTGCTGAGAATTTTCATTATTAATGTATGCAGTTTTATGTTTAGGGAGGAGATTGGATTGTCTAATGTAAATGTGAACCTTGGGGGTGTGATAGGGGAGCAGGACAGCATCATTTCTATGAATGTACACTGCTGCAGATGTTCAAAAGTAAGGGAACATAATTTAGCTACAGAAGCAAGACTTTTCTGAAGAAAAAAGGCATCCTGTTGCTTCACCAGCACACTAGGACTTAAAAAAACACCACCATTTAAGGTGAGTTTTGTGCAGTGAGAGCACACCCTGTGGCTTGGCAGTCTAGTCAGAAGGATGTTACCATGCTGACTTTATAACTAGATCTTTGAACAATATTCTCATGGGTGGTAAATGCAAAACAAAGTAATATCAACTGGCACTTAATTCTGTGAGCTCCCTGCTGATGAGGCTTTGCACTGAAATGGAACTCTTCCTGACAGGAAGTCAGTGGCAAAGTGTGGAGACCTCTGAAAATAAAGTGTGCTTTAATTTGACACCCTGCTGTTTTACAGCTAGTCTGTTTAATTTGAGACTATGGAAAGGGGTTTAGTGGAGGGGAGCAGTATGAGATTATGGAAAGTTCAGTGAGCAGCAACACTTGTTACTGACTTTATACTAGTTACAAATATGTGAACATTTTTTCTCATGTTAATAAATGGAATAATGTCTCTGTTTTCAAGCAAAACTGCATAAAACCCCCATGATTGAGGGAGAAGTGCTGTTTACCCAAAGTTCTAGCTGGAGGAGGTTTGCATAGTGATGCTGTTTATTTCAATGTTTAACCTTTAGTTTTATTTATACTCATCTGTGTCTTTTTACATATATTTGCAAGTGAGAAAATATATGTCTCAGTAAAGATGTTGATTCTGTACTAATCTCTCACTCAACACGCAACTTGTTGAAGTGAAAAAAACCTCGTAATTAAGATTATGCAGCAAGCAACATGATATTGAGGTGCATGTCTGTTAGGCATACTAGTTCTCAGTCAAATTTGGTGTAGAATACTCATCTGGATATTCCAGTGCCCTCTGAGTATTTATGAATAAATTTACTTCTATTTAAAACAAAAATTGTTTCATTTTTCTTTGTGGAAAAATTACTTGGTGAGTGCAAGGGAGGATTAGCAGTGAAAGGAGCAGACAGATATTATTTATTGTGTTTATTGTAGCAACATATAGAGATGAGAATAGAGCCTGTTGTTACTGGGTACTGTGTAACAGTACCCAGTATATAATGGGTATATATACCCATGGAATAATGGATACTCAGAATATTTTAGTCTAAGGCAACAGGATGAAGAAGGGACTGTAGTATGCAAGTGGAGTGTAATGGAAAAGATACTACTTTTTCTGCCTTTTTTTCTTTTTAAATTTCTTTTATCTAAATGTTTTCTTTAAAGATTTGCATTAGGATATGATTACCCAAGGAACAGGTTTGGGTATTCCTGTCTTTTGAGTGAAGAGGTTGCATTGGTTTCATTCCCTCAAAGGGTATGATTATAGCAGGAATCTTGTTTATTGTTTACATTTGGGGGGAAAGGGGCTTTTTCATTCCAAAATAGTATTCACTGTGTATATTGTTGAGTTTTTTATTAGTGAACTTTTTTTAGTTAAAGCTTATCAGACACCAAGCAAGAAGACTGCTGCTCTTTGGTGGTGATGAATGTGGCTATGGGAGGGATCAGTCCATCACTGCTAGTGCAACTGTACAGCAGTGAGTATGCTGAGATTTTTTTGTCCTTATAATAAGTAGTCTACCTTGGAAGACAGTTTTTTGCATGCAGTAGTTTTACAAAAATTAAAATTAAAATCACAGTTAAAAAAGCACTTAATCAAGAGGCAGCTGCCTTATACTTCTGCTACTTGGTTTGTTTTCCTTTTTCCATAAAAATGATGCTGGCACAGCAACTTGATTATTTGGATCACTTCCCATTGTCTTATTTTGTCTTTTTTCCTCACTTTTGTTTTTCTGACTCACCTCTTTGGACTTATAGTTTCTTGCATCCCATTGCTGCATATTTACAGAACTGTTTGGTGTGTTGATTTCTTAATTAACATTGAAGATTTCTGTTCCTGTTCTCCCTGAAGCTACTGTCTTTCATCTCAGCTTTGAAAACAGCCAATGGTTTAAGAACCTGAAGAGGAATCTGTGGTGGAAAAGGTTTGCTGCTAGATGAACTCAAACCTGACCCCTAATTTCGTTTCATGAGGAGTCATGGCAACAGCCTGGTAGTCGGAGAGAGAAAGGGAGGGGCTGACCAGGCAAATTGCTTTCTCCATCAGTTGCTGTGTACCTGAAATCAGTGATTCACTCATTCTTTATGTTCACCCATTCTACGGTTTGTTATTGTACTGGGACCACATAGGAACAGGAGTTTAACATACTCTTAGCTATTTCATCTTACTGTGACATTTGGTTCTAGGGAGAAATTTTACTCATTGAGTCATGAGCTGTATCGGTATAAAAGGCATATAATACATGTTTTTCATATACATGTTCATACTTTTTTGCCACTAGATGCAAAAACTGTTTCTGAGTTTTGATATACAGTTTTTATTCTGTGATACTACTGATAGCATTGTATGTTTGTATACAGTGGTATTTTCATAATTTTGTATGAAATTTCTGATTGCAGACAATGGTATTTTCATGGTTTTAGAAGATCTTTCAGATTAAGCGATTGAAGTTTTCTTTTACTACTAAAATCCTTGTTTAAAGAATGCTTGATATCACCATAAATTATGACAATGGGAACCTGTGTCAAGATTTTCAGGCTGTATGTAATTGTTAAAGATTGTGTGTGCTGTAACATTTTATGTAGTGTAACTTTCATAATACTGTATATTTTAGGAAGAGATGCTTGGTTTGTAGAGAAGATAACAGTTGTCACTTTGCCTTTTATGCTATGAGATTATTTACATTGTCAGACAAAATGAGAGTTTTTTATTTAGTATTGTACTGAACAATTTAGTACTTATGTATGCAAACTAATCCAGCTCTATATGTGTATAATTTATTTGCAGAATCTATAAAAACTTATTGTAACTTTAACTCAAACTTTTAAGTATTGAAATTAAACTCTCATTATGAGGTGGTTTTAGGCATTTACCACTAACGACATAATACTGGTTTATAGGAAGCTCTGTTTACATGGAATACTCCAAATGGTTAAACAGCAGGGGAGTCTTCTGCTTTTAGTTAAAAAACTGCTGTTTCTGTATGGCTTATTTACTACTTCTTTAATTCTTAATGTAGTGTGCTGTGGAATTGAGCATGCAAAAGTCAGCAAAGAGTTCTGTTTTCTACGTCTAAGGTTATTACTTGCTGTACAATAATAAAGACACTGTTTTATTGGGTTAGTTGTAATTAACTTCAGCACTAGGCATTGATATAAATCATTCCTAATCTGTTTTCTTTACATTTTCATTCTTTTAAACTGGTTTAACATAGCTTCTTTCTGTTGTTCTTTTACATAAGGACCAGGGTTGTAATTGCTTTTTTGAATTAGGCTGTCGGAAGCTAATGTGCATGTTGATCCAAGAATTGATTAAGGAACACTAATGAATTTCATATAGCACTTTTAAAAGATTTGTAATAAATACTCTATAGCAGTGTTCTGTTATGGCATTAGAATTCAATACAATATTGTCATGCTGTACAACTGGAGAAATATTTCAGTAAAAGAAACTTTGATTCCGTTTCATAGTTAAAATAGTCAAGTGTTGTGGTTCTGAGTACAAAAAAGTGTTCCAACTCTTACCCAAAGTATATTTTATGAAAGTAACTATTGTTATTTTACTCTTTATTTCTGTGTTTTATCAAAGGGAAAATGCGGAACCACTTCTGGTTTTCCTTTCTTTTTCTGCTCAGTGCTGGTATTTGATACTATCAAGGCCATGTGCTGTTTTGACTGACTTATCAATGCACTAGTGAACTGCAGCATTTTCAGTAGTTTGTTAACAGCATAGGTTTGAAACAAGAATGTTAAGTGTTCTTTTCAGTAATTTTTACAACACTGAATGTGTTTGCTTCTTGAATTTCTTGTAGTTTTCATGGGTAGATAGTCACACATGCACGATCTCAGCCCGCCTTTATTCATTAGTTAGTTGGTTATGAGTGTGTTTGGAATATTTTCCCACAGCATTGTGCTTGGTGTTATACCTCCATTTGAGCAACTACCTCATCTACTTAATTTTTACACATCTTTCCTCTAGGAGGCTCATTAAAATTTTCAATACAAAGATTCTAGTTATGTATTGTCAGTAGCTGTTTGTTTTTTGTTTTTTTTGACAAAAAGCAATGTCTTTTTAATGGAATGCAAGCAGTAAATACTTTTTATTGTAACTGGGTGTGTTTGATAGTTTGAAAGTCTTATAAAAATAATTAGCTCTTTTATATAGTTCTAATGGCAGCCTTGTGAGTTTCCCCTGGAGCAGTCTCTAATGAACAGGCCTTGATTTTTCCAGTTGGGCTTTTAAATTCCCTGAGGACTTGACTTCAGACCTTGAAGGGCAGCAGCTGCCATTTGTCTTAAAGCTGGAGTTGCCAAACAGACAGACCACGTACTAATAGGACACATTTGTGCAGCCTGAGTATGTGGAACCCCAATAGAGGCCTAATGATGATCATCTGTTGAGAGCTTGTAGCTGGCTACAGGGTTAGAGTAACTTTTATCACCCTTATTGAAATCAAAACCAATGTATTGATTAGTGCAATAGCTTGACTTGTTACACAGATGCCATATTAAAGCTTTCATAGACAAGTCCTTTTTTTTTTTTTGTGGGAATAGCATCAATTGTTTAAATTTCAATAAATTCAAGCCTGTTTGATAAGTTTTCCCTCTCAAAAGATGTTCTGAATTATTGGGTAGCATTAAATATTTTTGCAAGTGCTCTCTTTTCTCCGTGTCAAGATTCAGCAACAGTGATGTTCTTATGTAGAGAGAGAACCATCAATATAATTATTGAATTATGTTTTTCTCAATCTATTTCTGATAGTTTTTCCATTATTGATTTATTGTTTTTAAATTTTATTTTAGCATCCAGGTATGACTTGTATACGTACTGAATAGTATAATTTCCAAATGTGTGTTCAGTTACTCTTGTATTAAAAATGGTTGCATCCTTGCAATTTTTTTTGTTTTGTACACTATTTAGCACTTGCTTTTTTTGATACAAAATTGCTACATAGAGTTTCTAGGTATAATTTTCCATAATTCCATGTTGGCTTTAATTTCTTTCAATGGAGCCGTGTGGATTAAAATAATTTAAACGTGCTTCAACTCTTTAGAAGTAATTTATGTTTGCAGATATTCCGCTTAACGTGCATGCTAACTTCTTTTTAATTATAAAGAGCCCAGCTGAGATATAATCTACTTTTCACTATATGTTCTTTATTGCTGAGTTTATTCAAGCCTCTAGTGGATGTGGTGCTGAGAGAGTGCTGACACCAAGTGCAAACACTGCTGAAAAGTTCTTGATAGTTTACTTTAGGCACTTAAAGATTAGTATATCTCTCTATGAACAAGTTTTTCATGCAGATTTGACCTTTACTCTAGGATATAATATGTCTCTTAGTTATATGTTAACACATTTTCCCACCCTGCTCCTTAGTGCTCCATTCTCAGTTGTCAGTACCGAAGTCATCCTTCTCCTTTGTTTCATAGCCAAAATAAATTGTTAAAACTCCACCAGCTTTATGGAAAGGATGGATTAGCAAAGAATTTGCTCTTTTTTACTTGCTTATGAGTGTGCATTTCAAATGTTAGATACAATTCTTAATTATGGAATATGTTAAGCTTATTAGAAGGATATTTTTTTAGGGTTCTGATAAAAATTAATGATTAAGGAGTATGCATGAAGATATATATGTCTGAAGCAAAGTAGTAATGCAGTTGCTACACTTGAAAATAAAGCAGTTTTCATCTATTAGGAGTGTTTTAAATATTCTGTTAAAGATTCATGTGTAATTGTTTAGCTGTCAGTCCAATTGATGGATTGATCTTGCAAATGTTTTATATAGCTTGATGAATATATATATATTTTGGTTAATTGTTTGAAATGGGATTGTATTTCTTTCCTTTAAGTGTACAGGTGAGGAGGGGTATGCTAATTTTCTGTCTAAGGGCAAGCACTTCAAATTGCAAACCAACAAAAAAGTTAATAAAAAAATTTCTTGCCATTTACTTCAGTGATTAGAGTTTAGGAATGGCCACATTGGGTTACATAAAGGCTCAACCTTCTTATTGTTGTATCTCCAACTATAGACACAAAGAGGTGCTCAAGAAAAACGGAGTAGTGCAAGCAAGCATGATACTCTTCTGCTATCCAGCTATTTTCAGCTCACTGTATTTTCTGAATTGGATGTAGTTTCTGTGTATTTAGTCAATATCAAGGTATTTTCCTTCTGTGTGCTAGTGCAGTCTGCTCTTGATCCTGTTGTACTTTCAGTCACCACAACATCCTTTGGTTCTAGTGATCTGCAATGGACTGTGTAAAAAATTACCTTAATTTCTTTGTTTTGAAGCTGACTCCTGTTAGCTGCTATTTGTAGAAAAAGCTTTTGGATAGGCCTGTTTGGGTAAAGAAGTTTCTGAAGGATTAGATCTAAGCGAGAATATTCAGAATGAGTAGGGAAGCCAACAACAAATGGAAGAAAATGACTGATAATAGAGTTGACTCTGAAAAATTCAAGTTCACTGCAGAATGTTTCAAGAACTCCACTTATCTGATGGTGCCATATGATTAGAGACAAACCTTATTTTTAAGAAAGGAACTAGGAGGATCAAATAGTACAGAGGACTTTTCAAATGCATTTAAGACTGAGATAACTATACATGTGCATATGTAGCTGCAATTAAAATTTAAAAAAAAAAAAAAGAAAGAAAAGAAAAGACCTAGAATTACTAAAGATTGTTTGACTAGACTAATCTCATTGCTGGTTGTGGTCTAATGCATGTTGTGGGCTTTGGCCAAAATATATTTCCTAGACTAAGGAAATGTGGAATTTGTGTGGGTTTTATTAGAACATTTGCTACTGTTGTACAGTTGATCATTAGTTAGAACTAATTTAAAAATCCACTGTAAAATTGATTTTAAAAAAACCCCAAACCCTTATTTAAATGGGATAGCAGTAGGTCATGTTATAAACCTTGAGGGAGATTATTAGTTTCTGAAAGAAGGATTTCAGACCAGTATTATTTAATCTTTTCATTTAATGACCCTTGTGCACTCAGTAAAAAAAATGTGTTAATGAAACTTGTTGATGATATGAAATTGGTGCTGTAGAGGACTGGGATACAATTTTGCTTATGGCTGAGTTGTGCTGTAGCTACAGGAAATGTGTTATTCCATACAGAAAATTTTAAAATTCAGATGAGGTTTGAAGCACCTCAAGTATAAGATATAGTACTTGAAAGACACAGTACTTTCATTTTATTTACAGTATATTTACGGAAGTGTTTGCAGATTCCCTTAGGAACTAGGTGAAACAATAATAAGCTAGGGAAGTTCCACATCAGACAAAGTATTTGAATAAAATCTGATTTCATATTTGTCTCACTGTAATGCTTGTTTTACATTGTAGCTATTTGTGATAGTGTTTAGTGCTTCTAGGTTTTTCCCTGCTTTATTATTAAGTGTACAGTGACCAGAAGCATTAAAAATAGGTTATGTCTCTCAGTTACTAAACATTTATAGCCATAGGAAATGGTGGTCAATTAAGTACAGCTTAGAACAGGTATGAAATTATTGACTTTGTTGATCTTCCCTTACAGTCCTTCCTTAGGAAAGTGCTGAAATGTGTCTTGTAGTTATTTAGCTGCATTAGTGGTTGAGTCTGAGGCTTTTAACGTGTTTTTTTTCCTTAATACCTTTGGGAGATTGATAACTAAGATGTTGATATAATAATGCAATATGCATACTGAGTGTAATTGTTTGAGAGAGAACATATACTGTGGGGAAATATTGAATGGATCATGAAAGATGATGACCATTAGTCTTTTCTTTCAACTATTAAAGCTAGCTTTAGGGTGTGTTCAGCTGTGATTTATGAAATTGTTTAGACTAACGCCTTCTTTGATGATGTCTGATGTAGAGAAAAATGCTGAAAAATCTCATGATGAATGAACTTTCTTTCCACTTTTGGCAACCTCTATCTTCACCAATTAAATTTTCAAGTATTGTACTGAGCTCTCTTAAAGAGCAGAGCAACAGATGGACAGTGTCATAAAGAGAAAAAAAAAAAAGCTTTTTTAAGTTTTTTTTTTTAACATGTTTAAGCTAACAGAGAATATTTCAGTTATCATCATATGAAGCTAAATATTTAGAACTTAATATTACATTTTAAAAAAACCTTATGAGGATTAGTTCCATATGCTATTTTGTTTAGAATATTAGCAGTTAAAGGGCTTTTTTTAAAATAAGGATAAATGCTTCCTAAAGCTGTTTCATACACTTTACACACTAACTAGAAGCTGTGTAATGGAGGCCATAAGAAAGCAATAGGGAAAACTGGTGGAAGGATGATGAGCTAAATATTAGTAAGATATATGTAGCAATAAGGACCAGTGATACTGTATGATGTAGTCTCAAAAAAATCCCACCACACCCCAAAACTCAAAAGCCATCGTATGTCATAATATGTAAATGGACCTTAGCTGGCTCTTAAAATGTTGCTTGCATATTAATATATATAGAGTAGTTATGTAAAAAATAATGAAATAGATTTATATTTCATGATTAATAATACATCACAAATTCATTATTCTGCTCTTAATTCTGACTACTTGAAAATTGTAATACGTTGTTGCAACTTAAGGTAAAAAATATGGTTGGTCTAGAACTTAATCAAGCCTTTAGAGTTATAATCTCTCCCCTGCATTTGAAATCTGGAATTATTTTTTTTTTTGGGGGGGGGGAGGAGGAGGGGCAAGGAGGCAGAATTTCAGTTGTAAAAAACCCGTTATTCTACTGGCTTTTGCATATGTTTGATCAACCCTTCATATCACTAGCTGAGAGGTAGTTCTGCAACACTGAGCAACAAGAAATGTACCCAGTTGACAGTGGGTATTAAAAACTCCTACATTCAGAAAACTAGAATTTTTAAAAGAGATATTTTCAGTTTTGCTTCTTTTGCCTGTTTTTGCTCGTGAGATTTGTTAAAAGAACCTCAGTGATAGAAGTAATGATATAAATTAATCATTAGGGTTCTTATTTTATACATCAAAGACTGAAAAATCAAGAAGGCTGATGTGGAAAAGCATATGAAACTTATGAATCTGTCTGCTGCAGATCATTATTTTGTATTAGTTTAAAAGAGCTGTAGAATTGAAGGCTAGAGATGTATTTGGCCTGTTCTATCCAAATGCCTCTGCATTTTCCCCCAAATACAAGGTTCATATGTTTAGTGCCCTAATTTTTAGCTCTGTCAACTTGCTTCTGTTAAGTCTAGGATTACAAATCTTTGTGGTTTTGTTAACCGATTCTGTTTTCTCTTCAGTTTTCAAACTGAGGAAGCAAGCCCTGGTAATAGGGTATCTTGGTTGGCTGCTTTCCAACTTGTCTTTTCTAGGGAGCAGGCGAAACCTGCCTACATTTTTAAGAGGTGTAGAATTTTGCTGTAATCCAGGGTTCAGTTGGATATAATAACTGTACTATGGGATGTTGAGGTGAGGATTATTATCAGCATGGATTTTAACTAGACTTCAAGCTATAAGATAAATTTGTGTCTAATGAACAAGCCTTGTATCAACATGGAACAGTTTGTTTCTAGCATTCTGAAGGTTCAAATAGGCAAAAAGCACTAGTGAATCAGAGTAAACTCAAAATTATTGTATAATGCAGCAAAAGATAATTATGCAGTAGTTTGTGGGATGTATTTCTATTTTCTTCTCCCCTCCACAGCATATGACTTTGCATAAATTATACTGTTCTGTTTCTTCTTGCTGGCAATGTTTCTTTCCTCATTACCATACATTTAAAGCTTTAAATGTTTGCTGATGGTGGTGTGAATTCCTAAAACTGGAAAGTGGATGACTTTCTAGCTGAAAATGTATTTTCTTTTGTTTTTACACAACTTCTTTTTTTTCCTCAGGAGTGGCAGAACTCTATACAAAAGAATGCTGGCCTTGCCTTTATTGAGCTTGTCAACGAAGGAAGGTAAGTCACAATACTTGATAGCACCTTTGCCTTAGCCAAGTTGTATGTCTTTGAACTTTTTTAAACAGAATTTTTCTTCCACCTCTTGTGTTGTTTTCTTTTGAGTTTTGTAAGCATCACATCCTTTAATACTTCAGTTCTGATACTGACCATGGGATTTTGCAGAATCTGAATGCTGTGTAGTTTAAATATTTCACTTGTGTGTCATGGATTTTCTGTTTTCCCGTCCTTGTGCACTGGATAACATTGAAGCTATAATTTGTATTCACCTAATCTCTTGAGGAGGGGAATTGATATTTGGAAGGCATTATAGCTAGGAACTGTAAGATAAGCCTCCGTCTCAAAAATTAGATTCCAGTTTGCTCATTTATTTCCTATCTATCTCATAAAACTGAAAGGAAGAGAGTCCCTTTAAGGTAGGAAAAAAAAATTAATCTGTTAGTATTACCAATTAGTTTAATGTTCTGTCTGTAACTATATATGTATATTACTGGGACTTATAGAAAAGGATGAAGCAAGTGATGGGGCCATGCCCTTTGACTTGTAATGACTATTCAGAACCATCAATATTTTCTTCATTAGGAATTGATTGTTGAGGCACACTAAGAGCAATATTTACTTTTTCTAAAGGATTTTTTTTAAAGATGTCTTAGTGAGTTAGCTAAGGAGTATGATAAGAAACACCATTTATCTAAACCTAAGTTCTGTTATTGAGTAACTTGAGATATTGAAAATCCCAATAAAAATAAATTTTACAGGGTTAGGAGAGCTACTGAATTAAAAACAAAATAACGTATCACATAAATAAAGTGCCAAATATATTTTTATCATTATAGGAATAGATACAATGGCTGTTTGAGATTTTTCTTTTAAAGTGTGTAGATGTTTTCAAGATACATAAAAATAATGACCATTTTAATGGCTGCATTTCACTTTGTGGTGAGGGAATCACCATTCTGAGGCAGAAAAAACATTTTGCTACTAGTCTTGATCCCAAGGGCCAAGGTAAAGTAACAAGGGTGTTCAGTTACAGTGTTAAGATCTAGCCTGTAGTTGTTTCCTATTATGTGAAGCTGACCTGTCTTGACCTTACTTATAAAGTGCCTGCTATAAATTTGGCCCTTGATTAATGTTTTATTAGCATAGATAACGTAGACATCCCACACACATGTAAACCACAATGTAAGGTTCGTCTGTGTAAGGCGATTATCATGAACAAATCAGTTGCTGAGACTGAGTTGTAAGTAGCAGCTACCTAGTAGTTACAGCTTGTCCAGGTCAAGCTTTCAGAGAGCATTCTATCAGTAAACTGCTTGGAATGGACTATTTTCTTTTAAAAACCTGCAGTGCCCATCACAGACAGATGGAATCACTCCCCGCACCTCCATAAACAACATCCATAACTTATAGTCTGGCCTTAGCACAGTGGTTGTCTCAGGGACAAATGATCCCTTGAAGTCTGAAAAGTGTGGTTTTGGTTAGCAGAACATATCTAACCAATTGTTACTTCAGTTAATTTCTGACTTGTAGCAGAGTTATTTTTTAAAAAAAGGGGAAGTAACTTTCATTACAGGAAAGAGGAGAGGGGATTAATTTCTTAAAAATGGCTTCTTTTATCTATCTTAATTTTCCTCCATTGCTCCTCATAAAAGCCCTTGAAGTTATTGCTGAATTGGTTATTGTGGTGTTTGTGGCTTTTAATAATTCACTGAAATGAATGAACAGTGGAATTTCTCTTTTCTTTATGCAGGTTGCATTATTTTTCTTTGACATATACTAACAGTTACACCAAAATGTTTCGGACCTTGTATTTCATTGTAGTTTTCATTGTTTATGGATGCCATGACATGAACATCTTAAAAACTCCGAAAGCTGAAATATTTTATTAAAATTTTAAAAACTCGCAATAGCTTAATGATGCAGATTTAGACTTTTAACTGCATACTTGTATAAGAATAGTAGCACTTTAAAGTTGCTTCTATTACTACCCATGGAAAGAAGACAAGGAAGTTGTATAAAGGACAGACTGATTTCAGCAAGGATGTCTGCGGGGTACCATAACATGGGGAGTATTAGAGTAAGTACAATAAAATTAAGGACTAGAAGAACTGCCTAGAATTTGTGGAGTCACAAAATTCCTATGAGTTGCCACCTTGGTGGAGGAAGTCTTGGTCATCTTATAACCTTTGAAAGTCAGGTTTTTATTCCCAATGTTTTTTACTCATTTTTTTTTTTTACTAATGATGCTAAAGGATAATCCAGTTTGAAGTGTGATTTACTGGTTTTGTTTATCAGGCAAATGAGAACTGAAAAATCATTCTGGAAGAGAAAGAGGTTTAGAAGAAGAGTCCTAAATCTCTTCTAATAGTTGATTTGAAATGTATTTGCTTTTATGTGAAAGGTATGAATGTACCTCTCTCTCTCACAGCAGTTGAAAGTTTTATGTTTAGGCTTACCATGTTTTGGCTAGGATTCCCTGGATGGAAATATGTGCAGAAAGTTTGCCTCTGGGACTCATAAGATCTACAGTGTGTGTGTGTGCTGCATTCAGAATGTGTTGGTCTGAATTTCATCATGTTCACAAGTAACTAATGTGTTACAGATATAGTTGCTTTCCAGCTATATCAGGTCCACTGCACATGTATTGCAGAATTGATTTGTTTGTGCCCAGTGAAATTTTGAAACTTGAACTGGAAAAAAAATATCTCAAAACAGGAGACTAGTATGTGAAGATACAGAACCGTAAACCTACCTAAAACTGAAATACACAACTAAAGTCTTTTGAAGGCAGGGTTACAAGCATACTAAAGGAAACCAAGTGTGTAGAAAAACAGGAACTTACAGAATGTAAGTGAAAAGCTAGAGGAGCAGGTATTGGAAAATAACCTCTTTCTGTGCATAAAAAGAAATGTCAGTTGCTACATTGCTACACTGAACATTAGTCTGTTTTTAATAAAAATGAATCAAGATTGTTCAGTTATTTAATGCCTGGTAACACTCTTAATGGTCTTTGAAACCTTGTTAAAAAGGTGCCTGTACCCACTGCTTCTCTATATACTGAGCCATCTGTGCAGCAGATACACAGTTTGTGAAACATTTTCCTTGGCCTGCTGAATTTAGGTCAGTCTAAATTTCAGCCTTTGTGCATTCCTTTCACCTTTGTGTCCTCCTTTAGGGAGAGTCTATTTTAGAACATCAATCTGAGAGCTTACTAATGGGGGAATTTGTTCACTGGAACCATCGTTTAGGTGTGATTTTGTTTGTTGTCATAACTGATTCTCTTCTTTGGAGGCTTCCCAGGTATTCGCACAAGATTCCTTTTACCCCTGAAACTAATTATGTTTCCTCCTTATGAAGTAGATGGTCAAACTATTATTTCTGAACTTAAGAAAAGATTAAAAGAAAAAAAAAGCTTCTTTTTTTACTTCCTTGTGTGTACAAATACATCTTTTGTTAGACTCTATTTGATTAGTTAGCAAACAACTCCTTTGCTCCGTGAAGGTTAAAACTCTCTCCTGTCGCTTTGATTCATTAGCACACTTTAGAGGGAAACATCTCTTATGCTAGACCTTGTTTTCTGTATCAGTCTGTGCTAACAAACGTACTCAAGCTTGAGACTAGGCATGACAGTTATTATCCCCTTTGGGGTGATAATGGGTTTGGCATGGCAGGGGTTGAGGGATCAGTCTCCTAAGCATGCTGCAGCAATTATTCTTTCCAATTTTCAGTTGAAGAGACTCTTGAATATGCTTAATTTTAATTTTCTCAAGCTAGGTTTATTAGTAATCTAAAGAATTAAGTGCTTTGTTCTATACCTGTATTTTTATATGCATGTAAATGAATGTTCAGGCAGCAGTTGCTTTGAAAAACTGTCACAAAGTTTAGTTGGAAGATTATCTCATCAAACTAGCAGAATGTATTTATAATTCCCTCTCCTTTACCTTTGCCCTTTCAAAACCCTGACGGAAACAAACAAACCAAAACTTATCTTCACAAGATTCACAAGTGTATCCAGGAGAAGCAGAACTAATGAAGTTTGTTTTCCTCATTGCTGGATTTCTGTTGTCTAATGGGGAATGAAATCTAATAAAAATTCTCTTGCCATACCAGAGGATTCTCCTATATTGGATTTTCTGTTATGACTTACAGTGCAGTTGAAAACAGCTTTTTTTTTTTTTTAAGGATATTTGAAAAGATTTTGGTCCTTTATTGGATAAAAAGCTTGTATAAAATAAATGATTTTGAGAATCTAGCCTTCTATTAAAAAAAAGTGTTGAAATGATCCAATGAATTCAAAAGATACTGGGAGATGGTGGAAGGCAAACAGCATGCAAATCTAATATCCTTAGCAAGTAAAAATTCCACCAGAGAACCAAAAAAAGCCCAGCAGCTCTCCAGAAATATCTAGATGTAACTGGTATTATTCTCCCAATGCATAACCTCCAGTAGTATTAATGGAATGCTGTAATCATCTGTATTTATACAATTTGAGGTTTGTTTTTTTAAAAAAGGAATGGTATTAAGAAAACTTAAATGTATGTCACGTGCTGTTCCTTTTCTTAAGTTGTATCTATTACTTTTGACTGGTTATAGATGCAAATATTTTTTTAATATCAAAATAGCTGGCAAACTAGTTGGTCAATTATTTGCACACTTTCCTAAAGGAAAATAGGGGACAGATGTAAGCTGCTCCATTCAATTGTCTTTAACTTGCAGTAGTGCAGTCACTCTCAAGGAATAAATGTTAGAGGATGTGTTGCCATAGGAGCAACTACTGTGATGGAAAATAGTTAGAAAAATACAGCTATTCATGAAAAAAAAAAAAAGGTTGATAACTGACAGATTTACACTTTCTGCATAACTGACCAAAAAAGCTTAGGGAAAAAAACCTGACAAATGTAGTCACATCTCAACTAGAATTGATTAGTACCAATCAGCTCCTCTTATTGCAGCCTTCTTGCCCTGAAATTCTGATAATGCAGAACCTGCACCTTCACCTTGATTTGTAAGAGAAAACAAGTGTTTTCCATATTTCTTGCTTTCTTATTTTTAGCAACACATTCTGTTTAAGTGGTAGTGGCTTTTTTTGGTGATTTTTTTTCAAAGTTTTTATGTTATTGTTTTGGTTTCATAGCAGAAGTTGCTTTGTTAATGTGTAAATTTTAACTACAGAAGATCATTAGGCTAGACTTTAAACAGCATTGTAAATCTGCTGAAAATTAGAAATTGTAGCCTGGATGTGTTGCAGAGTTGGCTAAGTGACTTGAGGTGGGGTACCTGACACTACATGATTTTTGTGTGTGTGTGTACACTAAGGTATAGTGTGACATGCACAACCCTTTTTAAAACAGTTTTTTTATTTCACAGAGTTTTGTTTGATCATCTGCGTGGATTTAAATGGCATCTTTTTGTGTAACTGGAAACATATGATCTTTGCTGCAACTTAATGACTAAGCAGAAGCTTTTTGGGAGAGCAATGTTTTAATAATTAAAAAATTCAAGTCAGCTTTTACTATTGGAGATTCTAGTAACTTTGGAGGGCAGGAGTGTGACAAATGTAGGTTTTGATTGTGAGAATGTCATTAATTTACCTAAAAGCAAAATAACAAAACACTTCTGAGTGGCTGTGAATTCTCAAAAGTTTTTTATGTAGAAAGTTTGTAGTAATATCTGCTTTTAAAAATTAAATTAATGCAAAAGTCCAAAGAAGACATTTATACTGCGATCTGTATACATATATTGCAATATTGCTACTGGATCCAAAATTTTCAGAAACCATGTGTTGTACTACCATGCAGTGTCTCTCAGAATTTGAACACAGCTTCATATCAGTTTTCACTAGCCTTTGGTATGTCCTTAAGTGGCTATCCTAGACAGAAAAGATTGGATTGGTGTGTCCCCTCCTAGGTGTCCTTTTAGAGTGCTGTTAAGTTTTATGCTATCCTGTGTCCAAGTCAGCATTGTGGTGAGTCTGCAAGATTTTTTTGGCGGTTGTTTTTATTTTTTTTCTTTCCTCTCCTATTTTAAGGGAGTAAATGTGTTCAAACTGCAGTCCTTAGGACCTTATGGACTTGTCTGGATTTTTTTTTAAGATTGAGTAGCGTTAACTATAAAGTATCAGCGTTCCACAAAGCAGTTGTAAAATTCCTTGCAGCACTAATTCCAACACTTAGCATATTGTGCAGTCAGATCCCATAAAAGACAGCATGGATCCATGTAGAATGTTTCTCCTTTTGAAGTAATAGAATCTCTTATATGCTGTGTTTATGAGGAGTGCACCTAGGAAAGCTTACCTTCATCCTCTTTTCTTGGCTATCTCAGAGTTCTCTGTTGTGGTAGCATCTGTAACATACATAATCCCTCCATGTAGTACTTTGAGATATTTATGCCTAAACAGCTGTTGTGTCACCTGTAAATCTTTTACCACATTTTGGCTAAAATTGGTAATTGTAGGACTTCAGTAATGCTAACCTAGAATTTATCCATCTCTCACTTTCTTCACTTGCACATATTTTTCTGTTCCGTATTTTCCCCTTTTACCTTCTCCTTTTTGCTTGTTGTAAGGATAATCTTGATGTTTTACTTGATCGTCTAAGTATTCAGCAGCCAGAAATTGGAGTAAGAAGATTTCTTGCTCTGTGTTGCATAGTTTTATTTTCCAGTGTAACAGTAAAAGTCAGAATATCTCATATATTTGACTGGAATTCCTTCTCTCAGTGGTTTAGCACTTCATTCCTGACCCAGCAAAGTATGCAAGTATATATTTAACTTCCAGCATGGAATCCATCCCCTTGCTTGTTTTTACTGGGTTGTTCATCTTTTCAAAATTAATCACATGTTTTAAAATATTTAGTAGTCTGGGAAGAAAGTGCTTAGGCAAAGGGAGAGAGAAGTCTATTTGAGACCTGGAATCTCATGTGTGCTGAAAGCAGAAGAGGACTTGGTACCCCAAGTCTTTACCCCCCGTAGGCATTATGTTCTAAATTCTACAAAACATTTACGTCCATGGTGAATCCACATTCTTTTTGGTGTTTAAGATCAGGAAAAAATGTTAATTCGATAACTTGTCATAAATCAAGCCAAACCAGAAGGCAATATATCAGGGAAGGAGGAGTGTAAATCACCACATTCAACAGCATTTTGGTGTTTAATAACACTGAAGAAACCAAACAAATATGTGCAGTAGTAGTATAGGGCAAACATGGTCCATGCATCTGCATACAGAGATTATGAAGCACAGGCAGGAAGGGAATTATTAGACTTTAGTTTTTCTTTCAGCTTGGGTGTGCATACTCAAAAAAGAGAAGAAATTACATTAATCTCTTTGTTTAGTCAAACAAATGAAAAACTGTCCATTTGCTGGGAAAAATATTTATAGATGTTTTGGGTAGACTTTTTATTTACCAGAAAAAGAACAAATGTGATCTAATTGCTGGAAAAAACCCAACAAAACAGGATAAAAGGAAACTAGATGGAGTTGTGGTTGTGGTTTTTTTGGTTTTTTTTTCACTTGTGTGTATTTTTTAATTGACACTACCTTATTTATAAAACTGCTTTATAGGGTAACATAGTGTAAATCATGTTCAATTCTTAAAATAAATTTTGGGTGTCTTTCTGGAATCTGTGCTGTAGCTCGAACAGAAGGTACAGACTTGATGGAGGAAATTAAATTATTTTGGGGAAAACATGCATAATCAGTTTGGGTTGGAGCAGGTACCAGAAGGGACCATTATGATCCTTTAAATCCATGAAGTGTACTTGCTGCCTTTCTGAGGAAAATCAGATTTTCTGAACATTTTTCTTTAGAAGAAATCATTTGCCTCTCATGAATTTACCTGATACAGTTAATGCAGTTTAAAACCAGTCACATATATACAAAATGTGTTGTACGTAGGTTGGAGTTGAACCAAAGCTTTTGCAAGAGTCAGATTCTTGTCCTTGCCTCAGCAGTGCTCTGCTCAGCTGGAAACAGTTGCTTCTATTGCAAACAGTGAGCTACACAACAAATTTCTGTTCAATGTTTTGTTTGCCTGAAATGGAAAAGTAGCAGCTGCCAAGGCTCTAGTGTTTAGAAGCAGATGATTAATTTTCATTTTGTAGATAGAAGCAGAGGTGTGTTCATTTATGGAGATGCTGAGAGTTTGTAGTTGCCTTTGATTTTTAATGTTGGCTCTGTTGCATCATGCCATCATTACATTTATGTACAGATATATATTTAGTTTGCTAAGTTTCCTACCTAATGAGGTAGGTTAGAAATAGAAATCTGAGTGGTGTGCAATGTATGTGTTCTCAAAAAAAATCCAAATTCACCTAGATAATGACACAACCTGAATTGTATGTATGCATAAAGATTAACTGTATACAGTGTTTGGAAAAGGTGGCTGGATAGAAAGATTAAAATTTCAATTTCTTGAATATAAATAATGAACACAGCTGTCCTATGGTTTGACCAGTAAATTATTTCCTATAGGCTTCGTTTCTATTAGTAAATAATTTTCATCCTCACCTGCTG
>NW_009952533.1:10810217-10830653 GCF_000747805.2 Chaetura pelagica | reverse complement strand
CTGCTGAACACCTTTAGTTGCTGAACTTGGCCAACTGCAAGAAGGGAAGTAATTGTATAATAATTGATACTTAATAACACAAAGCTTTTACTCTTTTTCTGAAGATGGCTTGAGGTTACTAGTAGGTGCTTATGCAAAGCTTGGACGATTCTTTAGTTGTTAGCCATAAGAATTTTTGGTTGCCAAAATGTCAAATGCCACTTGGATTTATCTGCAAAATAACGTGTAAGTTTTATCTAGCTGGCCTAGCCCTGCATGGTTTATTGTAGAGAAAATGAGGAAAGCGTGTGGGATTAGGAGTGGTGGGGGTGCCAAAAGTGGCAACTAAACCATAGGAGACCAAGGTCTTTCTGATACTCAAACAGTGGTTTGTTTTTTTTTGTTTGTTTGTTCGGTTGGTTTTTTTTACTAGGTGCACTTCTGGTCTGTTCTGAGAATGTTTTTCTTGTGTGTGAGGGAATGTAGATCTTTGCTTTCTTTGGAGCATATCCATAATCTCTGCAAATGGGTAGTAAATGCCAGTGTAGTCAGTTGTGTACTGGGCTGCTTACTGATTAGGTTCAGTAGATAAAAAAGAAAATACATGCAATAAATTGTTAAAAACAATTATTATATTGGGTACTTTCTTGAACAGATGAAAAAAGAATGAAGAGGATAACTAGTGTTAGATTAAAAATGGACCTTTCAGAGGATAACTAGTATTTTTCAAAGTCAAATCAGGTTAGCAGAAAGTATAGGTATTGACAAACTCAATGAAATTAATGGGATACTCTCCAACTGTGTTAAATGTAAATCATAATGCATGATATAGTACATAAGTGTTTATGATGCCTATTTTTTTAGACCATTCTTAGTTTAATTAAAAAATATGTATTTACACACTTATGTGGCAGATTTGAATGTGCTGCTGGGGATTTTAGAGAAAGAAGGGAATCAAATGCTTGAAATCTTCTCACTCTATGAAATTGGTTATGCAAAGTGTCTTGCTTCTGGTTTATTAGTAGGGATTTATTTTTAACTGAATGCTTTTGTAAATTATTAGAGACAAAGGTTAGGGGTTTCTTTTCCAGTGGATGAGCAATGCCTTCCTAACTAGTTAATTCTCCCAAGTTTTTTGAAGCCATGAAAAGTTATGAAATCGAAGTTACATTGTTGCAGCAATGTTGGTTTTTCAAATTTTTGAAAGTAAAAGCTGGTCACTAATGCATGCAGATAAATTGGCTAGATTTTATATGTTTGTTGATTAACAGCTACTTCCATTCTAAAAGTGATGAAAAAATAGAAAAAAAAAAATACAATGTTCTGGAACAGTGGCTTCTGCACAAACCTCCTGAAACAGAAGGTTCAGTCAAATAATTGATTGTGCATATTTTTTCAAGGTTTCGGTAATGCACTGATATAACTAGTTCATGATCACATGGCCTCATTTAGCTGCTGTGCTGCAGTTTTCCTAGCCTAGTAAGGAGAGAAGCAATAAACAAAGAGCTTCAGGTTTTGCTCTGCCTCTAGATCTTTTCTTTTTGGAATAGACTTGTGACTTGCAAACCTATTGCAAGTGTGGAATTGTGAATAGCACAGGAGAGCACTGGTGAACATATTGTCAAGCATACAGATAGAGGCAGGTGGAGCCTTAGATCAGAAAGAATTTCTAGGGATTACAATTAAGATTGTATGTATCCTGCATAATATATTCTGTGTTTGTAAAGAAAGGCTCTCAGTAGACTCTGAACTTGTTGAAATGTATTTTAGCTTACATGTGCAAGGCAAACAACTGATTTTATGTTCTGATACTGTTTTCTAAGTTAGCAACTGGAAACCTTAAAAAAAAAAATACAAAACTTTAGTAACAGGTATTTTGAAAAAACTAACCAGTACAGCATGTCATAGATTTTTCTGGTGTATCTTTGAGTGATCCTGTGGAAATGTGCACCTTCAAAAACAGTGTAGTTCCTGTATAGCCAGTTTTAACTTTATGAAACCAAATGTAACTAATTAAAAAGGAAATGTTTTTTGTAGCAATATATGAACTCACAGAATAACTGGGTTGTATTTCAATCTGTCAGCTCTGCTGCCATTCAGAAACTCAGGGTTTATGAAGGCCTCAGAAATCTCAGATTGAATTACAGCTTTATTCTGTACATAACCTGGAACAATGTATATCTTAGCATTTCATTTGTGAGACTGAGGATGTTTTATAATCCTGAAAATATTACTTAAATGTGTACATATAATAAAACTCCCAATTTTACACTTGGAGAAAGAAAACTACTGCAGTGCAATTCTCAATTCTTTTAAATTTAGTCTTTACATCAGTTACATTAGGGCTTTCCCTGAGGATGTTTGTATGCATAAACTGTTGACTTTTCTTTATCTTGTGTGTATGCAAAAGATTTCCTTACTTATCTATATTTCAGGTAAAACAAATTACTGTCTAGAGTGTTTACATTTTGTTTAATACTTAGTTTGGTTTACTATTGAAATGCATTCTTACTAGTTGCTAAGAAATTTACCCTTCAACCTTGTTTATACCATTTACTTAATGCAATAAAGTCAGTTATGGAACAGAGCTCAAAAAATACACTGTATTTACAGGTTTTTAATCATAGGACTTCATCTTCCCAAGGCAATTCTTAACTGTTCCCTGTCCCTCAGGTTGCTGAGTCAAACCATGAAAGACCATTTGGTAAGAGTGGCTAATGAAGCAGAATTTATCTTGAGCAGACAGAGAGCAGAGGATATTAACCGCCATGCTGAATTCGAGGTAAGACATTAAATCTTCTTTTAAAAAAAACCACCAAAACATAACAGGCCTATGGTCTTTGAGGATTCCAATGTGTGATATGGGCTTTTCAGGCACAGGTGGTTCTATCCTGAAAGGTGCTGTGCAGATGTGTAGGGTGTTTCGATGGCTTGTCACTAACTTTGATGGAAAAACAGTGCAGAACTTGTCAGAATCCGCAAACCATAGTTTGTGGAGGAAGGAATTTTGTCATAGCAATGCTGCTCTTTTACATGAAGCAAATATCACTGTATGTGTTAAAGCTGCTTAACACCAGAGTCAAGATATAACTGGAAAAATCACCTTACTGAAGATAAACGGTAACAGCCTGTTAAGTGCAAAATGAGAAATTATAGGTTTTTTTTCTGTTTGTATCATTTGCTGTTTAACTTAATCCATCTCTAAAATAATTTTTCTTGTTTTGTATGCCTCAGTGTGGGTTTGTAATGTTTTTATATTTTCATCCCTCTTAAGGGATTCTGATGTGAAATAATGGTCTTTGGTTTTATAGACTTGTAATAAAAATACAAGCCTTTTTTCTGAATCAATTTAGTTGTACCTCCATTTTGGATCTCAGTCACATCACGTCTCCTTTCTCTGTGCTTTGATTATTGGGTTTTTTCAATTAAAATGAAGCTAAATCTCACTCAATTCACTATTATTCTGTTTAAAGAGTTCTTAGTCTTTCCTCTGACATGTGATACTACTTGTGGTTTTGTTTTTAAAATGAAACATTAAGAGATTGAAGGCACATTTGTGCTTAACGTATTTCTAAACTGTTTTTCTCTTAAATCTTTTCTTGAAAAAATACTCCCCAAAGATGAAAGCATATTTGTCTTAGACAGTGCTTATGTTCTAAAGGTCATCTGTGTTGGCCCCAGGATTCAAGCTGTGCGTTGTTTAATAACATATCTGCACTTCATCTAGAGCTAGTTACCCCCTCCTGCAAACAGAGATGTTGTAAGATATCTGTAGTACCATTTTGCAATGGAGAAATAGCAGGCATGTTTCATTTATTACATCACGGGTTTGGCAACAGTCCTGTGGAGATGAAAAGTGCATCTTTTTACTTCGTTGCCTGATAATCATTGGAGTGGGACATCATTGACATCTTTTGCACTGGATGTGTGCAGAAGATACATGCATGACATGGCATTATTGATTAGATGAACAGCCCAATTTTTTCTTCAGATGCAAACTATTTGCAAAGGGGGGTGTGTGTGGAATGCATTAAGTGAAGGAGTCTGTCATGTAAATAAGGCTATCAGTGAATACAGTTGTTCAGTGACAACTTCACTGTTAGCATTATGTTAGTTTGTAGACACCTTTTGTGATATCTGGAAAAAATTTACACTGAGCATCAACTTACATTTTAATATAGCTCTGAGTTTTGGTGTGACAACTCTCTAGGATAAGGGTTAGCTGATACATTTTTAAGCTGATGCTGTTTTGAATCTGCTATCTCAGTATGATGGCTTAAGGGGTTTAACTCATCAGGTTGAAATTAAACTGAACTAGTACACTAAAATTCCTTTTCTCAAGTTCAGCATTTTTGTGTTGGAAAGATTTAAATCTCACATTGCCTCTGCAGGTGAGCACATTGAGGATATACAACTCTTGAATTCTACTGAATGCTTAAATAACAAACCTGGTGTCTCATGAAGTTAGTGTTCTTGATGTCTGTGGCAGACTTCAGTCAGTGTTATGTGTATTTTGTGGAAGGGGGAACCATTACATCTATTTGAATCTGGAAGTTTCACATCAACAATGAGAAATTCCTGTGTGCCATGTTTCACCCATGGTTTTCACATCTTGTCGTGCGTGCTTTACCTTTTTTAGCACAATGGTATTTTTTAGCCATGGTGTTCCTCATAGCCTTTTAAATTGGTGCTGTAGACTATAGAAAAACATTATTCTGTCATGCCCCCAAGTGGATCCATTCCCGTCATTTAATGGGAACAGATCTGTCTGGTGATGAGCTGCTATCATGCTGTGTATTGTAGGTATGTTTCTGTGATATGATTGTGATATGATTGTGACATCTGTGTTTTGATCACAATGGTCATGACACACTTATAGGCATGTGACAGGAAAGACTCACAAATAAGTGGAAAAGGACTTAAAGCAATTGATACAGCCTTTGGTATGTTTAGCCCTAAGCTCATGACTGTTTTCACTACTAGCCTTACTGGGTTTTTTGGTCACCTCCATGCACCCGTTTCCTTGATTTGCTGCTTCATCTTTTATCTATTCTTGAGAAATGAGTTGGAATGAAGATTATATTCTTTCAGTCATGAGAGAGGCTCTGCTTGGTCAGTCCAATAGAGGCAGCATCCCTTCTGCCATTGCATATGTCCAGGAAAGAGAAACTGTACAAGGAAGCAGATAGGCTATACTTTCATAAATTCTGCCTTAGCCTGTAGAGATCTACTGCTCAGAGACTTTCCTTACCAGAGGTCATGTATTTGATAAATAGTGTTGTGATTTTTCTGCTGTGAATTTTTCCAGTTCCTTTTAAAATTCGATGCATTTTGCACCACTAATGCCCTAAGACAAGGAGTTTCCTTGCTGTGGTAGTTGAAGAAAATGAGCAAATAGTTTGCACAACAAAAAGATCACACAATTTATTTGAAAATACTGTGATCCTATAACATTTACCCCTGAAGAATGGCTATATGGAAGTGTGATTCAGGTAATTAATAGTTGTAAGTAGCAGCCTGGACAAAGTCTTCCTCTTTGGTGCCTGGCCACATTTATTATTTTTTAAATAGGGGAATAAGAAATTATGATCAAATTAGTTATGCTGTCTTTCTTCTAAGCTAGTATTGTGGAAAAGACAAAAAATTACTTTGGAATTAAGTAGAACTTTTTCTACAGCTGAATACAGTCAATGGTCAACCTTTTAAATTCATATTTTTTTTCCTGATCTTTTCTTCACCTGTATTTTCATTGTTACTTATGTAAGTAGTTATGACAATGAACATAGACATATGGGATGTCACAGGGAGATCCAAGACATATTTACCCATTTTGCAATGTGATTAAGCTTCAAGAAGCATGATGAAGCAAAACTCCACTCATTCTTCTAGTGAGGTGGCCACAAAGCACACATTTTTAGAGAAAGTGAAAATGTGAGCATTCCTAACATAAATTATAACCCTTATAACCTTAAATTTTGCCTAGTGTCCTTAGGATTTATATGCACAGGTCTTGGATATTTTTCAAAATCTCACCGAGTGTTGGGTAGAGCTGAAAATCCTGAAGAGTAACCTCTGTATGCCCGAATTCCAACTGCTACATGCTACCACCTAGACTGCTTTCTAGAAATGACCTTGAAAAATGTGATGATTTTCACTGCATCTTAGATTATGTGTGCAGACTGCTGTGGAGTCAGGCCTACATGAATAATTGGATTTGGTGTGAGGAGGGGGAGGGAATTTTGTACTTTAATTGACTTTATTTTATAATTTATGACAGGAGTGCCCACTGCCTCGGATATGCATCTTGTCTTATATAAATCTCTTCATGTATTTGTGTGTGAATATACATATTTATAGAATTCTAAATATGTAAACCTGAAGTGTTTTAGGCCTGAACTGTTCAAGCATCACTGTGTTTCATCTTTCTAGTGAAGATTTAGTTTGCTATCAGATAGCATTACTGGGTTTTGACAAAAAGTATGCGATACCATATCTAAATGCTTGTATAAACTATTTTTTATTAATGTTCTTACAGCAACATGGAGGGGATTTGCCTGAAAGATTCACATGAAGGAGTAGGAAAATGGGGAAAAAGTTACTGTACAGAACCATTCATAACATTGCACATCATGAGTGTGTGTGGAGGACCAATGGACAGTTCACCACAGTAATTTTCAGAAAACTTGCTAAAATGTATGGATAAGGATTTTTCATTCTGAGTCTGAGAGGAAAAAAGACACTTCAGTAATTTTTGCAATAAAATGTAGCTGCTGCTGTGATTTACAAACTAACCTGCCTCATCCAAGTGTCTTATTTTAAAGATTGTGTGGTATCATTCCCTTGAATTTTTTGGTCTTACTTTTTCAAATTCGTGTCATTCATAGAACTATAAATTGCTGCCATTCTTGTTTCTGTTGATTAACTGAAAATTTCACATGGCTTTCCCTTCGCATTTGTTATAAATCATGCTAGGCAGCTAACTTCTCTGCATGATTTCTCTTCAGTAATTAAATCTAGCATTTCCAGCTGCTGTAAAATTTGCTGCCCTTTTCTGTTCAGTTATGTTTTTTCATGCGGAAGACTTGGACTTCCTCACAGTTTTAATTCTTATTCAGTATCAACTTATAGGCTGTGTGTAATAAACTGAATGTTTTACTTCATGGCTCATGCTGAGAAATTAATCTTAATACAAGTATTGCCTTGACAGAGATAAGATGCAAGGCTAGGCACATGTTCCAATAGTGACTTGAATGTAGCTGTTTGCTTTTTGTTTCCTTGGCAGAAAACAAAATTCAGTGGTTCTCCTCACTGGTAATCTTGTGTATTCTGCACCTTTTCCCCTTTGGTGTACTAAGCATTAAATGTTAGAAGATGTGTTTTGTGTCAGAGGAAGTAAGTAAGTACTGTGAACCAGTTGTGACAGAATACCCATAACTCAAAGGATATTTGAGAGCCCTTGAAAGAGTTATGAAAAGGTATTTGGTGTCTTTGTAGTTTCTGTAGATAATTATTACTTCTATACAGAACAAACAGTTACTGTGGGAAATGAAGATTTAATCCTTGACATGATCCCTATTCTCCATATAATTTTTCAGTGTTTTTAATACAAGCAGCTTTGTTATAGAACTCTTGCACTGAGTAATCTTTCTGTGGCTCTGACAGTATCATTTTATATGAACTGTTATTCAACATGTTTAATGGCAATGACCTTATATATTAGAACAGAAGATTTTGGCATGGTTTCAGTGGGTATTCTGTCTAATAGTGTGGGTTATCAGCAATGAATCTTTACAGAACACATGAAGATAATGGATAGTGCAAGTTGGATGTGTCCTATAGTAATGTTACCAAAAGTCATAGTCTATAAGATTGGAGCAAGGCAACATGGAAATGCAAAGGAAGTTAAATAGACCCTCAGAGAAGAATAAGGCTTTAGGTATTTCATTATGAATTAGCTCAGATCTCAAATTTAGATTTTTTAAATAAATGCTGCTCTTTGCTTGGATAGGTTAGGTATTATAGCACTGTCTATTGGTAGAAGGAAGAAAAAAATTTAATTCCATTTTTAAGCACATTTTTGTTAAGTAATTTAAAGTCTTTAACAGAGTGCTGAATGTGGAAAAGTTTTGGTTTTTTTATTTGTTTGGGGCTTTTAGTTTGTTTGTTTTTAATTGGAGGATTAATCAGTTTTGTTCTGCTGCAGTATGTTGGCAAGTCCCAAACTGGAAAATTAAATTTCTCATATTCCTGTGGTGGCAATATTTAGGATTCATTGTCTCATGTGAGTCAAGGGATTCTGAAATGATAAGTTCTTTTTTCCATTTAAACATTATAATATTTTCCCTGTGTTTTGGAAAGCGTTGGGATAAAGTATTGACTGATTATGAAAGGAGTGAAAAATTGTGGTTTCTCTTTCCTTATTCTTGAATAAGCAATGGGAGGAGAAGGAATGAAAACTTGCACTGGAATGCTGAGACATCTTTTTTCATTATTCTGTTTTATATCAAAATACATTACAGAAATATGTCTAAAAGCAGCTTAAAAGAAAATTCATTTCAGAACTACCATCTTATATAGACTTTTCTGATGAAACAACAAGTGATACTATTTTCATTACTGGTTTTGGATAATAATTTTGGCAAGTTATGAGGCAAACTATGTGCAGAATAAAGTTTAATAAGTAGCAATGTATTTGGCTTTTCAAATGATATTTCATATGAGAAAAAGCTATTGGTTTTCTGATGCTAATGAAGATTATTTATAATTAATATTTAGTGTATAGCAGAATCTTACCAAGACTATTCCACGTTTTATAATCTAGACCATGTTTCATTTACATACTAAGTGTAATTTGAAAAAAAATCCAGGAATGTAATGAAGATACAAGTTTTTTCTGCACAGCATTTTACAATATTAGCTGTATGAGATTTTAACTTTTTATGGTCCTTTTTCTCTCCTTTTACACATTTAACACATATACTTACTCTTCACTTTCTATGAATGATAAACTTTCCTTAGTTTTAAGAAATTTTTACCCTCTCTTGTAAGTACTGTTGCAACTGGCAGGGGGGTTGGAACTAGATAATCTTTAAGGTCCCTTCCAACCTTAGTGATTCCATGATTCTATTATTATTTTACTAGACATTATCTATGAGCTTAATTAATCTACTCTCCATGGCTCTGGAAGTCTTAGCAAAAACATCCTCTGGAATTCTTGTTATTTTAGCATTTGTAGACCCTGGAAACCTAAAAAGTCTTCTGCCGGAAGGAACCAGACTCAATTCCTGCAACCATTTCTGGTTTATAGTTTTGCTCTGCTACTTCAATGACTGAATTGAAACAGCATAGGCATGAAGAAAATGGGGTTATTAGAAGGAAGAGCAGCATTGTATGCTTCTGCTGTGATCTGTCTGCTAGACTGGAAAGAAAGAGTCCATGTTCTTTTGCCATGGCAGTGCATCTTAACTTTTGTGTGTGAGTGAAATCCATAATCATAAGGCTGACAGGTGGATTTCATTTTTTGTTGTTGGTTTTTAAATTTTTTTTTAGTTATTTCACTACCACACAAAATCCAGTATAAAAATTAGTGCATGCTTACAGGATTTATCAACATAAATAAGGCAGTGTCTAAACATTGCATTATTAGGATTGGTTTCTGTTTGTTCTTTTTCTTTTTAATTATGTTGTGGTTTAACCCCAGTTAGCAACTAAGCACCAGACAACTGTTTGTTTACTCCCCCTCAATGGGAAGGGAGAGAGAATCAGAAGAGTAGAACTGAGAAAACTCATGGGTTGAGATAAATACAGCTTAATAGGTAAGCAAAAGCTGTGCATGCAAGCAAAGCAAAACAAAACAGGAAATTCCTTCACTACTCCTCATCGGCAGGCAGGTGTTCAGCCATCTCCAGGAGAGCAGGGCTCCATCACACATAATGGTTACTTGGGAAGACAAATGCCATCACTCCAAACATCCTCCCCCTTCCTTCTTCTTCCCCCAGCTTTATATGCTGAGCATGACATCATATGGTGTGGCATATCCCTTTGGTCAGTTAGGGTCAGCTATCCTGGCTAGGCTCCCTCCCAGCTTCTTACACACTAGGAAAGAATGCTAAGGTGAAAAGTCCTAGATTTCTTAGCAGTGACTAAAAACATCAGTGTATTATCTACATTTGTTTCATACCAAATCCTATACTAACTCCGAAGCGTAGTGCAATTCTAGCTACTAAGAAGAAAATTAGCTCTATCGCATTATCCCTAGCTACTAAGAAGAAAATTTGCTTTATCACAGAGTCAGATTAGCTCTATCCCAGCTCTATCCCAAGACAAATTAAGAATTCTAACTTTCAAACTTTTTACTTAAATTCTTTCTAAGAACAACTGCTAACATAAAATTGTGGACAGTAAAAAGTGAGTAAAATACAATAATCTGTACTGTGGAATCTCCCCTCCACAGCAATGACTTACTGTGTTACTTCTAAGTGGTCATGTGTCAGGAAAACAAGTATAGAGATAAAAATGTCTGGTCTTTTAATAATAATATGTGCAAGAATTATATAGGTAAGTTCCACTTATCACAGATAACTCTCCATGAATACTGACTTGTGATGGGAATTGCTCAGATATATAGAAAGAGCCATAAGTTCTGCTAATGTTCTGGAGCAGGGAGCAATTTGGTAGTAAACTTGAGTAATTTGAACTTTGTTTAGAACATCCAAAAACCAAAATCATATGGGAAGTTAACACAATGCATGGAAATTCCAACACTTAGAAATTCCTTGCCTTATTAAAATTAACCGACATTAATAATGTTTCACAGATGAATTGTTTGCTGAAACTCAGGGGCATCTGTACTGGGTTAGACCAAAAGTCCATCAAAATCAGTATTCTGTTTCTAACAGAGTTGCATAGTGCATGCCTAGAGGCAAGCATAAGAACAGTGCAATTACACAGGGTAGTTCCATGGTTCTAGCCAGGTGGCAGAGGTCCCAGTATGGACAAAGATTTGCAGCTGTGTTTATGAATTTCAGCTATTGTTTTATCTCCTAGTCACTGTATTAGCATTTTTCATGTTTGTTTGTTGGTTTTGCTACGTTGAATTACTTAGAGCTATGAGTGAAATTTGGCAGCTCTTCTGCTCTCCAGTCATTGCTAAATACATTTAATAACACAGTGGATTTCAATTGATGATTTCCCTCCACTTTGAATACCAGTTATTAATTTTAAAAACTTGTTTCCTTTGTTTTAATAATTTTTTATCAATATAAGAGTGTTTCTATGTGCTCTACTGCATTCTGCCTTTCTTTAAGTATCTTTTTGGCATTCAAACAGTGGACTTCATGAACTAGATCTTTCTTGTCTGTCTCCAGTGGCTTGTTGAAAGAAATCTAATGAAGCATGACTTCCCTTTACAAAAGCAATGATGACTCTTGCCAGTGTGTTCATTCCGTTGTTTGCTTTTTCCCTTAAACTCAGCTACCAATTTGCCTTTTACAAATTTGAGACGTACTGCCATGTACCTCCAGGGTCCATTTCATTCATTTGGTACTTGATGCAGTTTGTCCATGAACACTATAGCTCACGGCTCAGCTGCATTCATCCCTGAGTCCTGCATCACCTGAGTGAATATCATCTGGTCCTAGCGGTTGGTCACTTGTCAGTTTTCTGTTATAACTTCACTGCTAGCATTTATCTGTGGTGGCCTTGTGTTCCAAGAGCTCTTATTATCCTTTGATCTTCTGCAAGCTCTAAGGACTTACTTTAATGGGCTTACTGCTTGAGTTTTGTTTGAAAAATAATTTATTACTGCCTTATATACTTTTATACAAGTGTTCTTCAAACTCTTTTGGCCTGCTTCATTCTGCTTTTAAAACTAACCATAGTTGGCATATTTTTCTGTTTTCCTTCTTTGAACAGACTTCTTAAAGAATGCCATTTTCTTATATTCTTCCTTTTCTGCAGTTTAACTATTCAAGCTTTCTTTGGTCTTTTAAAAAGCCTTTTGATGGATGGCATATATTTCCTTTGAACCCCTAATATTGTATCTTTTTATACAGTTTTTATGTTGTCTATTAAAACATTTTCCATGTTTTGCTGCATCTTTTTATGCTTGTAATACGAAAACTAAGCTAGCTAGCTAAGAAATTTCTTTCTTCAAATTAGATGTTCCCATCAGAAATGTTGTTGGTCTCACCTATTCATGAAAAATAAATCAGTGGTGTTTACCTTGTTTATTATTCATGTACCGACTTTTATGGTAGCTCCTGGCAGACAATGATTCTGAAAAACTCTTGACTGAAGTAGTACAGTATACGTAGAGTATAAATTTCTAGCATTAGCCCAGTAAATATCCTATTGTGCTTAATTATAGATTTTCTTATAAAATTCCTGTCCAACGATAGCTTGCATTACTTACCTGTTTTTTGAACAAGTGCTTTTCTTTTTTTCAATCTAATAGTTATCACATCACCTCACTTTATTTTACTAGGCTAAATTAGTTTTATTCATCTAGGCAGACTTTGGCCTGTTTAGGAGACTGCTTGACAGAGTCCCTTGGGAAGCAGTCCTAAAGGGCAAAGGATTCCAGGAAGGCTGGATATTGTTCAAGAAGGAAATCTTAAGGTTGGCAGCAGAATATCTGCATGTGCTGAAAGACAAGCTGGGTGGGGAAGGAGACTGGCCTGGCTGAACAGAGAGTTTTGGCTGAAGCTCAGGAAAAAAAAAGAGACTATATGGACTTTGGAAGAAGGGTCAGGCAACTCAGGGAGACTGCAAGGATGTTGTGAGGTTATATCTGGAAATGGACCTGGGGGCATTGATTGACAGCCAGCTGAAGATGAACCAGCAATGTGCCAACAGCATCCTGGCTTGTATCAGGAATAGTGTGACCAGCAGATCTAGGTAAGTGATCATCCCCCTGTACACGGCACTGATGAGGCCACACCTTGAGTACTGTGTTCAGTTCTAGGCTCCTTACTAGGATATTAAGGTGCTGGAGTGTGTCAGAGAAGGACAAAGAAGCTGGTGAAGGGTCTAGAGGACAAGTCTCCTGAGGAGTGTCTGGGGCAACTGGAGTTGTTTAGATAAAGGTGAACTCAGAGTCCATCCTTTTATATCTAAAATGAGATTCTTTCCTACATTTCTTTCATCTACACTGAAGTTCCTGTGCTGTTTTATTACCACAGTGTCTCGATCTTAAAAGCTCCCTCTCCTCTTCCTTACAGCTCCTTTATGATCATACAAGTCTGAATAGCTTAGTATCAGTAACTGGCCATATAACTTCATTTTATCACTCATTCTTTAGACTTTTGTTTATGTTTATGTTGAACAGTCTGAAGGGATCACAAACAGGAATTTTACAGTTAATGTTAGTCTGACCAGAACGTTATCTAGTATTTTCTCTCATCTCTTTCTGGAAGTAGCTTTTCTGATTCTTGTCGTTTACCTTTCCTTTGGCTGCTTCATGAGTTGCTTTTCTTTTGTGATGTTGGTCTAGATAAGTCATTATACTTTCCTAAAACACTGCTTTTTAAATCAAAGTAGTTTACTCATGAGTGGAGAATTTGTGCTTATTGATGTTTTAAGGGCTTTTATGGAACAAAAAGTTAGAGTATACTTATGTTATTATTTGTACAGTTAACATTTCCATTGAAAGTGAAAATATAAATGTCAAAAACACTCAAAAAATGCCAAGATGAAAGTTGTCATTTTTGTATGCTTACAGGAACCTGAAACTGTTGTAACATTCTGGTTTTGTTTCTGCTAAAACAGTTTATAATGAAATAGTTTGTAATAGCACTAACTTCCAAGTAAAATATATTCAACCAGTCTTTATAATTCCAGAATTAGTGGAAACATTTATGTCTTTAGATTCTTCCATCAAGGCACAGGGAAGTGAATTATTGAAAAGATAAAAATAAATTTGTTTGCTTTCTGTCAGAGTTCATATCCACAGCCAACCTTGATAGAAGACCAGAATGATTTAGACAAGTTTGCTTTGGAGATTCATAACATATGCTTGCTGGACAGAATTGAGTTATCTGTGCTCTGGGGAGTAAGTTATTGTAGCAGGAGCTGACAGAGATGAAGATAACTGAGGGAAATTCAATTACCTTTTAGTGTTTTCTTTCTAATAGGATTCTTAATGTGAAAAAGATCTTTAGATGATGCTCCTGTGTTGCTCTGTGAGATCTGCTTTGATACCTGCATCCACAATAAAGTGAACTCTTCCTTTCAGGCCTTCATTAAGAATGAAATATGCATCTGATTGCTAAATGAACGTTAATTTTTGATCCAACATACTATAATTTGTATTTGACAGTCTTCTGGCAGCAGTTATTTTCAAAAGTACAGTTTGTTTTATGATGTTTCTGAAGGTGGCTTGTGAAAATCAATTTTGGGGCAAGGTGAGAAGTAAAATGTTAAATCATATGCATTAAGATGCTGGGTTGTTTAGGAAAGTTCATCAGTAGAGCCTGAAGGCATTTACAGTAGAATTTTTCAATGTTACCTATATTTCTTAGTCACCTAGTATATTTTTCTCTTTAATTTATGGTAATGTTACTGAGGAGTAAGTTGTGCAAAATATTGCATCTAGCATAATAGTTTGTCCTGAACTGGTATTTCGCTTTCCAATGACAGCTTCAGCCTTTCATTGAGAATGCTCTGCTCTGAATACAAAATGTACTTACTCCATGAGTGATGGCTGAGAGTAATTGTTCATAAATAAGTATGTTACAGTTAAATTTCTAAAATTATCTTTATTTTGAAGTAGATGAGGCTTGGAGTCCATCCAGGATCCTGGGAAGTAAATGGTAGAAAACTTTCAAGCCACACCCAGTCAAGGGTAGCATTCCTGTTAATCTTTTATAAAGGTAGCCTTGTATTTCTGAGTAGACCAATACAGCTTTCTGGGGAAGGGAACAAGACTTCACTAATCAGAATTCTTAACAGGAACTGAAAGGTCCCTTCATATTGCAAAGCAGTGAGATAAAAGTGGCAGTATAGTTTAATTTTCATCTTAACTTTTCTGTATTAGCTTTTCAATGGGAATCACTATAATTGATTTCATAGAGTCATAAAATCATTAAAGTCAGAAGGGACCTTAAAGATCATCAAGTTCCAACCCCCCTGCCATGAGCAGGAAACCAACCCTACCACTAGACCAGGTTGCACAAAACCTCATCCGACCTGGCCTTAAAAACCTCCAGGGATGGGGCATCAACAACCTCCCTGTGCAACCCATTCCAGTTCCTCACCACCCTTATAGTGAAGAATTTCTGCCTAATATCTAATGTAAATCTCTCAATTTAAAAGCATTACCCCTTGTCCTATCACTACCTTTGCTGGTGAAGAGTCCCTCTCCAGCTTTCCTGTAGGACCCTTCAAGTACTGGAAGACTGCTATAAGGTCTCCCTGGAGCCTTCTCTAGGTTGAACAGCCCCAACACTCTCTCTCACTGTCTTCATAGCAGAGGTGGCCACATTTCTTTTGATGCAGCCCAGGATGCAGTTGCTCTCTGGGCTCCAGCACACGCTGGTGGCTCATGTCAAGCTTCTCATCTACTACCACCCTCAAATCCTTCTCTTCAGGACTGCTCTCCAGCCATTCTTCCCTCAGCCTGTATTTGTACCTGGGATTGTGCTGACCTAGGTGCAGGACCCCACACTTGGCCTGGTTGATCTTAATGAGGTTGGCACAGGCCCACCTCTCCAGCCTGTCAGGGTCCCTCTGGATGGCCTCCCTTCCCTCTAGGGTGTCAACCATACCACACAGATTGGTATCATCAGCAAACTCACTGAGGATACACTCAATCCCACTGTCCATGTCTCCAACAAAGATGTTAAATAGCACTGGTCCCAGTATTGACCCATGAGGGACAGTTTCTTTTTCTTCCCACTTAATCTGATTCTTTTATATAAATGTTTACAGAGTAAGTCCACCTACTTATTTTTCTCTTTGACCTCAATAGGAGGAATCTGAGCCAATCTCTTTGAGATGGTCTTAGATCATGAAAAGGAAGATCTATTTGGCAGTTGCTTTTCAGATGATCACTATGTTGGGGAAGGTGCCAAGTTACTTAAAGACCTCTGGATTTCACTGTTAAACTGAAGTCCTACTGGAAGTGGCATAGTCAGTCTGTAAAATTTCTTACCCTTCAGAAAAACAAATTAGCCTCGCCGTTCTGTTTCACACAAGGAAGAAGATATGTTTCCTGATACTTTCCTTCTCTCTCCCATCTTTTTCCTGCTCACATTTCTAGCCCATTATTATTTCGCTTTTTAGAAAATGCATCTTCAAAGGTTTCTGTCTATATTAAAAGACAAGACTTAGGTATCTCTTGTAAGTATTTTAAGTAACTGCCGTAAAGGCTGTATAAAAGGCCATCTTCTTAATCAACATATCCTGCTTTTAAAATATTTGGACCTGCGAAGAGTAAGTCTCTTGAGTCTTAATGAAGGGCAAGCTTGGAGTGTAAGTTAGCAACTTGTGATTCAGCAGCACTGAGCCCATAGTGCTTTAATAATAAAGGAAAATGTTTCTTCAGATATAGATGAAGTGCAATGACTTAGTGGGGGTTTTCCCGTGCATGGGAAGAAAGTGCTTTGCCAGCAAACATGTTTGTCCTGTTTAGCAGTGTTGCTAAAGCACATGTGCCAGTCAAGATGATCGTTCTCCATGGGGAGAAGCTGAAAAAGTCTTAAACTGTCAGAGATCCAAGACCACTAAGTTGGCTCTTGGAGTAAGTATGCTAGAAGCTGCTGAAGGACAGATGGGTTACCTTTTGGGTTGTAAGTTTGTGTTCATGTCCTAATGTTTCATAGCTGAAGTTTCACAAAAGATTTGTCAAATATGGCATAGAAAGCTTTTAAAGCTCCTTCTATTGCTGGTGCAGAAGGATAGGTGAGGTGTTCCTACATCTACCTCAAATGCCATTATGTATCCCTGTGTATACATTGATTGTATTGAGTGCTGATGGTATTTTTCCCTTTGTTTGTTCTTTGTGTCTAGTGAATACTAGACTAATATACAGAGTAGAATGCTTTCAAAATGTGCAGTTGATTCTGTATATACAGAACAAAGTTATAGAAAGAGAAAGGGGAAAGGGTAGGCAAAGTACTTTTTTTTTGGTTTGTTGGTTTTTGTGGGTTTTTTTGTTTGGTTGGGTTTGGGGTTTTTTTGCTTTGAACTTGGTACTGAAGCTTGTTGGAGATGTCATTGGCAAGCAATCAGCCATGGCAAGATAGGAAACGCTTATGCCTAAGTGTCTTGTTATCTCAGATGAATGTGATTTCTCTGCTCATGAGTTCATATATTTTGATACATTCTGAAGCTCCTGGATTAAAATCAGAATTGTGTTCTCAAACCAAGACACTAACCAGGGAAAGCTGAAAAGTGCTTGAGGGGAACTATGTAGAAAGTAGAAATAGAACACATACCCCAGGCTGCAGACATATCTCAAGGGGCTAATCATTGTCTTCTGGAAATCTGGAACTTTGTCATCTTGGAAACTCTTTATGTAGAGATTTTGGCTGGAAATAAATTTGCTGTGCATGTGTATTGCAAATTTATAAGGAAATTCAGTGAGTGTGATGTAGCAGGAATATCAATAAATATCAAAATTGACTGAGGTATGTTGTTTCTTTTTGCGTTGTATTTTACATGGATGTATTCATATGGATGTGACTTCTTATATAATAAAAATTAGTCCTATATAGGTTTACATATTCCAATAAGTGTTGAGACAACATAGGCCATGTGTTCAGTACTAATATACCTAAATATTTTAACTGTATCTTTGATAGCTATAGAAAATACAGAACTTTAACTCTTGCTAACGCCATTTACTTTGTTATAGCCAGAGGCCGAATCCACATTTATAGATTAAAGTAGTACAAGTTGGTTTTTTTTTTGTAATAAGGCTCCAAATTAGCTTTTGGTATATCTGCTTATCATCTGAATAATTCTCACTAAATTTTTCTCTTCTATGTGCTTTTGGAGGTTTAATTTATTTAAGGCTTAGGGTTTGTTTTTTTTTTTCTTGTTTCGGAAAAGAAGGCTGGCAAGATGTTTCCAAAATAAAGATAAAACAAATTACTTATTTTCATTTAATTGAGAATTTTCATTTTTTCCATGTTTTGAGGTATTATTGTTTTCTCACTGTCAGAAATGTACCTTTTGTCCCATTATGAAAAATTACTCACAATTCATCTGACAGAAAACTTGCTGTTATGTTGTACTCTGAGGGCTTCTTAATTAGTAAGTTGCCTTGTTAAAAAATACTCTAGAGTGTGTACTACCTGCTCTTTGAAACAGCATTTAAGGTTTATCTGTGCCTTCTGAACTGCATGTGACTCTCAATCTGTTCAGGTGTCACTCCTGTGCCAAGTCTTGATGCTGTAAATTGTAAAAGAACTGTGCTGACAGTAGGGTGTCTAGAAATCCTAGGGAAGTAATTATTTGGCCCCTGGGACCAAAACTGCTGGACTACTTTCTGCCTACCTTACCAAGGAGCAGAGTGCCTTAGTGGAACAGGAGAGTTGGAGAGATGGTGGACACAGTTACTGAATGAGGACATTTCAGAACTTTGGTTCATTGGGATTTATTGGAAATGTACTATCTGGCCCCTGGTCTTTCAAAGATTTTTGCAAGATCTTGAACAATGGACTGAAAACCACAGCAAAACTTAGTTGGCAAACGTTTCCTTTGCTGACAGCACCATCATTGCAATGTCTGATGATAACTTCCCATTATGATAACTTGTCCTTACACCTAGTGTTCATACTGAACAGAGGAAATGTCCTGATGCTATTGCTGGAGTAAGGTACCAACAGCAAGGACAAAAGGCATAGTTTGTGTGGGAATTCTGAAAAAGCCTCCAGATAAAAGAGAACAGAAAGAAAAGCTGTGAAGCATTGGAAGTAGAATTGGGACAGTTCCCTAGGCCAGTCTGCTGCATCTTTGAAGACTGGACCTAAATACTGTATTTCCTTTCTGGCTGTTACAGGCTGCTCACACATCTTTAACTACTGATTATAGATGAGTTAACAATCAAATACTGCTTTCGTTGGAGTGATAGTAGTCTTTGTATTTGGCCCACTTTGAAACTTCTAATATGTTTTAATGTGATTCATAGGTGTTTTTCCCCTTTTAGAAACTTAATTTGCATAGAAAGGACAATATGAAAAGCTTGCAAAACCAAGTGTCCAAGACTTACGAAAAATCAATGCAGTGCAATCTCAATTTGGCCCTCACTAAACATGTGCAGTGAATCCTTAGATTATGTAAGTCTATGTCTTATTTGCTGGGCAAAGTGAATTTTCCTTATTTTATTGGAGAGTTTGTCAGTTCCAGAAGCAATTAATGGATCTGATTAATTTGTTACAGTGGTCTAGAAGTTCTTTAGTGAATACAGTACTAATCTCTATGGTGTTCTTGAACCAGTTGAATGTCACAAGGTTGATGCAGTGTGGTTGGGAAATGGCCTAAAAGATCATCACTGACTCCTTCTTTATGTAGTAACCTGAGAGCACAGAACCACCTATGCAGAAGTGCTGAACTTCACTGTTTCTAGAACATAGGGAAATTGCAATTAGGTTATTTATATACTGAAAATGCCTTGTACTTGGAAGATGTGGACCCAAAGGATCTCAAATTTAATACACAAACATAATGTTTTTAGGGTCGTAACCTGTTTAAAACCAAGAACAGTATGAAGGGACTGCAGACATGAACTGTCTTGCAAAAGAGAGAGCAAGGAAAGTGTCTATCCTAGTGTATGCTTTGAATACCAAACATTTGGGCATAAGTATGGTAAGAACTGGCTTCTTCGATTCAAAAAGAGCATTTGTCCACAATTTGTTAATGTCCATGGCTAACAGTGATGCTTAGAGAGTTAGAATACTGAAATACTGTAACTGTAGGGCAAGTATAGCAAATCCCAGTTTCTAGCAAGGAGTTAAGAGCTCTTACTTGTTTGTGTAAAGCTTTGTCTTTGATTGTGATCCAAGGGTGCCACTGTAACACAAATAATATCAATTAGATAAACATCAAAGGAAAAGGTTAAAAAAAGTCTGATACTAATGGATACTGGCAAATAAATCTGATGTTATTTTTTCTCTGCTGTTTTAATTTATTTATTGTCAGTTGTTTTTGTAAACAGTTGAACTCTTGTCTCATTTACCTATGCTGCTAAATTGCATTAATTTGAAAGATGCAATCTCAGTAAAACTCGTGTTGTCTAGTGCTTAGTTAGATTTACTAAAGCTTAATACTGCAAGACTTAAAGGTAAAAAATAAAGTTGTTGACTCAGCATAGATTAAAACCAGATGTCTCTTGAGATCGCTGCATTTCTCTCTAATCACTAACCCAAATTGACTGTGGTAGGTTTTTTTCTGGTCATGACCATGGTTTTACCAGTCTGTTTGGTGTGATCTAAGTCGGCTGTGGATTCCCCCCCC
>NW_009952533.1:10803435-10809785 GCF_000747805.2 Chaetura pelagica | reverse complement strand
GCTGTGGATTCCCCCCCCCCCCGCCTTGTGATTTCAAATGCATGGGTTTTTTTTCCCCAGGAATGTCTGGTTTAAAAACACTTTTTTTTTTTTTTCCTTTTCTTCCCCTGCTCCCCTCTTCCTCCCCCCCGATTTGTATTACAAACAGTTGATTTAGATGCAGATTCTTTTTAATCTTCAAATCAGATAAAAGACTGGAAAAGTGGATAAACGAGGTTTTGAAAACTATAGGTTGTGGGGATGAGAAGCTATTGCATTGTGTTCTGTCCATTAAAACAAGAAGAAATAGAAGAGATACTTTGATAAGTGTTCTGCTGGTGTTAACCTTGATGGCTATTATCGGGGGGATGATGCTATATCTATTTCATTGGCTTAAGCTTTTTTCATGCTGAGAGAAATCAATACTTTGAGTCGCTGGATGACAGAGGCATCACTTCAGAATTGACGGTGGCTGTCAGATGTTGTCATTGGTTGACTTTTGTTCGCTGTTGAGGTTTTAAGCTTTCATTTTTCTAAGTCTTATTCAGGAGTCTTTGTAAGATTTCCCTGGGTAGCATTTTTAGTCTAGACTTTAAACCTTGGGTCAGAGGTCAAGTGCAAAGATCTGTGAAAGCAGAGGATTGAGGAGCTCCTTCATTTACTAAAATATCCTTATTTGTAGGGAATTTGCGTTAGTGGCAAGACTACATGTTATCTTCTGGATGGCTTTTCCTCTTAAATGACACCCTCTGAGGCAGGTTGTTCACAAAGCAAGTAGCTTTTAGCCAAATTAGACAAAGGAATTGGCATATGTAGAACTGTTCAGTGATCTTTGCATTGAAGAATAGAAGTAAAAAGGTGCAATATTGCTAATAAAAACCCTACACTATTAAACTTCTTCATAATTTGTGGAAAGCAATACAAGGTAATTTTGGGACTGCGAAGGTGCACATGAAGATGGCACCATGCAGAGGAAATATTTTACTTGGCAATTTTATTCATCTTGTCAGTATTTTACCATATTTATGGAATCTTCCCTCAATGTACAAAGTACTGTATTTTCATCTCTGTAACTTGGTTTTTGGATGACCTTGTGCCCTGTTATGGTTCCTTAAAAATCTTCAGGCAACCTACGTGTTCAAATAGGCTGCAGTCTTGTCCAAGCAGGGAACAGGAGAGAGGAAAAAAACCCTGTTCTGCTCCACAATAATGGCAAAGAGAAGGTTTCTGTTTCTCTCTGAATGAAGGGATAGAGAACAGGGGTCTTTCCACTTCCTGTGCTGTGTCAAACAATTCTGTTTAATACACTTCCTCTTAGTAAAACATTTAACTGCCACTGAATTTGAGACTTTTTGTAGACAAACTGTGAAATGTACTGTCTACTGTACAAAAAGACATTTTCCTTCTTTCAACATTTTTGGTTTAAACATGAGTGTGACTGCAGGACTTTTGTGATGATGCTTTCATTACACACTTGTCCAAACAGATGAGGAAAATTTTGTAGAGTGCAGTGGAGGAAGTTTTGACAAATTCATTTGCATGCAACTGTATATCTAATTGTAAAACCATATTCAAACATGACAGGGTGCATATTGCAAGTGCAAGAGATTAAATAATAAATAGTTTTTTTAAAATTGTGTGTAAAAATATGTAATTTTTTTTTTTTTTTACTTTGTGCACAAACAGAAATCTGAATTTTTATCTTGCATAAATTGAATGATTGCGATTTAGTGTGAAGTATTAACAGGTACCACTCTGTATCCTGGTATGACATCTCGGGAAGAAGTGGGTCAGAGGAACCTGAAGGCATCTGGAAAATGAAAAAATACAGTAGAGAAACTAAGACTTTTTAGTACTTTCAGAACAGTCTAGTAGTGACTCCCTGCTCTAGGATGGGTCTCTCCATTTCTTTTGGTGGACCCAGTCTTCTTCCACTCATGTATTAACAATTATTTGAGAGGTGGAGAGGGAGAAGTAGTTTTTTTTTTTTTCTGAGTATGTGGCATGTATTGTGCATAGGAACCACTGAACAATTGATGAGTCACCTGTATGATCAAAGAGAAGATTGTTCTTGCAAAACTTTCTTAATGTTAGTAACTCTACATGTGCATGCCAGATATTTCGCAGAACTGTTGCTTCTTTCTGTTCTTATTGTAAAATATATTGTAAAGAGTGTGCTATGGTTTCAAGTCCCACCTGGAGTGATGTTAAAATTTTATGGGATTTCTGCATGTGAATGTCTCTCAGTTTTAGTGAGCAATTGCAAATATCTATTCGTATTAAATGCTGAATTTGCTGAAAAAAGTGATTTCTATATGTTTACATTTTATAACAGGCTGATTCTGTTTTCATGGAAGTTGTCAAGACAATAAAATATCAATTTTGTTTTACATTTGAATGTCATAGCTACACTTTGAAAATCATTGTTGGTATTTAATGAAGGATGCATTCAAAATTACAACATAAAGAGACTTTTTTTAGAGAGGTACCAGTTCATTATATCTTTTACAAAACATTCTAGTTTGATTTCCATTTTATCATGTTTTAAGGTCAAATGTGACTTTAATGTTCCATAAAGAGACAGAGATTGATAATGGGGAAAGAATAACCCTCTAATGTGATTTATATCTATGGATTTTATGTCAGATATGAAAAGTTGCTGTTCAAATTGTAAAGGAGGATCCATTAAAGAGCACTTTAAAACATTTTACTACTTAGCTTACCTATTATACACTTGTTTTTAGAATTCTGCCCTTTCAGGCAACTTAAAAAGAAAAGCTTATGCAACATATGAAAAGTGCTGAAAAGAACTCAGAATCATCATGAGTGCAAAATAGATTAATACACTGGAAAAGACAGCTGTATTTGAAAAAAAAAGCTAGAAAAATCTTGTTCAGTGTTGGTTTTGATTTAGCCATCTTGTATTTTTTGTGAAGAAGGGTGGCAGAGGGCTTCAAATAGGAGTACAAAAGCCAATTTTTGATGTCTCTGACTTGGGAAGTCAGCTGCTCATTCTTCACTCCTTCTGGATGTCTGTTCATCAGGTGAGCATTGCTCTAAGATGTGGGAAAAATTATGACGAAATTAGTTATATTAAAATAGCTCTTTAAAATGTATTCATCTGTTAGTACATTTTTGCTATCTAATCTATGAAGATCTTCACAACCCAAATTTTTTTTACTTGTGTTTTTTTCCCACATTCTTCCTATATTTCTCTCACTTTATTTGACATATAGATGTATTTGTATATACATATATATATATATAAATAACACTCACAGTCTGGCCGTTTTTTTTATTTGCAGCAGGTTTCTAATGCTCGTACATATAGGTAGGTTTATATAGAAAAAGTGTTGCTACTGGTTTTAGCGTAAAAAGCATGATGTTGTCGTCCTGCTATCTAAGCTTGAAGAAGTAATTGTGCTAGTGGCTACATCAGCTCTGCTTCACAAAGCAGAAGCAATCTTTTTTTGTTGTTGGGCAGATATTTGTGTCCATTCTACTAACTAGATCACAGAATAATCCAATCATTGACAGAAGCTGAAATGCTTTGTCTGGCATATGTGATATGTGGAGCTGCCAGATGAAAACTGAAATTAGAAACAGAGAATGCTGAAGTGGGGAAAAGCTTTTCTTGTTTCTACTAGTATTTGAATTTGTTGTGGATATTAATATCCAGTGGTTTAATGATGATCTAAAATTGGTGCCCATTTTTTTACTTGTATATTAACACAAATTTTCAGAAGGTCCACCAAAACCAAAATGATAAGAAAAGGTTGTAACAAAGCATGTCTCACAGTTCTAACTTTAAATTCTTATTTGCTTATATTTGGTTTTAAGTAACTCTGCAAACAGAAGATGCATATACAACAGGTGTAGTGCAGCTAGACAACTGATTTACTTTCTCCTGTTGGCCTGCAAATATGCTCAACTTCAGGAAGCCATCTGGTAAAGATTGATTCAGTCTTCATATGCATTTTGTCATCTATCTGAAGATATATAGATTTTCTCCTTAGTTTTCATAGTGAAATATTTATACAAAGAACAGCAAATGGTTGGATACCCAAATCTGATGGAGAGTCATGGAACTGGCCAGCTACCTGGCATTCATTATTCTGAGACTTGCCTCTTTTTTTTTTTTTATAGTGCTATTCACTTAATTTTGTTATAAAATAAAAATGGTTGTGCTTGTGTGTTTTATTATGCATTCATACCACTAATGTGTTGGCGTTTGCGAAATCTTGAGTGTGTATGCTACGTGGTTAAAGAATTGGTGACAAACCGAGATCCTCTGCTTGACTCTCTGGACAGATTTACTGTGGGCAGCTACACAGTGCCTCAATTCTCGACACTATTTCGTAGTTTTGAACCCTTATTTCTCAAGGGTTCTCTGTAAGTAATTAATTATGAGGTGCCTCAAAGTTCCTTTGGATGGTATAATTAAAATGCAAAGTAACAAAGTCTTTATTTTCTTCCTAGTCACTGTGTGCCCAGTATTCTGCAGACAAACGGGAAGAAGAAAAAATGTGTCATCATTTGATAACGGCAGCTAAGTACCGAGACCAGGTGACTGCAACTCAACTAATACAGAAAATTATCAACATTCTGACAGACAAGCATGGAGCCTGGGGAAGCTCTGCACCAAGGTAAAGCATTTTGGGGGGGCTTTTAAATATTTTTGAGAATTGGGCTGTTCTCAGCCATGCTCAGGTGATTTGAATTAATGTTTTATGGTCAAATTTAAAGGTAAACAGGGCTTTAATTATTATTTTTTTAAACAAAGTAATGTATATAAAAAGTAATTAATGTGTCAGTTTTTAGTATAGCTGAATGTCAGAGAACTAGTGTTTTGTAGAGCAGTGAAAACCAGGGTGATCCTCTTGTGACTTTAAACTTTGCTACAACAATGCAATAGAATGTATTTTGAATGTTCTGTTCCACCACTGTGATGAATTTCAAAAATAATTTTTAACAGTAAACATTTTCTTATAACTTGCTTTCCCCATGGTGCATTATACGGTTTGAGACGGAATGACAATTCAGTTACTTGTTTTCTCTTCTGACAAACTTTAGACAAGCAAACATCTTTTTCCAGTCAGATGGAAATTATTAATTTTTTTATGGGTAATTTCAAGGTGAAAACAGTACCTCCAAGTTAATACTCCTTTTGTAATTCTCAGTATTACAGTGATACTTGTCTAACTTCTTCAGCACAAGCCACAGGTAAAATTCCACTTGCAAGTCTAAAATACAAGGTCAAGTTCTTCTAGAATGTCTTTTAATTAAGGCTTAAAAATAGATGAAACATTTAGGCTAGAATACAGTCACACTGAATATGTTAGTATATTGAGGTACTGTTTGAATGCAATGGAATAAAAAGCACAAGAGAGATACTTGAGTAGACAACAAATTGGTTTTCCTAGTAACTTTTATTAATTTTACTCATTGATTATTTCTTATTTTCTGATAAGTAAAAAACTTATCAAGCACTAATAATTTCTGTAATGGACAGTAACATAAAGTAAATAATATGAATTAACTGGAAGTGTTAAAGAGTAGTGATGACATGGCATAGATATGTATTTACCTTAGATACCAGTTTTAGGCTCCAGGTTATAAAGTTAAAAATTAAAAGTCCAAATAAGTGTATAATGCTGTTTTTCTTTTGTTAAGTTCTTCTTAACTATAAAAAGACTGTTTAAAAAAAATGTTGAGGGTGTAAAAACAGCAGTCTATTTTAATATTCCTAGGAATTGTTATTTTTTTTTATTCTGTACAATTTTAAAGCAAGACTTGTCTTGTCAGTTGTTTTTAGACAATTGTCTAAACCTAGATTTCTTTAAGTACTTTTTGTGTCTATAATTTTGGTGAGTGCATATCTTGTGGTTTTTTCGATCTGTTTGTATCTCTGGATTTGAAACTATCATTACTGTCTTTTAACTAGACAGCAGAGAATCCTACTTGCTCTTTAGGTGAGTTGTGCTTGTGATAATATTGGTATTGTTGGTGAGGTAAATATATAATTGATAAAATACTCTGTGCTTGAAGGACTCTTTTCTGATTATCCTCAAATAAGGTTTATGTAATCAGCTTGTAAATTACGAAGTACACAAATGTGGACATGAGAATTTCCATTTTATAATAATGATCTAGAGCAAAATGGAAATATCACATAATGCACTTTGCAGCACACTTAACATAATTCTAGAAGCTAAAATGGCATTAGAGACAAAACAAAATCTCTTTATGGGAAAGGCAGAATGCATTTAGTCATCATAAACACGTAAAAAATAAATGTATGCAATGATTGTCATTCTAATGAAATATTTTTGCAAGGGGGCTAAATTAATGTTTCCTGGCATATGGTTTAT
>NW_009952533.1:10785935-10800935 GCF_000747805.2 Chaetura pelagica | reverse complement strand
AGGGATTTTTTTTTTATGGTTTCTATGAAAGCAGGATGAAGACATTCTTCCATTTAAATGTGGTATTTTTTGCTCATATTTGTTAATATGTGATTTCTACATTAAATGAAAACTAAATTTCTATAGATGATGTGAAGCTGCTTTCTGACATTGCAGTGAGAGATACTGCGCATTTTAGTGAGTTAAAATGGTAACCATTTCAGGATAATTTCCAGTGAAGTTTTGCTCATCTAAAGAGATAGAGCTTTACAAAATTGGTTTTGATAAGCAAGCACGTAAAAAGAGTAGACTTCAAACACTTTAGATCTCATGGGTTATGTGATTTCTCACACCAGGAAGAATGAAACTTCTCATTTTGTCTCAATATTTGCCTGTATGGGCAGCATCTGGATTAGGTGTGCCCATCTTCCATTGTGGCTTGTTCAAAAGAGGCAACTTTTGAGATAGAGCTGAATTTGAAAGGAGTTTTATTATTAAATATGAAGAAAATATTAATTTTTTTAAGCCAGGCCTAATAAAACTGCATTCAGCCCTGCAGTGTCTTTCACGTAGGGTCAAATTGAGAATTTTGATATAAATTTCTCTGTTTTCTTTCTAGATAGGTATTATGTTTAACTAGAAATTACAGGATAAAAATAGATGAAGCACTGTCACACATGAGACTGAATGTTAACACCCTCAGAGGAGAGCATTTTCATCTTCTACCATTCCACAAATTCTGCTGTATCTCAAGTTGCAGGTCTCACTTAAATAGTTGATTCAGGCGAAAATAAAAACAGGTAATAATAAATTTTAAAAATCTCATTTTAGAGGCTCCTTTACATTATTATTTGTTTATAACTTTATTCAGTACTTGTGCTATTTATTAGCAGGATTTGGCAAAGCAACAATGTCATTATAGAATAGGTAGTCTCAAAGATTGTTTGGCTGCAGTAGTACAAGCTTATTCAACAAAATCTGTACTTAAGGTTCTCAGTTCAAGAAGGTGAAATTTGTAGATTGAAGAAAGTGGTTATTGAAGTCAGCAAGGTTAAATGCAGCTGAATCCTAGGATTTTCTTAACTGCAACCATTTCTGGAGTGTCTCTTGATCGTGAAGGGTAAGTGCGGATCAGATTTAACTTTATGAGCATTTTTTTCAAGGAGAATGTTGGGAGTAAATAGGGAGTCTGAAGGGCAAAATGTCCTATCTGTAGAGAAAGATACCTTAAAACATTTTTTAAATGTCCTAAAACAATATCTTAAAGGTTAATTAAAATGAGAATTTGAAGGGTATTAACCTTCCAAGCAAATTAAATAAATATGCAAGGACCACATTTAAAAATGTAGGACAACAAAGATAAAAGGCTTGACAGTCCTGTGTTACAGTGAGGAGCAGAGGCAGAGAGGAGTGTTGAGCTTGTGCATATTCTAGATAACTACTTTAGTTCAATTATTTTTTAATCCCTTGCTGTGAATTTGTTTCAAGCTTTTAGTGTTGTGATCTTGTTCCACGTAGATCCATTTGTTGAATTTGTACATGCAGACTTGCAAGCAGCAGTGGATAAATGGGTGAACTGTGTTAATGACTGAGTTCACAAGATGTTCTCCTGAGCCATCTGTACAAGAACGGAGGCACTATGTCTCCATTACTTCTGTAGGGATTTTTGTATAATGTAACCACTGGAGCTGAAGTAGAAATTGGATGTTGGCCTTGAACAATGTATTATCTGTGACTGGGTTATGTGTAGGTCTAGGTTGGGTTTTTTTCTAGTGACAGGCTGTGTATAACAAAAGTTGTTGTCTTGCTACCAAGTGAAGTAATTTTTCCTTGGCTGTGAGGGAAAGAACTCTTTTTACCTTCAAGTCAGGACTCAAATTGAAGGATTTCCAACTAAATACTGGTTTGATAATATATGTTGATGTTTCCAAAAACTTCCTTATTTTGCTGAGACCTTTTAATGAACGGTTCTTGCTCTTTATGGGGACAAGGATGCAAGAAGCAGTTTGATGCTTACCCAGTAATAAACTGATTGGTGGGTTGCCTGCCTGTGTTGTGATTAGGTCAGGTCTTCAAATCCCTCTTTTACTGGAAAAAAAAGCAAGGGGTTTTTGGAGGTTTTTCCCGTGGGGAAGAGACAGTAGATTTTTTTTTTTTTTTCATCTGAGATCAATGAATTGAGGAAATAATTCAATTTCCCTCTTCCACAACCCATGTCAGTGCTCAGACAGAAGGGTAACTTGCATATACAAACCTGTACATTGAAGAGCTTCTACTGGGGAAAGGACACAACATCACACCTTAGTTCCATAAGAATTAAAATGAATCCCATATGAAAATTGGCAAATGGGACTTCTTTGGTTGTTGTATGCAGAATGTTGTGTTCATCTTTGTGACTCAGTTGTTTCTGTGCTTAGAGAAAAGTAGAAAGGTTACATTATGTTCATTGTGCAAGCATAGAAATGCTTTCTAATTCTGACATTGCAACACTTCTGCAATAAGATCTTGATAACAAAATTCCCTTAATTCAGAGGTGTATAATGAGAAGGGACTAGTTTTGACAGTGGTGAAAGAGGTATAGCTGACAAGAATGGAAGTAAAGGCTTTGTTTTCAGAAACTTCTGCTGACAGGACTTTGAAGATATGCTACCTGGGAAAAAATAGTTTAAATGAGTGGCAAGTTAGTATAGATATGCTAAAGGGATTGCCTAGATGAGGGGCATAAATGAGAGAAATGCAGTTAAAACTAAGGTCTTCAAAGCCAGTGCAAGTGTGAGGAGAGTAAGGGCTTCTAGTAAGAAAGAACATAAAGCCTTGCCTGAACAAGAAAATGTCAATCTAGCTGTAGTGACTAACCCATGAATATAAAGGGGAGGGATCCCATCTCACCCCATAAATGTATATTGCAAAAACTTCTTCAAATGAAATAGATCATGCCTAGGGACTTGTTTTCAAACAAAAAATTCATTCAAAATTTATTCTTTCATTTACTAGCTACCATTGTAGAAATGATATTAAAACAAACAAGGCCTCCCTCCCCCAGCCTTAGCATTTTTAGTGTTGCTGTTGTGCTGTCAAAAAGCCTCCCCTTGCCAGCGCAAAGATGAACTTGCTGGTTTGTTCAAACAGGTAAATTACCAGATGCTTTGCTTTCTATGTGTAGAACATGGAAGAGGAACAAAATGCAAAATCTAAAAAAAAAGCTATTGAAATAGTTGTGGCGGAGATGAAACTTATGCTAGTGACATTGTGGTGACAGTTAAATGATTTTTTCTTTAATAGCTTAAACAGGAACAATCACATTATCCTTTACTTTTTTGCAAATATGTATTTTCTATATATTACTAATAGACAGTTGGTCGTGCAGTAGGTTTTTATTAGGAGTAAGCAAAGTTTGATGGGGGCTTTGTGTTGTAACATGGGAAAGCCAGGTTGTATTGTTCTATCCTTTCAGGAACTCCATGCTTTCACCTTCTTGATAGTTTTGCTAGGATGGTTTTGTTGTGTGAAACTATCTGTAGTTTATAACAGAAATTAGGAACATTGTTGCTTTGCCTTAATGCAGCTTTCTAAACAAATTGGAACACTTCTACAGAGGTCAGTCTTGCCCGTGTAATTACATTAACAGCCCAGGATGTTGCCAGTGCTGGTCAAAAATTGTGTCTTTTCATGTTCTTGACTAACGTAGATCAACAAAAACACACATGGCATGCAGACTAGACCCACAGACATAGTTTGTTGATACATTTGTATTCATGCTAGAGCTTATGTTACATACATTTTACTGATACATCTTTTTAGCATGATAAACTTAAAAAAAAGGTGGAGGGGGGGCAGTGATATGATTCAAGGAGGAAGAACCTTGACAGTCTAGTGAGGCTAAGGCTTTCAGATAATACAGAAAATGGTGAAAAGCTCTAGCCAGTATAAGCAGGTAGCTAGTTTTTCTGGAGTTCATGTTACTGTTTAATGGTTTAGATTGATTACTAAAAATTATATCCTGTGCTATTTTTATTTTTGTTATTTTCTGCTTTGACTAGTTAAAGAATTATTAGAAATAAGCTGTAGAATTAGTGGACCTAGAAAAGAAAGACAGATTGCAATAACAAAAAATTAAATTCTGAATCTAAATTTTGAAAAAATCCATTTTGCTAAAGTTTTCTTTGATGTAGAAGTAAACTTCATGCTGAAGTACTGCCTGATCTAGGCAAGCCCTGTACTGCAAAGAGGGTCTACAGTGATGTATCTGAAAGAAAATGGAAGTGTTGTACAAAAAAAGAAGTGAGAGGAGTTATTACAAAGTCATGATAACATTTACTTTTCAAAAACTAAACATTGTTGTTAAGATTAACAAGAATAACAGTGATGTGACATGTACACTAACAGTGGAAAGTATAGGAGAGTTGGTAAAGTTTTCCATATGCTGTGGTACTACTTTACTGTCTTTCAAACTTTGCTCAAGTTGAAGTTTTTTGAGTTCTGTTAAAAAAATGCGCACATGCACACACAGATATATATACACACACTTTGGTTTTTCAGCAATTGCAGAAACATTTGAAAATCTCTTTATGACTTTAATCTGACCCAGATAATTTCCATATGAAATGTTAGAAAAATCTGCATAGTTAGCGAAGTGGAGAAATTAAAATAATCTGATATTTAATTTTTTCACACACTTTTACTTTCCTCTTCATTGGCCTGCTTCAATCTCAAACGTCCCAAAACACATATGTCCTAAAAAAAGAACAAAACCAACCAACACATTTTTTTCAAGGCATGAAAGTTCTTAATGTTCTCTGATTATTTTATAAATATTGAAAAGTGTGAAGGTTTCTTAATTGCTGTATTAAATGCATATTATAGAAGTGCAGTTTCTTATAATTCCTCCTTCTGAACAGAGAATTGCTAACCAGCAGCCAGCAGGGTGCTGCAAACTTAACTTTCAGATTTTATTATTGCAACTAATTATTAGGAAACAAGGAAAAGCAACAGACTGCACATTACAAAGTATGGAATTCTACTGTTTACTCTTGATGAAATTAATCTTTATTGAGAAGAGGAAGAACTTCAGAAATATTTTCTTATGTTTGAAGGTCCAGCTGATGTTTAAAAAAATAAACATAGTGGGTTATCAGTAGCTCATTTTTTTCTTAGTATTGATGAAGACAGTTTCTAATATTCTTAATTCAGAATTAGCATGGAAGAATCAAAGGTTCATCAGTGCAGTGAATAACAAAAAAGCAAGAGTGTAACTGAAAAAGCAAGTAAACATGAAAACCTTAAACCCACACCTGGTGTTGATCTGTTAGTCTCAGGTTATGCCTGAATTGTAAACTCATTTTGATTTTTGCCATGTGAATTATAAAATGCTTTATAATTCAAATTAGGATTATGGTGTTGGATCACAGTACATCTGTATTAACAAATTTGTTCTATGAAAAGAAATACTTTGTTCCAATATGCTATAGCCAGAATCTTCATTGTTCTCATATCTTTTGTCCTGATACTTTAACAAAGTAAGTCAAAAACGTGGAGTGGAAACAGAGAATTTTTGTTTGGTAGTGTTTTAGCTTCCAATTCCCAGTTGAGGCATTTGGGTGTGAGGGAAGGTGTTTAAGTACTGTCAGCACAGGTCAGGTGTCTGGTTTAAGGTCAGGAGCAGAATTTTTTACTGTCCTAATATTCTTGGGGTTAATTATACAGCTAGTAAAGACTTCTTAATAAAATTTGGATAAATCCTAGCTGAAGTGTAAATTTAGACAGCATCTTTTTGGTAGAGCATTGGAGAGATTTAAAGACAACAGAAAGGTAGCTGAGTTAGTTTTTAATACGGTTAGTTACATGATAGTCTGTGTTTTCTGTCTGTATAGAAAAATAATATGTCAGAATTCACTTCAGTCAATATGCTCATCTTAACCAGGAGAGACAATTTTCAGTATGTTCTTTTTGAATGAGCATATTCTTTTTGCGTGGTCTTCACAGTGTGGTGCTATCTGCCTTTTTGTTTACTGTGTAATAGTAATTAGGCATATGAATGGTTTAGTGCTAACATAGATTTCCTTCCTTTGAGGTTGTCTCCAATTGGAGAGTTGAAGACTGCATCATCTGCAGCCAGCACATTTTGATTGTGTCTTGAAGCCAGTTTTGTTTTGATTTCTACCTACCTAGACAAATATGAAGCAAGAGTGGTCTAGTATAGTAGTTTGTTTGTTACTTTGTGTGGAGCAACATGGACAGAAATGAGGAAAGGAAGGAAACCTCCTCGTAATTAGCAAGTGAGGGGAAAAAACATTGGTTTCTCTTGGTAGTGGTGTGCTTTTCTACAGCTGTGTCTGCATCACTATTACCTGTTTGTAACCTGGAAATGTGAAGTCCTTTTGCTATTCTTCTTTATCCCAAATTATAATCTGAAAAAAGATAAAGCATGTAATTGGAACCAAGGCATTCTTTACTTCTATATTGTCACATTAAAGTTATTTTTTTTTTTATGGTTTCCCAATCTTTCTTTAATAGAAATAAATGTTAAGAGAGTACATTTTCTCTTGTAAAGTAGATCTCTTATAGCATCTCTAACATAAGTCTGGTTTTTCTGGTATTTTTTTAAGATTACATTCTTTTGAATGGCCAGTGGCATGCTGGCTTATCCATATTACTCTTTGGATTTATTTTTAATATTAAAGACATAAATTGTACAGTTGTTTCTTTTTCAGACAGTGGTAAGATGGGTAAAATGTGAATGTAGGTAATGAACAATATTAGTGTAATGCTGTTAGCAGCTGTGTAGGTGAAATATCAGGTTTTATATTGCTATTTTATGCTCTAGGCTGATGTTGAATTAAAACAATTGTTGCATAGATCTGTGTATTGCATTTAGTAATGAAGATGTCACCAAGATTAAATGCCAAAGCTATTATATAGTTATTTGGTATGTGACAGCCTACTGTTTCTTCAAAAGGCAATTTGGGGTTATATAATAAATACTTTCTTATCCTTTACATGAATATAAATTCATGAAGAAATTTTCTGAAGAAACTCTGTCTCAATACACGTCTGTTGTTTCACTTTTGCTACCATATGCCTAACTCCATTTTCTTGATGATACTGGCCCGTGCTATTTAAGTCCTCCTGAAACCTCTCCATGTTAAACAAGCCCAGTTTCCTCAGTGTCTCCTCACGTGACAAATCCTCCAGTACCCAACCACCTTAGGGTCTCTCTGTTGGGATCTTTAGGGTTTGTCTTTCCTGTTTGAGGTGGGCAGACTATCTAGTTGCAGTCAAATGATTGCTGACTAAGTGGAGATAGTTTTATCTTTCCGTCTCCTGTCTGTGCTCCACTCAATGCAGCCCAGGATACTGTTGGTATCTTCAGGTTCCCCTGGGACCCGTTCAGCAAAGCTACTCCTCAACCAGTCACTCCCAGCCTGTATTCCTTGCAAGGGGTGATTACTTCCCATGTGTAGGGCTTTGCATTTGTTCTAGAATGTCCTAAGGTTCCCATCAGCCTGTCCCTCCATCCTGTCTCAGTCTCTTTGGACAGCTTGTCTGCCCTTGAGCATATTTGCCGATCTCCCCCATTTGGTGAATATGCAAACTTGAGAGTACACTTCCTGCAGTTCTAATATATAACTTGAAACTCACTGTTTTCCCAGCTAAAAGCAATATATAGGTATATAGATTCATTTTTTTAAATTTGAAAACTGCAAAAGAATATTTTGTGTGACTGTTCCATGCAATGTGCTCATCGCAACAGGATGGAAGTAATGGCTGTTGGCTCGGTGCAAACTGCGTGATTACTTACAACCTCAGTGTAAGCTCTCTGCCTTCCTGCTCTTACTGGATTTTCTCTTTATGCTGCTAATAGGAGATGCAAAGCATGTAATGGCAGGCTCGTTCTCAGTGAATATATGGTTTCTAATTTGTTGATTAGAGTATCTCATATTTAAAAAAAAAAAAAAAAAAAAGGTTGAAAATTAGCTCAGAGCAAAACTCCTGTGTGTGAAAATGCTTTTCAGGACCCTGAAGGATTTATTTGTTCTATATACCTGTTTAAGAAAGCATTGCTTTTCCAGAATAAGGTCAAGATGAGTCTCTGATCAGTATCTGGGAGGAAAGAGGGAATCTATTTTCAAACTTTTTTTAGAACTCAATTGTTTTTTTGAGAGAACAATATCTGTGGAGTATCGATCGCCTGTGTCCAGTAGTTAGTCAAAGGCTATCTCCTTTGAGTAACCCCTTAGCGTGGTGTCATCCTCCCTCATGTGATAGATTGTTACAATCTCAGCCAGTGTAATTACACACTAGCCAAGTGGGTCATTTATTTCTGTACCTTCACCATTTACCAAAAATCTCCTTTATCTTTGGAAGCCAGCTCTTCCTTTTGCAGTAAAAGCAAAATAACGGCACATAAAACATTAGAGTCTAAAACTAAGGGCTTGAAAAATAACTGTAAGACTAACTTTAAAAAACTGTTCTACCTTTTATGAACACCTACTATACTTTTTATCTATCTTTTTCCTAGTGTCCTAGAGAACAAAACACACAAGGCAAATTCATTGTTTTTCAAGTGTCTGGTAAACACTATTTTTTATTTGTGAATGTTTTAGGTGGTTGGTTTTTTTTATTTTATTTTATCTTTTAACACTAGATGCTTTCACTTGCATGAACATACTGTGGGCTCTACCCTCCCTCACATCAGCTCTTAATTTATGAAGTGCAAAAGCTTCTAGAAGCACTGCTACTTTTTTGCTGATGACAATGAGTGGAAGTATTAGATACGTCTTTTTGAACACAGTTTGTATATAAAGAAAAGTACGTTGTTTCAGCCTATGTGAGATTGTAGATGAAATTTGAAGGTTACAATTGTATATTTACATGTTGGGGAAGAGAGCCTCTGTAACCATTTCCATTATATTTCCTTAGGACTGTTTTTGAGGGGAAGATCAGTAGGATAGCATTGTTAGAATCTGTTTCTGTTTGGGAAAGACATATATGCTTTTTAAGATGAGCATAATGTAAAAGGACTCTAATCTTGGCTACATGACTTCGTTATCTGAGTATGAATGATTTCTCCTCTGGGCTTGGCCTTAAAGCTACAAGAAAGTCAAAGGCTAGGCTGAATGCCACATACATTCATTTTCACTGGCTCTGAATCTGTTACCTCAGTTCTTCCTGTGGTTACCATATTCTCCTTCTAACTGTCATAATATAATCAAAGTAATTGTTTGCAAATAGTAAAAAAATCTAGATATTCAAGTATTCTATAACATTTTTTTTTCTGATATCACTAAATAACACATTTCAGAAAAATTGAATCTGGGTTTTATACTGAGGGGAAAAAATGTGTAAATTTGAGATTCTTGTATTAATATTAAACTCTCAGGACTTTATATGATTGCCACTTTTTGGTTTATATTTATTGCTTTTGGTGTCCCTATATATTTTTCAGAACATGTCAAGATACTAAATCTTTCCAATCTGACATGTAAGCCAGTTTATGTATGTTTATATTTGAACCCTGTGCTGAGACAGCTTTGTGACCTACAACCTCATTCTAATCTCAAATGTATGACTTGCATCTCAAACTCAAACATATTAGCTGGTTGGAGTTTTGTTGTTGTTGTGTTTAAAGGCAGCTGCAAATGGATTTTGAATACCTGAGCTTGTCCTGTAGTTTGGCGTCCTTTTTAAATTTAGTGCTTTTTGGAAGTGGATTTTCTGGCTTCTATTAAGTTACTGATACAATCCTTTGTCAAATGCCCTATTCTGGGATCCAGGGTAGTTTACTGTATTTTTCTGTATTGAATTTTGAGCCATCTGTAGAGTAAACCAAACCTAAAGCTAAAGATCCCACATTCTGGTCCTGAAATTACAATTCAGTAGCAGTGTGCATGTAAGTATGTGCAGATAAGTGGCAATTTATTTCAGACTGTTCTTTTGCTTCTGGCCTCCCTGTTTCTAGTCCCTTTTATTCTGTTTTGTATCCCCCTGCTTGTACTCTGTCTTTGTGTGCTGCAGGTTATCTAAAAACGTTTTCTAAAGAAATAACAATAGTAATTTTAAGAGTATGTTGGGTAGGCTATACGTATGAAAATATGCTAATAATGACAGGTGTGATTGCTTGCTTTATTCAGCACCCCTAATGCTTAGTCTGTTTAGCATATAAAAATGTTCTGAAGTCTTAAAAGGAAAATGGATTGTCATGAAAGAACAAAGGGATGTTGGTAGACTAGTGGCTGTTATCTTCTGAATCTGCTGCTCAATATCTCTTTAAAGTTTTTAGCTAAATGCTTTCAGAGTAACTTTTTTTTTCATCTACAAGATTGGCTCCAAAATACCATTACTTGCAGTATTAGTGCAGTTCTACAAGAAAAGAGATGGTGTGACATACAGAGCAGAAATGGGAGAAAGCTAAATAGGTCCCATTCAGGCAAACTCCAAGAGGCAGTTATTTCTAATTAATCATGATTAAGAGATTTTTTTCTTCTGAAAAAAATATTTATAATGTTTCATAAGTGATAGAGGGCAACTAATGCTGAATAAGGGATGATAATGCTGAGAGGTGCTTCTAGTGTTTTTTTCCTAACACGTGTTCTTTGGGTGTGTAAAATACAGAAATCATATGTATGACAATTTACATGTGATCACAGCTGCCTTTGGTTTGCATCTCTTCTGTCTGCTCCACAGTTTGTGTTTTTATTTCCTGGTAATTGCCCTCCTCTTTACATCTTTCTGTACTCTCACATTGGTTTTGTATTCTTTCTTTGTCCCTGGATGAATGTACAAACAGTGTGTCCTCTTTCTCAGCTGACTTGTTTTCCAAGTTTTTGCAGCTCCCTTCCTTGTGTGTCTTACCTTCCCTTACTGGGGCAGTCTGGATGTGGATTCAGGAGCTACTTATCTGAATCCATGATGAATTCTTGGACTTAGCAGACATGATATTGAGAACAGGCATTACAGCAATTGTACAATCTTGGTGATATTTCATGGTATGAAAATTTATGCAATTTTACATAGGCACAAGATGAGGCAGTTAAGTGATACTGAAATCCTCAGTTACCAGTGATCTCATTCTAGAGTGCTATTCTGTTTTCAGTTTTCTTGTTTAATCACTTGCTCAGGGTTTCCTGAAGTTGTAGAGTAAAAGAGTTGCACTGGTACTCATTTAAAACTTAGATTCATAAATATCAAACAATCTTTAATTGCTGTGCAGAAACTGAAAACATATTTTCCTTAAAAAGAAAAGGCTATTTATTCCAAAAGTATTATCTTCCCAAAAAAATGTTCAAGTGTTTGGGTAAGCACGGAATAATTTTCAGCTGTTTTTAGCTTAGACAGAGGCAAAATTATTTAAGATCTAAATACTAATTTTGTTATGCTTTGTTATACTGTTTAGTGTATTCTCATAACCTTGCAATAGGATAACACTGACAACTGCTATTTCTTATAGGACTCTTTAATATAGTTTAATGAGTTTTATAAGGTTTTTTTGCAATATGAAATCAGTGTTTTGCATTTTTAAGTTGTTTCAAGTTATGCTGTGTACAATACTTAGTTATTTATTGTGTCTGCAGTCAGAATACACACTATGCATGTGCATTACAGTGTAATAATTAGCATATAATTTTCAGCGTTTCAATGAACTTTTGCCATAAAATTTAAGGAGATTTTAATTGCTAGCAATCAGGATTGCATGTTAATAGACTGTAGATAATTAGGAAACCATTTGCATTTTTCTTCCCACAAATTTTCTTACTATTTAAACCCTCACTTAGTGCAGACTTTTTCTCAAGACAATTGAATAATCCTATTTGTTCACAGTAGTAGTAGATACCAATTTTTTTTCTTTAGTGTTTTCTTTCAGTTCTAATGATTTGGAAAGGATTATACCTTTGATTAGTCAGATTTCCTAATCCTGGATGTACAGTATTTTCCCTCTAACTTGTAGACTAGAACAGTTGTCGCAATAATAGTAACATTGATTGAAATTTTTCATTCCTCTGTGGTAATGAAGATTTTTCTATTTCAATTGCTCCAAATGTTGGGAAAAATATTCAGCAAATTATTATGTGCCCAAGAAAATTCAGTTCTGACATATGTTGTGCTGCATAACTAGGCTGTCTGCACCCTCTTCCATGTTTGTAGTACACAAAGAAACACTTCTTTGTCTTCCATGTCTGAAATGGTTTAAATAGCAGGAAGAGTCTTTAATATTGTCACCGCTTGATTTATTAAGGTGTTTTGGATAAAGATGTACTGGTGGAAGTTGTGCATATTTATGAAGGAAAGAATAAAGGCATAACATTGGAATATTTAAGGCAGCTTTTTGTTTGCTGTAAGGCAAACAGATACGTAACGGATTTTGTGTTCCTGAAGGAAAAATAGTAATAGACCATTGCAGGGTTGGCAGTTATAATAGCACCTGAATTCCTTGTCAGTAGGTGGGCCAGAAGCCACCTCTTGAGGTTTTATTTGAAGTGTTTAAATAGACTATAAAAGATCGATCATACAAGGATAAAATAAACTATTCATACTATAAGTGTATTCATTTTACAATATGTTGAGTATATTTGGAGAACTTATCATGAAAGATCACTCAGATAAGTAAAGCATTCAGAGAATTGTGCGAGAGTGAATCCAATGCCAGAAGGAAGTCAGACAGTAGCAGCCTCTATTAAGTTTTGTACTTTCTACTGTTGACAGTCTAGAAACCCAATTATAAATAAGTGAGAAGAGACACTGAAAAAAAAAAATTAAAATCCTGCAGGAAAAATATTACAAATCCATTATATTCTTGTAAAAGAAAAGGTTAACTTTTGCCTCATGTCAAGAATGTTAAATTAAAGACTAAGTAACTGGATATGTAATGGCCATTAGTGCCTTGTGCTACATCATTGTGTGTGTTGCACAAGCCAAACTGGTAGAAAAATTAAATGGCTGATGGCACAGATATGTGAAATTTTAGCACTGGGCTTCCAAAGAAGTTATGTTTGACATCTCTGCTATATGAATTAATTGCTTACATCATTCTGTTATTAAAAAAAAATATATAAATTATAAATAGCTGACAAAGTAGTGTTTGCATATAATTACGTTGTATTATGAAAAAACAATTTTAGAATAAAAATTATAAAGCAAATGAAATCAGATAGATTTCCCTTCTATTTTACAGATGTGATCAACATTTTCTACATTTTCCTCAGTTTTCATATTTTCTCACATTCCACTCTATTTGTCCAATCAAGTCAGTGGAAGATTTGGTTCTTTGAAAATATTTTCCAGCATATGATTTATTCTGATCTATTTCATGCCATTTTCTATTTAGGAGAGAACATTAGGAAATTTTATATTACTTAAAATCAATATGGTAGCACTGCAAGGTGTTTAGCATAATTTTGAGGTAAGTTAGAATCCACTTAAATGAATTATAATTATACTGTTGGTTGTTTCAAAGCATTATTTTAGCAATAAAAAGTTTATTTCAAAAGACAAAGAAAAATAATTTTATTATTGATGTCATCACACTCTTGAAAGAGGAACTACAAGATCACAGTTTCACTTTCACCAAGCACAGATACAGTGTCCTTATTCAGAGCTGCAGAATCAGCAATAGCTTTAATAATATGTTTTTTGCTCAGCACATGGCTTGCAAATTGAGGAGTTGCAATATTAGGCTGTTTTCATCATGGTGTTGGAGCATTAGTGCCTGATGACTTTGAACAAATAGTGAGTGAATACAGAATTCAATGTTTACAACATATTTTTTTAACTTTTTTTTTTTCAGCAAATATTCATTTTTTTAAAAGTCCAGAAATTTCTGCAATTTAAAAAATAATTTTAAAAAAGACACTAACCTCGATTCTTCCAGTTTTAAGTAATGACTGGTTATAAAAGATAATTCTTACTAGGCATTTATTTAGCACTTCAGATACAATCCCTTGGGAGGGTGACAGAGCAAAAGATGAAGATGACCTATTTTGCATCCCCAAACAGCTTGCAAATGAAGTTAAAACATATCAGACAGTAACTGAGGCTCACTTAGACACACAGTTCATGAATCTGTGTTATAATGTACATTTTAAAAGTGTTATTTAACTCTTTTTTTCCCTTTTTTTTTTTTTTTTCTTTGGTGGACTGTTCTCGCTAAGTTGAAAGCCTGAAAAGTAGACATACTTAGAGCTAATTGCTCAAAAAAATATTTTCTGTGTTTTGTTTTTTTTTATATTGGACTTGAGAGGAACATGTAAAGATGGCTTAAAAGTAAGTAAGTCAGACTTTAAAAAATGTTTTACAGTAGTAGTCCAAGGATGTGTCTTCCATTGTTAGTTCAAGCTTTTAAAAAAAAATGTATTTGAAACTTGTCAGTATTCTTTTGAACTCATCACAAATTGACCTGAAAGCTTATATTTCTGGCAAATCTCAAATATTCTCTCCCCCCTCTCACCCTGAGGGTTTTTTTATTGCTTGTGAACAGTCTGGTGGAAGAGCAGGATTTGCACTTAATTTCTCTTCTCTAGATCTGTGTATTCCGCATGTATGTAGGTTATAGCATGACTACTGAAACATTTTTCTAAACTATTAAATAATAGCCTCAAAAATTTTTGCCCGTGTATAACCTTTTACCTATAGGCCTTTGCCTGTCACACTATACCTATTAACACGGGTGAGACAGTGATTAGAAGAGAGATAATTGAGTCTCTCCAGTCTGCAGTGATCGCAGCTGTTGCTGACGTTCTTGTCCTTTGCCCATCATACCTCTCCCCTGCCAGAGTAGAGGTGGTCTGCTGCATGCTGAGCAGATGTTTCTCCTTTGCATAGTTGTCTTTTGAGTGCCTTTATATACAAAAATCAGATTGCACTGCTACTGTCACTTTTATCTGATGAGAGGAAATCCCAGACGAATGAAGCTGGTTTTCTTTTCAGGCAGCTAAGCAGTGTAGCTCAGGGGCATGTTCTCTTTCCTTGCTTCTGTTGCTGCTCACTGTAAACGTTTTCTTTCTGGCATGTTTCTTCTTTAATCCCTCT
>NW_009952533.1:10754481-10785565 GCF_000747805.2 Chaetura pelagica | reverse complement strand
TTCCCTCTTTGACCCATATCCTTAATCCCATTGGGTTTCTTTTGAACTTGGTTATTTCTTAGTCTTCTGGTACATCTGTCTGCTGTAACTATGAATCGTTTGCCAACACCACATTTTCATCGTATGCCCTGAATATCTTTTTCCTCCCACAGTTTGTATTAGAGTACTTGAAGAGGTACAGAAAAACTTTCTGGGACTGGTCATTCTTTAACTTTGTGATACTGTGTAGTTTTTTGCTTAATTTCTTCTTTTTCTTATCTTCTATTTTTAGTATTCCTTTTAGTGTGTCCTGTTTTATTTGTTCCTATGCAGTTGGTAATTATTATTTTCTCAACTAGCAGGGAACTATAATGACAGGATCTAAGATTGTATACATATTGTATATGTTAAATTCACCACATGCATTCATTTAAAGTGTCCGGTGTGTCTGAAATGGTTGATTTCTCTATTGCTGTATAATGAACAAGATTTCTTTCTTCCCTGATTTTTGTGGTAACCTCCTAAAGAAGTGGCAGTTGTTTGTCACATTTTGTAAAATTCTTCCATGCAAATAGCCGTGATTTCTTCTTTCTGGTAGTTTCTATTTTCACATGAAAAATATGTATTGTACATGTATAATTAGAGGAGGAGAACTTTTGGAACAAAAATGCAAGTGTGATATTTTTGAGATTACATTATCTTTCTGATAGAGGAGTTTGCTCACTGGTTTCATTTTCTTCTGGCTTTTCATACTAAGTATCTTCAAAGGCAATTGAAAACACAGTCCAGTGCTCCAGTCTGTAAGATTAGCACATCTGAAAAATAGTCTTTTTCTTATTGGAAGTAGGCATATGGCTATGAACTGTAACTGAATTATTTTACTCCAGATACTTTCTTGTTGGTGGAGTAGGTGTAGATAACTTGGAAAAAATAAAACTGTTGGTTTCTGAATTAAATTTTTCTGTCATGGTAACACAAAATTTCAGAAAATGCAGCATTTTAAATATGTGATGGTCAATTATGTCAAATGTAAGTGGTTGGGACCTGCTGTATTGTGTTGGATACTGTATACTGTGTTTCAGGGAAGCATGCATTGATTTATATTTAGATTTCAGGTCTAGCCTTCCACCCCTCCCTCTCTACAGATTGCTAAAACAAGTTTAGCTACATCTGTGCATTCTCAGTTTAACCACCAGGTTTGAAGAGTGGCATAATTATCTGCTTCATTTGATTGCTAATGCCAGGTCTTTCCATTTGGAAACTTACTTATTATTCATATGTGGAATAAAATGTGTACTTCTAGTAAGTCTTGATGGTGTTAAAGGATGTTGCAGTTCATGGATATAGTGTGTATGAGTTACAGATAGATGTTTACATTAATAAGATAAACTACTGCTGCAGAGCACAAACATGCAAATAAGCTGTTAACATGTTAACATCATATTCTATTAAGTTGTGTCACCTAAGTCTCTTATTACCTAAACATGTGAAGGACTCACCAAACCATGCATAGAGAACCAGTGTAAGAGCTTGAGTACCAGCCAAAACATGAGGTGTACCTTTCCTATGCATTGCCAGAGTGGCTCCTCAAAAGAGTATTTCTTCAGGAGTTGACTACTGCATTCAAGAGGGGAGAGTAGACAAACAGAGGCATGTGTGGGCTTCTGCTGCTCCATTAAGGGAATGCTTTTATAAACTGTTTTAGCTGTGAAATCGAGGCTACTGCTGTTCTCCTTATTGTATATATAATGAGGTTTAAGACACTGGTGTAATTTCAGTCTTCCTAGTACTGCTGCTTTATTTGTGTAAATATTTTCCAGTTTGCATGCCCAAACACATTTTTCCTTCCCTTTCCATCTTTTAACATGCAAAAGTTTAAAAACTCTCCATAGATTTGCTTTTTAATAAAATCCAGCATGAAATACTAGTTTCAGTGCAACTAATCTTCTACTTGCATACCTTCAACAAGCCAAAAGTAATTTAAAAAAAAAAAAGTTTAAAAAAACTTAGGTTCTGTGCATTTGGAGGATCTATGTTCACTGATTTAATTTATTTCATTTTACTTTTTTATTCTTCATTGCACATATAGCTCATCTTGCTAAAATTATGCTGAATTTTTAACTGATCAGCAGCAGTAGGAAGCCATTAAAGTTATAATGCTGAGGCCAAAAGTAAAAGTGGTCAGGAATTGAGACTAGCAGTAAAATTTAAAAAATATCAGAAATACTGTGGAGTTTAGGTGGCCTTTGCTGGTTGCCTTAATTTTCTTTCTTATTCTCATGTCACTAAAAGATATTGCAGCATATTTTACTAAGTTTATATTACATAGAGAAGATTATAATTGTGTTATTTTTGTGACTAAATTTGTCAACAAACTTTGTGGAAGTAAAAATTGTTCTCATTACTGCAACGAATAATGTTACTTGAAGTATTTTTTTATAATGTAGGACTTGGTAGTTTGAAAGATCCACGATGTTAGATGGTTTGGGATAGTAATCCTAAAAGAATGACGTGCATTACTTATGTTCCACTGTTTTAAACAGTGACAGTGTCAGGAAGGATTTCTTTAAATGAATGTAGTTTATACAGGACTTGCCATCTATATAGTATGACTGAGTAAACATTGATTCTAACCTTTATTCATGAAAGGCTGTAATCTCAGGCTAATGCCGCACTTAACTCTGTACTTTCAAAATGATTTGCCTGATCTGATAAATTATGCAGTCTTTTATTTTGACCTTGTAACCTTGTAGAGTTTACTCAAACTGACTCCATAGTATTTGCCACTTTAGCAGTATAATGGCTGTAACCAGTTCTTGTACTGCAATTCATTCTGCAGCAAAAGGTAAACATTGGGCCATGAAAATTTATTGATTCAATTACATGATATACACAGAGTACCATTTGAGAAGTGTTTTTGGGATTAAGTCATTACATATCTTCTGTTTGGTCAAAAATCTGAAATATATAAACAAGGAAGCAAGCAAGTATTGAGAAACATAAACTCTTATTTTTACTGTATGGTAGAATGTGCTGCTAGACATCAGTCTAAAAGTTCTTTAGGTCAAAGAACAAGCCAGACATTGAACTCTCATGCCTTGCTCCCTGGCAAAGGTAACTTTTGCCCTCAGTTGATCTTGCAAGTATGTTATAATTTACTATATAAATTATTTTTGTGTTCAGAGTGTGTTATTTTTGTGTAAGAGTCTAGGCTTTGCAGTTTTTCTGTTTGAGCAGAACTGATGACAGTATAAGTCTTTCTTCCTTAAACAGTAGAAGGCAAGGCTTCAAAAAGAAAAGGGGAAAAAAGTAGACGTAAATTGGCTTAAGCATACTGTCATGACATGACATCATTAATTTGTTTCATACTGTGTGGCCAATTTTGTTTCAGATAACTATGCTTTTAAATCTAACATGTTTTTATCTTGCATTGGAATATCAGATGCCTGTATCTGCTCAAACTGAGGAGTGGGGATATTTTGATACAATTTAAATACAAAAATAAGTAACTCCTATTGTACTCTCTTTGAGTTTATAATACAGGCAAGTCAAATTCAGCGCAACTTTGACAAGTGAATTACCCAATGGCACAATAGTATTAAATGTATGTATAATTATGAGGTATTTAATATATTAGAAAATTATCTAGAAGTGAGGCCACTAAAGATTTAGTATGCTAGTGAAAAGGAAAATATGAAGAAATTATTAAGGAAAAAAAAAAGCATAGCTCAATTAAAAGTGATTATTTGAATTGTTTCTGCTCCTTTTATCTTCTGTGCTTCATGTTTTGGTTTGGTTTGGGTTTTATCAGGTGCATGCATTAAAAGTTATTAGTATCTCCATCTTCAAGGGATTATGTGCATTTGCTCTAACTGATGCAAATGGAACAGTTGCTAGGAATTGCCCTTGAGAAATTGAGGGAAAATACTCCATTTATGTCAGTGCTTTATGCAGACATAATTTTATAAGATAATCTTACTTTCATGCATTTGGAACATGGTTGGGAGGAGCAAGACAAAAAAAGGGTTTTTTTCGTCGCAGTGGTTGAGTTAAAATACATTCACAGTACTTAATACAATCCTCACTATTTGGTCTGTAATTCAGGCATGCTGATTAGCTTACATTTTGCATTGAAGAGTTTCCTGTTTTCTTCCCTTGGGTTTGTTCTGAGTGCTGTTGGTCAGGGTAAATGATACTGCCACTGATTCAACTGCAGCTCTGCCCAAATGGCTAAAGTTGCTTTATGGAGAAGCTTGATAGCCATGACTGATATTTTCAGAGGTAATTAGAAAACTGAAGAGAGGAAAATGAGTGGTACGTGGTACTCCTAGTGTCTGATTGGCACGAATGTCAGCTTCAAATGACCTAGTAAAAGAAAAGCAGAAAAGTAGTCAATGACAACCCAAATTTATTTCTGCATTGCAGTGCCTATACTACTCAACTACACACTACAATTTTTGATTTTTGAAAGAAATGACAAGAAAAGCAGGAAGAGAAAGTGTGTCAGGGCATTAATTCCCTTTGGGTGGGATGGGACATGAAAATGACCAGGACAGGAGATACGAAACGAGGGTGAAAATAATAGAGCACTCTGGAACCTAAGAGCTGCAGCTGATGAAATCAAAGGCTTCATATGAAGGTGAGGTGGATCATCATAGAGCCATGGAATGGTTTGGGTTGGAAGGGACCTTAAAGATCATCTAGTTCAAGGCCTCCTGCCATGGGCTAGGACACCTCCCACTAGATCAGGTTGCTCAGAGCTCCATCCAACCTGGCTTTGAACATGGCCAGGGAGTGTTCATCCACAGCTTCCCTGGGCAACCTGTTCCAGTGTCTCACCACCCTCATGCTAAAGAGCTTCTTCCTAATGTCTAACCTAACTCTACCCTCTTCTAATTTAAACCATTACTCCTTGTCCTCTTGCTACAAACCCTTATGAAAAGTGCCTTCTCAGCTTTCCTGTAGCCTCTTCAGATAGTGGAAGGCTGCTATGAGGTCTCCCCAGAGCCTTCTCTTCTCCAGACTGAACAGCCCCAACTCTTTCAGCCTGTCTTCATAGGAGAGGTGCTTCAGCCCTCTGATCATCTTTGTGACCCTCCTCTGGACTCACTCCAACAGCTCCATGTCCTTCTTATGCTGGGAGCTCTAGAACTGGACACAGTACTCCAGGTGGGGTCTCATGAGAGTGGAGTAGAGGGAGAGGATCACCTCCCTTGACCTGCTGGCCATACTTCTTTTGCTGCAGCCCGCGACACGTTTGGCTTTCTGGGCTGCCAGCACACATTGCTGGTTCATGTCGAGCTTCTCATCCACCATCATCACTAAGTCCTTCTTCTCTGTGCTGTTATTTATCCATTATATCACATAAGTACTTTCAGAACTGCCACTGAAGGAAGGGGAGAAAGGAAAACTGTTCACATTTGGTGTTATAATATTTTAATACAAAAATTGTTCTAGTTATGCAGGCATAAGCTGTGTATTTTAGCCTGAAGATGCAGCTGTAAGCTTCTGGGAGGTAAAGCTACAGTTTGACATATAAACTTTTTTAAAACTTGTTTTTGCTGACCTGTGTCCTGCCTGTGTATTTGTGTCAGTGATGCTACTGGGAAGCCAGTTAGAACAGTATTTCTTCGTGATTTTTAGGTGGATTCAATACAAATGCTGGCCTGTTAAAGTGTGTAGGAGAAGGGCCACAGCAGCTCATTTGCAGTTCTAAAGTTCTAATTATCAAGCAGAGATGTCTGCCCTGGCTTGAAAATTGCTGTACAGATTTATTTTTAAAAATGCAGCACACCAAGATCAGGTTGGCTGCAGGCAACTGCTCCCTTGGGCAGGTGGAAGGTGTGCTATGATAAAATCCATCCAACTTGAAGCTCATCTTCTTTTGTAAAGGTGGTACTTGGTGATGATTTCTACAAAGTCTAGACTGCTTGTGAGTTTCTGAGTTACAGCTAATTTATATTATTTTCTACCTCTTCTGTTTTCTGCCTTTGTTTCTTTTATGTCTCTCCAGTAGGGGGAGCAAAGGTAGACAGATGTATCTGCTGCTGACCCCAATTTCCTGTTAGCAGAGTTGTTAAAGTTATAAAGTTAAAAACTCAAAAGTTTAGTAAGGAGCTTACATTACTTATTTAACCATATTTTAGCCCTGCACATATTATGTGCATATGTACATATTATGCATTTTTTTTATTGGAGGCTTTTATACTGTTGCTCTGAGGGGACCATTGTAACATTCAGAGCACAGAACGGTAACTTCTAAGCAGCTATGCAAATGCTGTTTGCACTTGGATTTCAGTCAGTAGCCCAGTGCTTGTTTATATTTTTGTTACTAACTCTGTGAAGTAGATTTATATTCTCTACTGAATGTAGAAGCCCATGGACTTCCCTAGAGTGCTTCTGTTACAGCACCTGACTTCAGAAATCTTCAGGGCAACTTTTGATTGTGACTTGTAATTGCTTTTGTTTCACAGATGGCGAACTAGGGCACAGAAAAGATTAGTGTGTCCTTTGCCAGATTTTCAAATTATCCGGTCATAGTACATGGTTTAAAGAGTAAAGCTTCTATTGACTTCCAGTGTTGCTCGATACTCAGTAGTTCTTTAGTTTAGAGCCCAAGCTTTCATACTTGATACTGAGAAGATGAGAAATACATTACCTGTGACCATCTGTGAGAAGTCAGATGAGATGCCCAGCATCATTTGGGTCTTGTACTGTCTCTGTTTCTCTTCTCTCAAGACTGGAGAGCCATGTTTTCTGCCTACCTTCTTTCTTAAAATACCTTCAGATGTCAGCAATAAAAAGGGATTGTTTACCCAAGCAGCAAGTGAAAGACTGTGGAGAATTAAGGACAAGCGTTTGTACAAGTACAAATATACTTGTACTGGAGACGCTGTACCAGAGTGTGAAATAATTTTGGGATGTAACTAACTCCTCTCTTGTCATGATGTAAAGCTTGGTGTATGATTGGTATCTAAAGCTGTGATATGATCCAGTAGATCAGCAGAAGTTAGTGAACCCACCTATCAGAAAATAATTATTAGGTTTGGGTGAAATAACTGGGTTGAAATTAAGAAATACATCAAGAAGTAAGATCTGGTAAACTGTGTGGGACAGTATGCTCCTGACATAAGAATAATATGTAGTCAATTTAACTGATTTTTTTATTTTATTGCTTGCTTATACCAAAGACTCAATGTTTTTCAATAGGCATTTCTTTGATGGCTATATGACATTTCATTGAATATAAATATTTTAAAAATATATAAATAAATTACTGTCTGTAATTTTGTATATATTTAGTTAGGTATTTTGATAAGGGTTTTTAAATACCTAGGAGCTCTGTAAGTCTCAAAATTTAAAACACATTTCATGCTCCTTTTGTTCTTCATTGGTTCAGAAAAAGGGAAGTCTGGAACAACGCAGTCTGAGTGCTGCTTGGTTGACTAGATCTTTCCTAGAGTCCATCATTGATTCCATATGTGTATCTACTGTCTAACCTTCACGTTGAATGATACTTTTTATCTTTGGGAAATCTTTAAGCAATTTAACTTTGCTTAGCTTACTGTGCAGTAAGAAGGAAATAACATAAGGGAAGTGATTTAAAATATTGTTTTAGATAAAAAATGAGACGACTTAATCATTCATTATATAAATATAGCTCTTTGTATTGCTATTAATTCAACAACATTGGCTTTGATTGACACAAATGGTAATCATCAGTATAGTTTAGTCTTGAGATAAATTATCTATCAAGAAACAAAATACCAGTTTTCCTGTAAAGAAGCAGAGGGAATAAACTTTATTTTTGCTGCTCCTTGTATGTTCAGAGCACATAAGTAACAGGTTAAAGGGGAGGAGTAGTCAAAAATATCACAAGTACATCATATAATTTTCTTGCAACCTTAGCACTTCACTATGAACATTATAAATGACTGATTTTCCTTTAGGTACTGACTTGCTTTAGAATGATGTATGAAATAATATGTGTTTTGCATGTCCTGTTTGTAATGATAAAGGTCATATAGTATCATTTACATAATCTCTAGCCAGAAATGAACTCCAGCAATATCTTCTGTATAACATATACATTATCTGAGGTTTAAAACTCTCATTATTCATGAAAGTTAATTTTACAGTGGGTGTGAATGATCTATCTCATGGCTGCTTTTTTGATCATTCTATAAAATAATATGGAGCAAAGCTTGCACAAATAGCAGGAAAACCAGTAAAGAGTGATGCATTTGCTTGACTCTGTGTATACCCGATTGGATCTTGATTGATGGCAATCATTTGTCTTTGTCAAAAAAAGGAGAAAAATTCAGACATTGAAATAAGAGTGCTATCAAACTTTCTACAATGGCAGAAAGATTCTATTAATGTAGCCTGAGAGTATTAAGTGTCTCTGCTAGAAAATGATAAAGAATGTTAATTTTTTTTCTTGAGCATGTTTAAGCGTAAACTGCATTATTTCGTCGATGTGGGAAGACTGAAGGGGGTGTGCTGCAGATTTATGGCATACTAGAATTGGAATTTAAAAAGAGTGAATGAAAAAAAATAAAAAGGAAAAAAGGAACAAAAAGCCAAATACAAGAGCTTAATCCTTCTGATTATGATTTCACAACAAAACAATAAAAGTTGAAGTAGCATAGTGTCGTAAAATCCTTAATGCTGCATTCCAATTGATATTGAAGCTTTGAAGACTAACTTCAAAGGAGAGTGAACAAGAGCAAAAAATAGATATAAAATAAACAACAAAAAAAATTGACAGGCTTGGTTTTAGAAGTTCTTTTGTATGTCAGGTCTAGGAATATTGACCCGTTACTTGAATGGGCATTAAGGCAGCTTCCTTATTAGTGATACTTAGAAACACAAAGCATATGCTTGTGGGTAATAGTGTATTTAAGGGGAAAAATGCTACTTCATGGTATAGTAATGCTAGTAATGCAAGAACACTTTCTTTTTAAGTAAAGGAACATCAAATTTTGTGCATCAAACAAACCGCTGAAGCCCCACAGCTTTAATCACTGGATTTATCGTGCTGTTGGTATCTGTAGATATTACTAAACATCTCTCATGGTCTCTGGTTCTAAATAGCAGTGTTAAAGTTTGATTACTGAAACAATATTTTCTTATGTGTGAACAGAGCAAATAGCCTCCATGAGTACTCTCTCTACCCTAGCAAGGCATGTGTTTTTTCTTCCTAAACTTTTAAAGAATAAGAAAACTGCATCATTCAGCTTTCATGTTTAATAGTCCTTGATGCACCCTTAAAAATAAATATTGGAGAGATTTTAAGGATAGCTGAAAGAATGGCCATATCAAAACTGGGAACCAGGAACTGCAGTTCTATCTAATACTTGTACTAATGTGCTTTGTGGCCCTCATTAAATAATTTTAAAGTTGTGGGGTTTTGGTTTTGTTTGTTTGGTTGTTTTTTTTTAACCAGTTGTGGATTTTGTTGTTAAAAAGATTTTCTAGCTTTGCTTTACAGCAGTAGTCTGTGCCTGGCTATTTCAGCAGGCTTATGATCCAGACATTGAAGGGCATAAGTACAGTGCTCTCTGTCCTGTCTTGAAGAACCTTGTAGTGACATAATTAAAATCTCACAGTTTTGAATGAATTCATTTGGTAACATTAATGAACGTGTTGCTGCTGCTGCTGAAGATAAGATGTAACTATAGCTAGATGTGACTAAGGGGAGAGTTGTGGTGGTGTGTTTCTTATATTTATTTCTTAAAAAAAAAAAAAAAAAGTAGTGATAAGACATTTGTTCCTAAGCATGACTTGTATGATCACTATCTTTGCTGTTTTAAGGAGCAGGTGCAAGATTGCTTGATGACAAGGAAATTTTGGGGGTGGAAACACTACATGTTAAATGTGCACACTACTTCACTACCTCTCTTCAGGGAAATAACAAATAAGCACTGATATTGTAGGACTGTGATAAGATTATGAGGTTGAATTTTCAGGGATCAACAGAATCAGGATCACCTGTAATGTCCTAATAAGGACAACATAGAAGAAATACTCTAATCCCGCTCCACCCTTCTCTTTGCTCTTGTCTGCCTGCATTTTCTGTCCCCATTAAGTCTTAGTCACGTTTCTTTTTAGACCTTTTATTGTTCTTCTGAGGTTTTTGTCCTAGCCAGACCTGGTTTTATGTCACCCCTTCTCTACTTTGTCTCTTGTACTACTGATTCCCAACTCTGCCCTTTATGTACATGTAATCCCTGCCTGTGGGCTCTCATCTTGCACATTTTTATCATCCATGACCTTCACATCTAGATGGGGCTTTTTTGTTGTCATATAGGCTCTTTGTCTCTTCTGTATCTGGATGAAAAAATTTACTCCTTTGTGCTGCTTATGTTGCTGTAGATACAGAGAGCACCATTGAAAGATAACGACAACTTTCTTTGTCCCAATGTCTCTTGATCTTTCTGCAGTAGCCATTTCAGAGAAAGTTTAAAGATGTTTGTTTTTTTCTAAGTAGAGAAAATTCTGGACTAGAGGAACTGGCCTTTGTTTGTCTGTGGAACAATGTGTGTTTGTCATGGACAGGAACTCTAGACTGTTCTCACTGGGTTTAATGCACATGAGGTCACAATCTGGGCATATGAGAAGTGTGACAGGGGCAATCTGAGAGGCACGACCTATGGAAGGATGGGCAGCATCTTCAAAGGTGTTTTACCACTAGCAAACACCTACTGTTTGTATGCAGACTGTGAACTTCCAGAGCGTTTGGCATGGCCACATTTGGCAGCTTTGTACAGAGATAACCAAAGAAATACTTAGGGCAGCAGCTTCAATGTGGAAAAACTAAAAGTTCTCTTAACATAGCTAGTCTTGACTTGTGAAATCTTATTCCAAGTGATTAAAATATAGTAAGCAAAAATAAAATGATACCTTGGAAGACTTTGGGGCGAGGAGAATTACCCACACACCTATTTTTTATCAAACATTCAAAAGCTGTTGAATCCACATCACAGAATAAATTCAGCCAATGAACCTGTTACATTTGTTAACATGTTAATTTCTCATCCCCAAATCCCATACAGTGTGCTGTAACCTCTGTGATGATTGTCAGTCTGTCTCTCCTCTCACTGCCCCCTTCCCTCATGGGAAATTTTTGGGGAAAACACCATCTTGCAGTGATTAGTTTCAAAGATTGGTTACTTCTATCATATGGTTTGGTAAGTAATCCATAGCTATTGCTGTGATTTGCTGCTTGCCCATATAGCTTCACACATGTATTTCATTTCCAAAGTTTAGCAAAGTTATTCCCTATAAAGAGGGTGAAAGTCTAGATGAAAGCTTTCCCTTTTGTGAAAACCATATTCTCTATCCCTCTTAATGAATAGTACAACAAAGTAAATTTTAATGGTGCATGATACTGAAAATGAATCCTGTGGCCTTGAGTTGTATCAAAAGATCAAGTTTTGAGTCCTTTTGCCATTGTTTTCATTACTGTATTTTTATTTTTTAGTTGAAAAAATGCAGTACAAGTGGCTGTGTATATATTTATTATTTGAAACAGTTAAAATTAAAATTCTTAACTCACTTTAAAAGAAGCAAACTGGTGTGCATGTAAATTTTTTTTTCTAGGGCTCTGTCCATTTCATTAATAACTAAATTAATCTTCCTCCCAAAACCAGAAAGAATGGCTTCTCTTCTGAAAACATTAATGTTTTTGAAACTATGGAAGACTTTTCACTTTATTTTTCTTTTTTCCTTAAAATCTCTTGCAATAAAGACGGGCATTTTATTTTGAAAAGGAAAGTGAAAACATTCAATTTTCATGATGAAATGAAACAGTCTTTTCTCAGTTCTGAGTGTCAGCCTGAATTGACACTTCCATCAGCAGAGAAGCTAATTGCAAAAAAATACTCTTCTCAATCCCTTTAGTATTTTTTAAAGAGTGTTTTCTAGAATGGATTTAAAAACTCTCTAAACAAGGTTTCTTGAAGAAGTAGTATAGCATGCTGTGTCAAAATGTTTGGGTTCTTTAATTTTTCATCATAGGCTACTGTAAAAAAGAAGTTAGTTTAGCAGGGATGAAACATTATTATTTTGAAAGCTGAGTAATGGAGAAAGGTGTGACTTTACAGATAATTACACATACAGTTTATATATGTGGGAGGAAGATTATGCTTGAGGAAGAAAATGTGCATTGTGATGCAGTGTACCTAAGTGATGCTTGTAAGTATCTTCACAATAATTTAACAGTTATATGGTCTTAAATAATCTTCTCTGAAGAATTTGCATAAATCAAGAATTAACATCATCAGCAAAAAAATGTGGAGAATTGTTAGAGAGAAATGTTCTGTTCTCACATTTGCCTTCCAGATTTTACATATGCAATTTGTAGTTTTTTAGCAGTTTCTTTAGTTTGTGAAGGATTTTTCTCTTCAGTGTTCCTACTATTGTTTTTCATTAACATTAACAGTATCACATACTCTACAGATACTTGATTTATATGCACACAGATGGAGTTCTGTAGTCCAGAAACTAAGGTTTGCCTGTGCCACTTAAAACTCTTTACTTCAGTACCTGTGTGGAACATTGAGACAGAAATTTCCAGAAATTAGCACAGATCCAGCCTGTAGTTTTCCCCTGTAGTAATTCTTCCCAAGCTCCGAACTTGGGGGTTGAGGCCACTGATTCGTGGGTTTGTTTGAAGTCTGTTTCTCCATTGTGGGTGAGTACTTGCAGGAGAAACACATTAGGAGGAAGAAGGAGTATAAATAGGCAAACCGCATTAGACTCAGGAAATCCCCTGAGCTGAAAATAGTTGGAAACTGACAGAGTATTAGGGGAGAAGTTGTACACAATCAGTTTGATCTTATTCTTCCTTAAGCTACTGATGGCATTTTTGGATACAGAAGTGGAGGTAAGACTTTTGGTGAGAAAAGGTACAGCCATTCCTGTGCTCTTTCTGTCCAGTGAGTACATTCACATCCCTCCTCTGCAGGGGACAGGGTGTCCCTCAGGTGGTTGGTGGCACCACTGGAGTGATGTGGTTTGGGTGCAGTCCGGTGTGAGTTAGCCCAGATTGCTCAGTTCTCCTCCTCCGTTGGGGCCTTTCTTAGTAGCGCTGAGTGGCTGTGGCACAAGGATTCTTCACTGCATATGGCTGCTGCCTATGGCTTATTATTTCCAGCTGTGAGTCACAGTGTTGTGTCCATTTCATTCTCCTCTGTGCTGGGATTGCTGTGTTGAGAAGAACTGCATAATATTGAAAAAGCTGCTTCAATGTTAGGAAGTAACCTAAAGAGGTATGTTGGTTTACCTACTGTTTTTTATTGAGAGTTTGTTGGGCTTTTTTTCACATTTGACTTGAAACTTAGAATTATTGTTGCTGAGATAGCTGGTAAATTAGTCTTAAAAGCAAATGAAGAGTAGCTGACTGAACAGGCAAAAGTTGGAAACCTTGTCAAGAGATGTAACAGCCCTCTTGAAGAAAAAGCTTTGTTGTCTTTTAGCATGTGTCTCTATGGATGATAACACCAAGGGGAAAGAAGTTGCCAGGGTTATACTCCTTTTTAAATCACGGAAATGAAACAGGAAACACTTCCTGGTTTGTTGCTTCTTAAGCTTTAATTGTACAGTTTTTGTTATCAGTGCTGTGCTATAACAATGGATTTAAATGCTGAAGCTGTTAGTCTCGAGCATGAAGTAAGGATATGTGGAGGAAAGCATGTTACAATGTCTCTTGTATTGCTCAGTCCAAATGTGCTTTACAAAGTTATCTGTTCCTGAATTTATCTCTTAAACTAGCTGTAGAACAGAAGTTTGTATCTTCTCAATTGGTGGTTTCTGATGTGTCACCCTACGGGCTTTTGTCATATATAAAGTCCTTGAATGTTAATTTTTAAATTGAATATTAAAAATATTAAAGGGACCTCAGGTTGTTTAGCACTCTTAACATTGCTTATGCTTCACTGCAAGTAGTCCTTTAGTAACTTCTATAATGTTAATAATCGTAGCTTCTGCACTCCTCTTTTCTAATGTAGCTGGATGATAGGTGTGATTTTCAGAGGGGCTGGTAACTGTCTTCAGAACCTTTATGACCCTTGGAGCATCAGTAGATCTCAGGAAGCAGTTCAGTAGCTTTAGCTAGCTTTGATAGGATGGGTTGTTAAGGCTGCAGATATTTAGGTGAGGTCATATTAACACAGAGTAATCAGGCATGAAATGGTACTGTGTTTATCTAAATATAGGATGACAATGATGGGTGTATGCAAAAAACTCCCACTATAAAGTGCCTCCCTACCTCAATGGTGGCCCCAAATATACACTTTCACCTTTCCAAGTAGAGACTCCAACTTTTTGTAATCTTACTCTCCTACATCAGCTCACTATATTGAGAACATATTTTCTACCTGTCTAGATCTGCTCTGTCCCCAGCAGTCCAGGGTACCTCCTCTTTCACACCGAGCTCCTGCAGCCAGTGCAGCAGACAGGTGTGCAGCAGTATTCTTTGTGCTGCCTGCAGGGACCTGGTGTGAGCTGATAGCTACCACCTTGCAAAGAGCAATTCACAGGCAGCATCTTCACTTGCAGACTGTGTCTGGTAAGAGTTTTGAACATGCCTGTGTAGTGTATATTAATTGCCTACCTTTTGTCTCCTGGTTCTTTGGCTACGTATAATAGAAGATAAAGTTTGTTTTGAGGCTATTTTTTCCTTCATTGAAAGCTTGAGTAAATACAGTATTGTCTGTGTGGTCCAGGAAAGGGTGCTTTATCATAATTCAGTGCTGTGTTTTTATTTTTAGAGACCTTTTGCAAGGCTTTCAAATGAGAAATAAATGTAATAAGTTAAACCTTTTTAAAGGTTTTTTTTTTTGAGTCCTGTTGTTGTTTCCTGACTGTGCTGTGCTAGTATGGTAACAGTTAGGAGTCTTGCTCCATGTGCTTCTCAGTGGTCTTGCTGTCTTGTACTTATTGTTTCCGGTCCCAGAACGTGATACAATGTTTGCAGTTACTTGAACTCTTTCTTACACATGTTCCTGCAATCATCACACAATGAAGTCATTTTCCAGATTTTTGCTGTCCTCAGATTTTTGAATTCTGAATTAAATCTCTGACAGAAGTTTTAGCCTTCAAATTATACTTGAAGGGTGGTTTTATTTGGTTTTGGTTGCTTTATTTATTTATTTTTAAATGCAAACTTTAGTTTTAGTTATATCAGAAGAGAAGAAATACAGGCAATAATGAAGCTGAGTGTCTCTGGGACTGCAGTATTCTAATCTGCAGTGCAAATGGATCATACCTTTTCCAAGATATTACTTAACAGTAGCCAAACATGCTGTGAGGTCTGAGAGAGTTACATATCCCCCTTAATTTAATTTAAAGCAAAGGGAAAAGTATGTTCAAATTCATCTGTGATTATGCAAGAGGCTAAAGGGAGAATTTTCTTATCTCCCCAGATCCACTCAAGTCTGTCCACAATAAAGAGACAAAATGCATCTATCTTTGATGCATGTAGGCCTTTAGAGACTTCAGAGAGGACTTTCCTCTCTTTACTATCCTAGGTTAAAAAAATATAAAAAATTAAACCCCATGTGCAAGCAAGCCAGAGTTGTTCCCTCACTCATAATTTGGAGAACAGTCTCTTAAAAGATTGGTTTCAAATAGAAAACTTATTTTGGCATGATTGGTTTGCAGGCAAATGTTCTTTAACAGACCTTGTAGAGGTTAATTTGGGACTGAAAAACTGTAGCTGTTGTATTTAAGTCTTGGTCGTCTTTTCTATTCCTTATTTTGATGTTTGTTTGAATTGCTGAGTTAATTTAGTTATTAATTTAAATTCTTTTTGAAAAAAAAAGAAGAACAATTAGTTTTGAACTTTCTGGCAGAAGACTAAAAAAAGTATGTGTGTGTGCATATATATATATAAATTAACTACCTTTAGAAGAACATAGAGCAGAAAACTATTTCCTGAATCAGAGGGGTGCACTATGACATTTTTATGGAAGCAAGAAAAGTATCCAGCTGCTAAGAGAGCTATAAAGGACACAGGTTAGCCCCACAGCTCTTGAAGTGCAGATATGTGGGATGTGATTTCATCCAGTTTCTTCTAGAAGTGATGATAGTGAAACTGTAATGTTTGGTGCAGGTCATTTCTTAAGATTTTCTAAAAAATCTTTAACATAATTCCTGTGTTTATTTTAATACTTTTAATGTCAGAACAATATACAAAGAAAATAACAGATCTGAGGAGATTTTCTATTTTAGGTGAAAAATTGATCTGTGTATCCAGTAATACTGAAAGATTATGATCTCAAATTCCAGGCTACTTTAAAAACTAATCTGAGTCGTAATATTTCAATGTACTCTATTCCTCATAGAAAATCTGCTGATACTGTAATTAATGAGAAAAGACATAGGTCCTTTCTATAGATGTACTTACGGTGAATGCATAATAATTGCTAGGAATGGCAAAGGAGACAGAGATTGAGCTAGCTCCTCTGTCATTTATCCTCCACACTATATTCTTAAATTCCATTGTGCATGTTGGTATGGAAGGGATGACTAAGTACTGCAGACTAAATTTCCACATTATCAGACAAACAGCAAAAAAACTCCAGTGAGATGCAGTGTACCCATTTTTCCTGTATTATTGTAGTTACTGTTATTTTCAATCGGAATAACATTTTATGGGATCCGCATCAATTGTAGTTATTTTGAAAAACAAATTAAAAGTTGTTGACTGCAATCAGGTGCAGGATGTGTGAGATCTGGAAAGATTTATGAGCAACTAAGCCAAAGCATCTGGTTGCAAATTTGCTGTTCATTCATTCTTCCATATCTGAGTTATGTCTGAACTGATTTTGCTCAAAGCCAGAAGAAAGTTTTCATGTAAACTTCTGACAGAGAAGTGGAGTAGCTATCAATTCAGTTAATTTATAATTAATCTTGATGGCAATGCAGCAAAAATTGAGCCGTGTCATAAGATGACTGTCTTTTAAAATGCAGCATTTTTTTAGACTGATCAAAATAAGATCAGTGTAAGATAAGATAGTGGTTGCAGAATACATGATTAGTACTGTGCCATGTAGTTAAGTGAGCCCTCTTTAAAGCATCAGTGTGCACTGGAATGCCAGCACTTCAAAGAATGCTGTCTCCAAAAAAGCTGAGGCTGTGGTTAGCCAGCAAGGTGTTAATAAAGATCAAAGATGAGTACAAAGTGTACATAAACTCCTACATAAACAGAGCTGTTTTTAAACTCAGGGTTAATAACACTATGATCTAGGACAGCAACACCTTAAAGGTGGGCTTGTCTTTACCCTGACATGGTGCTTTGTAACGTGTAGAAGCAAGACTGAAACATTTCTAGTCAACTTTTTTTCTCAATTGTTTTTTAAATCAGCAGCTCAAAACTTGTCAATGCAGAAAAGAATCTGTGATAGCTGAAATTGGCATTGTTCCTCTAGTTTTGTATTGCATGCTAGATGGATAGGAATGGATTTTGGGTGTGAGTCAAAACACAGAGGTGGGAGGCCTGGGAGGATAATTGTAGCTGCAGTATCTAGTGGGTGGTTGAGACAAAGGGATAATACTGCAGCTATTTACTGTATAAAGGCATACAACCAGTATTTCTACCAGGTTTTCTAAATGCAAGTCTAGGAATTACAGATCTGTGATGTTTGTACTGTCTTGTTTATTAGGGGAAATAGCATAAAACAACGGTTAAGACATGCTTCCTGTACTGACATTCCCATTTTTTTCCTCTACTCTGGAAGTGCTTTTGGTTTAAACTGTTCAAGGGTCCCCTACAACCATGCTGATGTCGTCAGGGTGATGGTTCTATGCTAAGTCCATACAGATCCTGCACCCAACGTTCATACACTGCTTGTCACATCTATTTCTATTTAAAGAGGAAGAGCAAATTTTATCTTCTGGAACACAAGACCACCCCCCACCATCACTATCACCACCACCTTCTGATAAAATTGAAACATAGATAAAGACAAACGTCTGTTTAGGAAAAAATCCTTTATAGATGAAGCCAAATGTTTTCTTGCAGAAGGGTTTGAAGAACCAAATAGGCGATGCTAATTTAATGAATTGCATTAATGCCCTGCATAATTGATCTTATGCCAGGGAAGTTGTACTTGGTGGCCTTGGGCCTTTGTTATGACAGAGATTAAAAGCCTGCCTGTGCGTGATGTTTTTTGCTTAAGGATTCCCAATTATTTCCATTTGTGGAAGTTGGTAGTCTGAAACTATGGAATATGAATGTCTACGTGTGAGGAAAATGAAGATAACGTGCTTCTCACAGACTCTGCCAGTATTAGAGTACCATTACGTTTATTTTATATCAAAGATGTTATTCCTCATCTTTTCCTCCCTTCCCCTCACCTGCACATTTTTTCCCCTCAGTTTTATTCACATAGTTGGTAGCGAGATTGCAGTGTAAACAGGTTCCTAATACAAAACAAAATAAAAACATTGAAGCCTCGTAAGCCCAGATTGTTACTGCGACTCAGTTCAGTGTGGCTGCACAAATGCTTGTGTGAATGCAACTGGGAGAGTGAGGGGGAAAGCAGATGATCCTTAACTGGGTTTGCCATTTAAGAAAATATAGGTAATGTAGGTAGAATTTCCAAAGGTCTCAATACAATTAACCAGGGTTAATTGATCTTTAATGGTCTCAGAGCTGAGAAATGAATACACTGAGATAGAATGTAGCTGGCCAAATATCTTAGTAGCAATTTTAACACCTTTTCCTCTGTGCTTTGGCAATACAAAGTTGGGCGTCAGATCAGGAACCTGATTTACTGAAAAAGTCATTTTCCCTGCTGTATCAGTACTCCTCTTTAGGCTAATTGCATGGCAACACAAACACTTGTGCTTGGGGCCTTTGCATGAAATACTGAACCTGGTGCTGCTGTTGAGGACTTGATTGCCAAGTTACCTCTTCCGTGTTTGCTTCCCAGTTTTTAAACTTAATGTTTTATTTTCCAAAATATGTTAGATATTTTTTCTTATCTTACAAATCAATATTACAGCTGGATGTGCCCAAAATATTTCTTAGATTAGTACTTATAGACACCTAGCTAATCATATGAATGTTCTCTGGTGGTTTTTTAGATCACAGTTTGCAAAAGCTCGTTACAAGAGTGTTGAAAGATTTCAGAAAATATTTTACTTGCTTTCTGAAATTGCGTTGTATTGAGTCAGATAGTGGAACATATTACATGCAAAATATGAGAGATTTTAGTTAATATTTTGGACATCCAGCTGCATGAAAATGCAATGGATTTCAATTTGCAGAATAAAGAAGTCTCTTACATGACACGATGCCCTGCAGTCTGCTAGCATCAAGATTTCTGCAGAACTTTCTAAACTTCAACCCTTTTATCTTTGCATTGACAATGCTTAATGCTTTTTTTTTTTTTTTTTTTTTTTTTGGAGAAAAATATTTTTATATCTTGCAGCAGGTGTCTGTCTTGAGTTCTTTGAGTATTTTACATGGAAGCAAAAGCTGTCTAGATGTAGAGCATGAAGTGTTCCTGAGCAGCATTAAAATAATCCAGTGTATTTTTTCTTTAAAACTGGGCATCACTATTTGTGTTCTATGATTGCTCTTCTTTGTAATTTAGAAGTAGCACCCAATATTGTGCATTTGATGAGCCACTGCAACCAAAATGCTGAATAAATTAAAACCAGGAGTTGTGATATGCTTGCCATCAGTGACAGAGAAATTGTAGAGCTGCCTTCTTCCAGGTTTCCTTTCATATCTATATTTTTGTTACTGGTAAGTAAGTGCTATTGTCGCTCTGTGTTTGGTTGTATCTGAAGCTCATTTAGTCCGGTTCTCCATGTTTGAGCATTTGCACGTTAGAAATTGCCATCACTGATTGATTGCCTTGCTGATGGTCTTAGTGGAGAGACCAAGGATTGATTAGGTTTGGAGATTGACTTACCTGCTTAACTCCATAGTTAGAGTTCCAATGAGGAGTATGTCATCTGGAAATTTATCTTGGTATCTTCACATAGGTTTAGAGCATGTGAACGAGGCATTGTGCTTATGTCATGATCACCACCCGTGTTCTTGTTCTGTGGCCTGGAAACAGCCTCTCTTTCCAGATGTGTCACTGCAGTAATTTCTAGCAGCACAAAATTCATGTTGACTGATGTTTTACATGGGTGCTTAATGTACATAATTGCCATACGGCTGAGGAAGGACTGTTTTTCTTTAAATAGTAGACTGTGCAAAGACTAATAGCAGACTCTGTTAGGCTGAGTCTTCATAACACGTTTTTTTTCTAAGGCATACACACTCTAGTTTCCATCTGCTTTCAAATTTGTTGCAATTGTCTGTTTTGTGAGTGGGTTTTCTTGCCTTTAAGGCTAGATAGCCTTTTAGATAGAAGAGGTCATTTAGAGCTCTAGTCGTTCTCTGTTTCTGCAGATGATTGCTATAACACCATGCTGCTTTCACCTTTATTTCCTTTTCTTTGTTTCTTTTTTTCTGTGCTGTGTTTATTTATTTAGTACTTCACTAAGCTAAGGATCCGAATGGGTGTTTCTGTGTTGTGCTAAAATCCATTCTCCATTAACTAGTGGCCCAAATATAGCCTTAAGACCTTCAAACTATTGCTTTTGTAGGTTTATATTTTCTTTTCTCTTCCCCACCTTGCAAAGTCCCTTTTCTATCCACTCTAGTGTGCTGACTGCTTCTTTTCTGTGGTGGTATAGGTAACAGAGTATCTTGATATACACTATGGATAAGGCATTACAAGATGTAATTCTTCAGCAAATACATGATCCTCACATCATTTTCTGGTTGTGCTGCTTGATTCAATTTAAATCTCCTACAGGGTATGAGGACTAATACCTAATTCCCACTCCTGAAATTTCTTTGATATAACACCCTAATAAAACTAATACACCATTCGGTATGTTTTATTTCCAATTGTGCTATTCTTTGAAACCAGTAGAAAAAATAGGCTTTTTATTCCTGGAATGAAGATATGTGAGCTGCTTTTTTTTTTTTTTTTTCCTTTGACCATAGTGAATGGACTTTTTCTTTTGCATGACATGCTCTAAGTCCTGAGAATATAGGTTGTATTGGTCATCCTGTATTTCATCTTGTGTTTGTACAATTTGTACAAAGTCTAGTTAGTTACATGGGAATTAAGAGAGAGGTTTTATCTCAATTCTGAGTACATAGTCTGGTAATTTGGGGGAACTGTTTGAAAAATAAAGCAATATAATGGTTATGCTATCTGAATAAAACATTTAGTATCAAAGCTTTGTTTCTATTCAGTCAATATTGTTACCAAGGAACCACTAATCGGTGTGTATCATGTTAGATGGGGCCCTGACAAATCCATGCAAATCATATGATTTATAATTCATAAATCCCCAGGCCCCTGAGAAATGTTGCTCTTGCACTTATACTAATTGAGTACTTATGTTCATTGATCCAGTCCATATAGCACCTTCAGTCCATATGGCAGCCTTTATTGTAGAGCCAGATACTCTTGTCAAGTGTCCCCTGTAGTTGATTGCACTATGCTGTTCCTAAAATCTGTTCACTTGGCCCTACAGGAAAGGTGAGGAGGGGCTTTCATCAGAGAAGATAGTGCTGGTACAAGGGGTAATGGTTTTAAACTGCGAGAGAGGAGATTTAGGTTAGATATTGGGAAGAAATTCTTCACTACAAGGGTGGTGAGGAACTGGAATGGGTTGCCCAGGGAGGTTGTTGATGCCCATTTCTGGAGGTTTTTAAGGCCAGGTTGGATGAGGTTTTGTGCAACCTGGTCTAGTGGTAGGGTTCCCTGCTCATGGCAGGGGGGTTGGATACTTGATGATCTTTAAGGTCCCTTCCAACCTTAATGATTCTATGAGAATACTTCAGTCCTTCATCAGTCAATTCTGCCCAAATCAGAGCAGTATCTATGGGTGTCTCCCCCTGGCTGCAGAGGCACAAAGTCTGCATGGTACAGCAATGCCTTTTGGGGATGGGACTGCAGTGGTTAATTGATCTTGCTAGTAAGCTCATTGTTCCAAAGTAGCCATAAAGTATACTGGCTTATATTAGGACTAATATGCATTTGTCCCAGTAGCTGCTCTCAAAAATTACTAATTTGTAAGAATTGGACAGCAACATGGGTGTTTATTTTGGGCTGTGCAGGTATTTGTTGGTTATTTTGCTATGTATAGAGAGTGGATTTTTTTTCTAACCTCAGATAGTTATAAATACCTTAAAAGACAATCTGATAGTTAAAATGTTGTTTGTGAATCAAAGCTCTGGTGAAGGAGACAGAATCCTATGCAAATTTCGTATGCTTAAGAAAATGGGACTAAAGATACATTATGTTTCAGGATAATACTTCACGCCTGATCATTGTTACCTATTTTTCCTAATAATTTTAGTATAGTTTTGTAATGTAGTGTAATTGTAATTGTTACCCAGAAGAATGGCATCACTTAATTCTATCAAAACTGTAGAAAGATAGATGAATGAGAAATTAATAATTTACCATCTTTGCATAATACTGCAGCACAGAATACCAGAAGGATTGATGGCAGAAGAGGTTAACAAATTTTAGCAGCTTCCATTAGCTTTTCATTGTCATATGTTTGTGGTGCAGACTGAAATAAGCTTTGTAGGAGATCTCAGTCTAGGGAACTAATTACTTGTGCCGATTGCCATACTGATGAATAGACCCTCATTGTATCATTCCCCTGAAGACGAGGAACAGTCTGTGATTCACGACTGCATCCTGGCTGATATTTGATAATAATTTTAACAGATAAATGTAGGAAGGCAGAATGATGAAGTGCCTATCCATGCTCTATGACTATCAAAAGCATGCACATAGCCAGCTGTGTTTTGCCTTTTTATAATCACTAATGGAGAATTTTAAGTTATTAATTGACCTTTGAATAAACCTGTGTCTTCTTGTGGTTTAATTTTTTGTTTAGTTAATTATTCAAACACCGTTGCATTTTGTAATCAAAGCATTCAAATTTTAGCATGATAGGAGCACGCACAAAGTGTGAAAATAAGATAATGAGGCATTTGGTTCCAATACTTCAGTGTTTTCCTGAAAGTAAGAAATCAGATGATGAAGAATAGCACTGCACCTTCTTTGGTGTTAGGAAAAGGTATAGAATTTTAATGAAGGTAAATACAAAGATGTTCTCCATTTTTATAAGATTATTTTTAGTCTCAATTTTTAATGTCTACAAATTGTGTTTGAGAGTAGGGTTATGCAAATTAGTCTGGCTTTTGTTATCATGTTGGTTTGAAACCCTGATTGACCTTAAATAAAACTGATTTCTGCCTTTAGACCTCCAAACTAAGAATTTTGATACTAAGTATTTTTGACATTGCGATCTCTACATTAGTTGTGGTTATTCGTTTGTCATTGTTGACAGTTATGTTTTCTATTAGTTCCTGGACCAGAAATGGAATATATACGCATTTTCATCTATTGTTTTAATACTAGCTATGTTAACAAACAAAATCAGTGTTTTTTAATCTGGGATTACAGGTTTTTTGGCTATCATGACTATTCTATGCTTCAGGCATTTTCTGTTTGTTTATTAGTTATACCTGAAATTGGCAGGCTTTGTACATTCTCTTGGCTAAAACAGTGTTTTACAGTGGCATCCAGTCATGATCATCTAACAAGATAGTAACTGGCACTTATATATGACCATATTAAAAAGATCTACGTATATTTGGAGCATACAATGGAAAATAATGAATTTGATATACGCTTTTTCTAGGTGTAATTTTTTAAAAGTATGCCTTCAATATAGAAATTATTACACATCATAACATGTAGTTTTTAATTAAATGTAAAAACACAACTACATAAACCAGAAATCCAATCTGATTTGCCCGAAAATAGATTACTGTTTCACTCTCCTGGAATGGTTTATTTAAAAACAGTAAATGGAGAAGAAATGCATTTTCTTGTGTTGTTCTAAGCCTCAGGGGCTAAATGTAATGAATATTTTAAGAGATTATTTTAATTAAATTCCTGCACATCTAAACAGAGTAATATTTTATTATCACATACATAACCATGTAACTGAGGTATTCATTAAAGTTAACACTTTCTGGACCAAGAATTCATGATATGATTTACTGACCTTGTGCAAAAAGGCACAAATTAGGAAGAAAAATGAAGGGGGACAGACTTTGATTAATATAGGTAATGCTATACCATATTTATAATAGCCTTTTCCCTATTCTGGTTTATAAATGCAGTCACTGAGAAAGGTGCCCTGCTGAGGCTGAAATGAGGCTGAAATCGGAGCACATGCCACTAGAGTGTGGGGAAACTGATCACACTGTCAGCAATTCATTTCAAAATGATGTATTTAGTGCTCATTTCACCTTCCAAGAAAAAAGGGAAAGGAGTTCCTTAGACTGGAAGGTGATATTGTTATTTTCAAGGACATACCTAAGTAAAAGATTGCAGAAAGGGGGGAGGTTAAAAAAAAAAAAGGTAAAAGGAGAGCAAACAAGGAGAGCTTTATGCAGAAATTCAGCGCTACCATGCTGTTTGATAATTGCTAACATATGTGGCTCCTCTGTTTCATTGTAGTCGTCCTCGTGAGTTCTGGCGCCTTGACTACTGGGAAGATGACTTGCGGCGCCGGCGACGATTTGTGCGTAACCCCCTTGGATCGACACATCCTGAAGCGACACTAAAAGCAGCCGGAGAACATGGTCAGTGTAAAATCTGCTTCTTGCCAACAGCAGCAGGTTACAGTACATGGCAGTGAAGGCTAGAGCTTCGTTCCTGTGCAATGCTAGGAAAATTGTCCCAAATGCCAAAGGCTTTAGTCACCGCGTTTCAGACACGGTCAATACAAAGATAAACTGACCGTTACTTCATATAAGCAATGCTGATGTTTGTTAAGCCTTGTCATTACACCTTAGTTGAGCTGGCACGTTGTGCATACTTTGCATACAGTGATTACAAATACAGTTCTCACTAAGCAGAAGAAAAGTAGATGCAATTTTGCCATTAAACCCTGGACATGCTTTCTTGCAGTAATTTACCTATTTATGCTTTGGTAACTTCTGAATAAGATCTTTCCTGTTCAGAAATCCACAGCAATTATTTCAGTTACCCTTAGCACATATCTGCCTCTTGGTACAGATAGAAAGACAAAACTTCTCAAGCTAAGCCCTATTTAGACCTTTGCTTATGTTTAAGTCCTCGAGCTTTTCCTTGATAATTTTATGTGGAATAAATAGTAACAAATAGTTCCCCTCCCCCCCCCCCCCCCCCATTTTATTATCAGAGATCACTCAGCTACATGCTGCTAGGTCCATTCTGGTGGAATGAATTTACAAAACTAATACAATGATCAGCTTTAGAATTCTGTAATATACCAAAGAGACAAACAAAAAAACATCCCAAATCTAGTGAACTTTGGATTCTGGTCTAGAATTTTGTCTTTGTGATCTAATGAAGATGCATTGTTAAGGCAGAAAAATCTTTCTTATATTTAAAACCAGTTTGCATATTATAATTAAAGCTGAGTACTCTTCACCTTGAAGGTGTGTGTCATGGAATAGAATAATTGAAATGTAGTTGGTTTTTTTTCTTTTTTTAGCCTGTGAATTACTGCATAAATATATGCACATGTACACCCACACATATAGGAAGGCATAAGCTTTATGCTAATTTAAAATTATTAAGCCTGTTGTATGAATATAGAACATCACTGTCATAAAGTTAGTTTCCATCAGGCATCTTAACCTCTTGCACTCAGCCTTAAGGAGCCATTTCTGAGAGAAAATGTCCACAATATGTCAGCTGATATAATGCCAAATGTGACATCAGTCCTCTAAAATAAATGACTGCAGAGAGAATAGTCAATAAAGTGATCTGAAAGCAATGTTCGTAGAGCCCTACCTCTTTGACTATAGAAAGAGGAACAAGATGTAGAATTAATTAACCCACTTTTTGCTTTCGGGCTTGTTGTTCTTAATACTGTGTGTTGTTTGTATGCCATGGACTTTAAGGGCACAGGGTTTCTTTCTGTTTAATACTCCATGAAGAAACAACTGCCCCCCTTTAATATTCGTTTACTTAGAATTCAATAGATCTTGTAACAGTTTTATGTATTCTACTCATATTTTTGTATTGAATCTTAATGTTGCTGATCAGTATACTGAAAAATATTTTTTCAGCAAAGTTGTTTAGAAATTCTAGCTGCATTTGTGTAACTAATTCTTCATTAAGTAAACATGCACTGATACATTTACTTATCTTTCATTGTGATGTGATATTTTCACTATTCTGTGCTATATTTCAAGGGCTATGGCTCATACTCCATTCTTAATTAACAGGATTACAATTTTTGTCAATACAAAAGAAGATCAAGTAAAAGGAGCCCTGTTTCACAGGCAGCCAATAGGCATAACTGGTACCTAGCCCTGGTAATTTTAGTGGAGCTAATTGTTTTCTGGCTGCCTGTCTGTTCAGAACTTTACTTCCTTAACAGGCTTTATTATATTTACATTTTGAAATGTTTTGTTCAGAATTTAATTGCATACTGCCTTTGTTATCTGATGCCATTCTATTTCTTTTATCTATCCGGTGAATATTCTAGTTTACCTTAAGTCATTGTTTAATGTGATTCTGCAAATAGAGATAATTACTGCCTGCCTGAGTGTGCCTCCCTATCTCACTGTCTTGTTCCAAGAGCTTCCACTGGCAAGGTGCAAAATACATGACCGAAGTACAAATTCGGGTTCAACTAGAAGCTATATATAATATGTAGGAATACAAAGGTTGTTGGGTATTTTCATGTAGTGCTTTTGGGTTTTTTTTGTGTTTGTTTGTTTTTTTTTCTTTAAATCTCAGGAGGTAACAATTGTCAAAAGGGTCAATGGGATCAAGCCACTTGGTCTGTTTGTTTCTGAATTCTGTTTATAAACTTTTGATACTAACCAATCTCAGGTCAGAAAATCTAATTATTTTCAGATTTTTGGAACTGGACTTTCAGGCCCTGTTTTCATCATGTGGATATCCTTAGAATTTGCAGCATATTTGCTCTGATGTTTTATTGCGTATCAGTAATGTATAATTAATTATTCTATTTTACATGTTGCTGAAGTAAAAGCCTTTTAAAGTAATGAACAAAAAGGTACTTACTGTCTATTTAAGCTTTTTTCTAAACAAAACAGAGCAAACCCCAAACCTGAAATTGGGCATATGGGATTTTGCCAAAAGGAGACTGGGGAAAATAATGCATAAATAATGGAAAAGTACTCTTGCAGTAACCATGCTTGAAAGCATGGATTTGAGCACACTTTTCTTTAGTAGATAAAAATTATCAGCTTCTTGATGTTTTTCAAATAAAGCCAAATGTATTCTCTACCCCAGTGAGCTCACTGCCTGGGAAAGATCACAATTTACAACTGTGAAAATTATTCAGGAACAATCAGAAGCTGAGATATTGTTCAGTAAAACCCAGAGAGAACAACAACAATGGTGAGCTCTGTGGCAGCCTAGTTATGTGTCTTAGTAGCAAGAACCAATCTTTCCCAGGGATTGATTTGATTTGAAGGAGAACCTCTGGTGCAGAGGTGGCAGAATAAATACCTGAAGACTAATGCTCTCTGTTCAGACAATCAATACCAGCCCCATGACTACACTTCTGGCTACCTTCTAGTTAAAAACAAATTTTTTAATTCTGACAATTTAATTGCCATTCCCAAGTTCACATTAACTTGCTTGGGAAAAAAAAAGAAAAAGGCTTTAGGTAATTTTTCAAAGGAGAAAAAAAAAATCCTTCCAAAATGGCTATTTATAAAAGTCAGTCTAGTAGTGTGTTGTGGGAGAAGGAAAGAGAGGTGAAGGTGGTTTGATAGAAGAAATTTGGGATGGAAAGAGTTAATTCTTTTCTGTTCTTCCTTTCATTCATTGTTTAGAAATGAAACAAAAATAGTTATATAGGTGTGCAAGTACAAACATTGAGTACTTTTTAAACCTGTTGGTATATTAAGATTGACCCCCAATTAAAATAGCTTGTGAGGGAATCTTCAGCTGTTAGGAAACCTTATCAAGATTTTTAAGAACTGATTTTTTAAATTATTTTTTTACTGACACATGTTAAAAACTGGGGAAAAGGGGGCTTAAAACAGTCTGTGGCATTTTCATCAAGGCAATAGGCAGAGTTCAGAGATTTGTGACTGCAAGGGACAAGTAGGTGATCACCTATAGTATTGCAATTGACTCAAGGAATTAAAAAGGAGTTTAAAAGCTCCGATATAAAAGTTATAATTTTTTTTTTCCATTGTTACCTTTTTAAGCAAACGAGATGACTAGAGGGAGGTTTCTGAGAGCCCTTTAAAAAAAAAATAAATAGTAAGATGTTTTTTTAATGCATCTTTTCACTGAATCACCTTTCCTGACATATTTACCAGACATAAAAAAGAAGAAAAAAAAAAAAAAAAAAGTAATAGTAACTGTCTTATGTATCTTGCTCTCTGATACTTTCCTAATGGGTTTTTTTTTAAATTGTATTTCACATGTAAGATTAAGCTGCAGACAAACAGTTTAAAATAATCTGTCATTCTATGAATGCTTTCAGCTTGTTCAGAAACATTAGCTAAACTATTTTTTTTACACCCAAGTGCTCCAGAGGTTTAACTGGAATAAGTAAGACTCTGCAGATGCAGAGATGTGTTCGCAAAAAGCTGCTTGAAGAAACTGGGTCTTACAGAGAGCAATTTGAGAAGGATTGTGTGGAATTATACTAGTGAATTATAAGAATGAAACTGCTGGGCTAGGTAACTGCTCTGCCAGTGGGCTGTTATGTCCTGCACAATACAGAGGCCACGCCTTGAGGTCTTGATCTTGAAAAGGTGCATGTGAATGTGTGCTTAGATCTGCAGGGTTGGAGCCAGCAGCTCCAGTCACATCAAGAGCAGTCAGGTCTGGCAGAGAACAGTCTGGGTTTGCAGATGACAGAGCAGGGTTTGGGACCTGAAATACAAAATCCAGTGCAATATATCCATAAGCATGCATGAGAACCTAACATGTCACATGTCATAATCCATCATAGGTATATCTAATCAGTAAATATAGAAAGAGAAGCAGACCATGGCCTATCTACGTAAGTGGCTTTATCTACAGAAAATGTGTGAATCCGTATGGAATATATTAGGTTCTATTCAGATGTGAGCATGTGTGTGCTGGTTGCTTGTGTAGTGCTTGATTCAACTCTCAGCACATGAAAAGCAGTTTCTGGTTTGGAGTGTGTGATGTCTTACTGCCTTCCAGTAGCAAGGATCTGCAGATGTGTAGACAGGCTCTGCATCTTCTTGTGCCTGTGTGTATACATGTTTGATGCGTGTCAGGAAATGTGGGTAACTAACATCATATGCAAAGAAATGGCAACAATTTACAACAATAGATTAAAGTAACTTGCAGTCTAAAGTATTTAATTGAAAAAGGCAGTTACATAAGATGTATGCTTTTGAATCAGTATAATAGTTGGGGACAGAAATAAAATCTGAATAAGTAATGAAGATGAGGCACAAAGTGTGCCTTTCTTCAGTCATCTTTGGCTTAGAAGTTGCTGGTCTGATCTCATTTTTTCTGAATGCTAGATGAGAAGAAAGACTGAAGGACACACTAGTATTTTGGACAAGTTATGCTATGTATGACCTTGGCTCTCAATGCAATTTAAATTACAATAGGTAGAAGGCTGGTTTGCGATAGCATCTTCAGTATAAAACAGATTGTAGTGAAGGAAACAAAAATGGCAAATACATGCAGCGTTTTTGATACAACAATGTGGTTCGCCTACATAAAAAAAAGAGAAAATATTATCTTTGACTTTATTCCTGGGATTTTTTTTTTCTATTTGACTTTTTTTGATCTTCAAGAGAATGCTAGTCAGCCACTGAGTAACAGTGCATGTGGTGTATATTAGTATACTGTTGGTAATTTTACTGCTGCTAACTTAAAATCCTCAAGGGGGAGTTAATTACAGGAAAACCTTTCTAAGTATCAGCTGCATATTTTCCATGACAAGAAGGTTTTCAACTCACGTTGAACAACTCCAGAATCAGAGTTATCATTATTTACATGAGCACATTTTAGAAGAAAGTAAATTTTGTGCTTGTACTATGCAGCTAAAGCTTTACAATAATTTATTTTTAGAGGCTTGCTTGTAAGTGCCAGTTACTGGCTGGGGGAAAAGGATTATGCATAAATTGCACTTTATTTTGTATGGAAAGTTAAGCTGCTTTTTCTCTGTGGGATTTTTGGGTGTGTTTTTGTTTTTGGGTTTTGGTGGTTGTTGTTTGTGGTTTTTCTGTAAACTGGAGGCCTACACAAAAGCAGGATATTCCGTGGTTTAGGGGGGTTTTTGTTTGGTTTTCTTTCATAGTTTTCACTTAATTACAAAGTATTATTTGCAATTTATGTTCATATATTTACTTAAACAATTTAAACTTTATATGCTGCCACTGGGGAATTGCTGCCTTCTGTAAATGTTTGCAGATTAACATATTTTGAAGGGAAGCCAGTGGAACTTCAAGTATGGCAGCAATCAGAGAAGGCCAGGAGCAGTGTGCTGAAGTTAGTTGGTCCTGATGTGTTTGGTGAATGTTTTTCAAACACGGCTGTTCCATGGGTATTCTGAATTTAACTTTTAAGAAATAGTATTTTTGTTTTCAATGTAAGAAAACATCCCCAAACAACCCTCAAGAAAGACACTGCTGAGTTTTGGCGTTTACCACAGCAAGTGGTAATTTACGTGTGGAACGAGTGATCGACTCTATTTTTTTTTATTATTATTATTTTACTGCCCGGGCGGGGGGGCTGGGCCGGGGGGCACTGCCCGGCCGCGGCACCGGCACCTCTCCCTGCCCGCTTTTACCCCATGCAGGACCAAACGCGCTCAGGGTAAAACGAGCGTTTTCTGTACTTCCCTTCCGAAAACTCAAACTGAGCCCAGCAGTGTCCCTTGTGAGGACCAGGTAGCGCTTCTTTGTGCCTCCCGGGAGCAGGTGCACGCTCTTCTCTGCCTCCAACCCTGATCGGGTGGCTGATTTTTTGTTTTGTTTTGTTTTCCCCCCCATTTTCCTCGCCCGGGTCCG
>NW_009952533.1:10751000-10754234 GCF_000747805.2 Chaetura pelagica | reverse complement strand
CAGCGCGGCCCCCGGGCACCGTCCCTGCCCGGCCGGGGAGCTGCGGGCTCGCTGCTGCCAGGGCACAGCGCTGCTCGAAGCCTGGCTGTGAGAGGCAGGTTCACGCAGCAGGCGCTCGGGATCTGCTTCCAGCAGGAGAACGCAGTTTCCGAAAGAAGGTTGTGGGGGAAGAGAGCTTGTTGTATCCTTTTCCCCTCTGTCATAAGCACTTGAAATAGAGTGAAACGGTGCAGAGTTCTGGATCAGTTTGAACGGGCTTAATAGGATTAAAACTAGATGCGTCCTAACATTAGAGGATTAAGACAGGTACTTCCCACAGCTTGTCCTAATCACTTTTTTGCCCTGAACTTTCATTTAAAAAAGAAAAAAAGAAGTAAATTATACTTATTATACTTGTTGCTGTTGCCTCTGAGACCTAACAAGACAGCAATGTGTGTCTCTTTAATTTCAGCTCCTGATGAGGATATACTTGTTAAAGGAAAGCAGTCCATCAAGAGTCAAGTTTTAGGAAATCAGAACTCAGAAAGTGAGATTCTCTTAGAAGGCGACGATGACATCATGTCATTCATGGAGGAAAGAGAAGTGGAGAACTTAACGGGTAACTTCAGCTGTTTAATTTTCTACTCAGCTTCTTTACTGTTTTAGTTCTGATCACCCCTGCTCTGCAGTGAATCATGTTTTGGGATACACACCCATAAATTGTTCCTTTCCATAATTCGGTCATTAAGATGATTGTCTGTGCACCTCAGATGCTGAGAGTTTACTTGAGGAGAGCTGTGCATTTTCTTTCTCTGGCTTTTAGAACCTCCTTGCTTATGCAGTAGATGTCTGTATTCTAGGGAACCTTCCGTAGAGAAAGTAGGTCTACCTTGAAAAGGGCTTCCTTTCTTTGTTTTTGACCTCATTCCACTCCTCAAATCATTAGACCCAGTGGACAATTAGGCAAGTCATCTGTAATTAAAGGCTTTGGAGAGCTGTAATTTTTTCCCGAGTTTACAAAATTGTACTTACTGGTTATTTGCTTGGGTTTCACGGATCTGTACCCTCACTGGATTTAACTCCTTTAAACCCTCTGTCATTCCCTCATGCAAGGCCCTTCTCTATAGACCATAGTCTTCGTTCTGAAGAATAAACAGTACTTGCCATCTTCAAACTTCATTAATTTTACTCAGTCGCATGCAGCCTTTGCTGATGTTGCCACCTGACTGGAGCAGGCCCATTGCTATGCAGTTCAAAATGTAAAAACAGAGTAAACCACCAACCCCCTCACTTAAGAGACTGAGAGTTACAGAGTCTCCATTGTTATTTGAAGAATGTGCCCTTTACAGGAGAAAATGCAAATTTCTGTGTTCTGCTTGCTCAACTGGTATCCCATATACAAGTATTTTAGAAACAAATTTCATTTGTTTTTTTTAATTCTGGTTCCCTGAGAAGCTAGTAATATAATCTTACATTGACACATATCATACATACGATAATTCACTGAAATTACTGGAAGTTATTATTTATTGGCAGCTTGCTTATCCCTGAGCTGCATTCCACTCTATTTGTTTTTAAAGTGAAGTTAAAAATGCAGCATAATGAAAAAAGAAAATTTTAGGAAGAGTGAAGTAAAATAAACAGGAGAATAATGCAATGGCATTTTCTATGTGTGAATCTTTTTTCCCCTTCCTACAACAAGCTGCCTTCTCAACAGCCTTCTCTGTGTTCCCTTCTCTTTTTATTATTCATTCATTGGTTCAAGTAATACATTCATACTGTAATAGAGGTGAAAGGGGAGTTTAATTATATAATCTTGACAATGGCAATGGGATTAAGAAGTAATCCTCACTAATAAAGTGGTGTGGGTTAGAAATGAAGTGGAAATTGTCAGGGGTCTTCCACAGGACCTGGGCTGCCCCAGCTTCTGCAGCTGTCTGCTTGCCCTGTAATTGAATGTCTGCGAGTGATTGAAAAAATGTTATTTCTCCTCTGGATTACATGCTAATGTACAGAGGGCAAAGGGAGACAGCAAAAGAACACATAGCTGCTTATTTCATCCATTTGTGGGGTTGAGCTTTGGGAAATCATGGCAGTTCCACAGCTATCTCATGCCCATCTGCAAACACAATGTATTTGTACATTGGGAATAGAGGGCAAAGCTGCTCTGATCTCAGCAGAGCATCTCTTCCTTTGTCCTAGTGGCACACATTGAGATTGATGCGAGATTAAGGACCATCACCCTCCTAACAATCGATGGAAATGACAATTCATCTGAATTTTTTGTCAGTTATTCTCACGTTGATTACCTGAATGTGTGTACCTCATTTATAGATGCTTTATTAAAACAAAATTGTCTTTGTCACTTTCATATCTTTCACTGTTTTACAAAAGTCAGATAATACAGCAGCCAAGTAACTTCATTTCCTTACCTCTTAATCAGCTGGATGACAAACCTAACCTGTTTTCTTTTTGTATGCCTTAGTTTATATAATAGGTTCTGCATTGTCAGATCTATGCTGAACCTATTGTTTTCAGTAGTAGTCTGATTTGTCCCTGTGATAAGCCCTGTGGAGATGTGATTATTCCAATAAAAATTCATTCAGTTGGAAACCAACCCTCCAGCTGTTTACTCCCACAGTCCCTGAGCTACACTAACACTGCATGGAATCCGTGAACAATATTTAAAGTGGAATCAAAAGCATCTTTAAAACATTTCACTTTAGGCTCTTTAATATTGTGTAACCTTAACACTAGATTTCTCACATTCATGAGGGAACACTTTACAGTTGGACAACTTGACTCTTGACTGCTGTGTTCATCTTTGTGGAAAGCTATTGAAACTCTCTGGTACCTAAAGAACACATCTCACATAAGACTTGCAGTGTTCATGTGTGCACTCTATTGCATATAGCAAAGGTATGCAGCTCCTGAAGTTTCTGGAAATAAAATGTGTCTGAATAAAAACTATATACTGCCATGTTAAGGCCAGCTCTGGCACGTACAACGTATACATCAGTTTGCAATTGTAGCTGCTTCAGTGTTCAGCAGCACATAGACACTGCAAATCTATTACATATGTTCTTTTCTGGGATAGAAAAGAGTTTTGCTCTTTAAGGAAGAGCTACGCTCTTTGCTTTATTTATTTTAATGTTCTAGGCTTAAAATGCAAATAATTTGCACTCATGCTTCTTTCTGTTTTGAATATTATTGGTGTTTTCACTCTTTGGCAGGTCCAGTTGCCCTAAGCACACC
>NW_009952533.1:10744861-10750948 GCF_000747805.2 Chaetura pelagica | reverse complement strand
CTACTTTGAGGTGGATGAAGAAGATCCCAGTTTTAAGAAAATCGACCCGAAGGTAAGAGATCATTGACCCTGAGCTCTGAGAGATGATGACAGATTACCCAAGACCTTTAATTCTTCATTTGACTTCCTTTACCTTTCTTGGTCCGCAGTGTTCCTGCTTTAATAAGTTTGTGACTGACCATATGTATTACTGAACTTCAGGTAGATGACACCTCCTTTCCTTCTCCTTTTTCTCCCTCTCCCACAATTTGACCCTCCTTGAATGTTAATTAGCTGGCTTTGAATAAAGCTCCAGGGAGGCATCTTAAATAAAGACATCTTGAATCACAGGCCTGTGTGAATACTGGAAAGTTCAACAAAGCTTTTAGCCCAAATGCTGTGTTTTACTTTCCTATTTTTATATAATGCCAGTGTAACTAAACTTCCCTACCCTCCTAAGTTTTTCAGTGCTTCTGTAACAGATTTTAAAAGGCCTGCTACTTGTCGTGCCTAAGCAGAAAACATAATTGCCCTCTTAAAATATGCTTCTGAACTGACTCTCTAATTTCTACAAACTTTAATTGCTCCAAGGTACTTGATTACTAGTGTTTTGTTTAAAATTAATGATCTTCAGTAAAACTCTTATTTCAAAGGCAGTGTATCGTGTGATTAGCTTAATAAGATTGCACTTGAATGTTTTCTACAGTGTTAGAGCAACATTTCAAAAGCATGACATGACTGGTAAATCTTGTATCCCAATTTAAGCACAGTGATGGGTCTTGTGTTTTTTAAATATCTGCTTTAATAGTAAACTATTCCCCTTCTTTGTGAAGGGGGAAAAAAGCCACTGGAAGAAGTAGTTGTGTGTTAAGCACCAATTCAGTTCTTTGTTCCTGTTGAGTAAATTGCCTTTGTCTGTATTAAAAAAATGGCATCAGTGGGTCTGAAAGCTGCGAATATAAAATCCTATCAAGGAATGTTTTATTTAAAAAAAAACAAACAACACTGTTCTCAGATTCCTAGAATTAGAATTTTGTGTAAGCAATTAACCAGAACTGTAATTTTCCTGTGATACCATACGTGATTTAACTGCATCCTGAAGTATTTTTGAAATATTTTTGCAATTATTTCAAGTATGAGATGGCTCTTAAAATGTTCATTTGCTTGCTCCTTCTGTAGTGTTTTGCTTGGGTTTTTTTTTGTTGTTGTTTTTTTAATGATAGTAAAGAGGATATAAATAGAAAATGAAAAGACAGCTTGGTATTGCATTTCCCATCTAAAATGTTCTGCCTTGTATTACATTAGCATGAGAAAAGTCTTACAGATCTGCATTATTCTCTGTTTTTGTTTTCCATGTTCAGCACATAGGACGTTTCTGTTACCTGTTTTGTTTGGGACATTAACGTACAACATATATTCAGTTTGCTTTCTTTTTTCCTGTTTTCCAAGTATTTGGTTGGTAGTGGGTGTTTTTGTAACTGTGACTGAGCATTCTGGTTTGGTTTGACTACACCTTTAATTCTGTATCTGAGAGATTTTATTTGGGTTCCTATAAAAGGAGGAGCTGGTTACATGAAATAAATCCTGCATCTTGAAGCCCACACCTCTTACATCCCACTTGTGATGCTGGTTTAGCTGATGGTCTTAGAAACAAAAAGGCTTTTTATAATGCCTTTTGTGAGTATGGGGAGAGACTAAAAATCATATCTGTATATTTTTAAGACACAAGCTTACAACACAGCTTGCTTTCAAGCATTAACGCCTCCCTGCCCCACCCTTTGCTTAAGTTACTGTACCTTGATAGAGGTGACTAGAGCTGCTGTAGAAAATGCCCCTTGGAAAAAATCCTAATCCGCTGTAGCTCGGAAGGCCTGTTTAATTAATGAGGCTTCATCTGTTGTCGAAATTTAAGTTCCTTGTATATTTGTCTAAACTACCGAAAAGAAAACATTATGACAAGTTCCTGAAGAAAAACCTGCCGTAGTGATAGCATCAGCCGCGATAAGATCAGAGTTTATACTTTTCCCCCGGGCTGTTTTCAGAAGGGCAGAGCCCCGCGGGCTGCACCTATTTTGCCAGGTGAGCCGGGATCTGCGCGGGGGAAAGTGGCTCTGAGGACTCTGCCAGAAACCCGGGCAGCGCGGAGGGTGCGCGCCCCGGGCCCGCCGGGCTCCGCGGGAAGCGCCCGTCCAAACCCCTCGTCCCGGCGGCTGCCGGGCTCGCTCGTTTCGTTTGGTAAAGGCAAAAGCAACTCAAATTTGAAAGGTTATTTTTTTTTCCGGATCCGTTCACAAAGAAACGGAAAATAGCCCTTTGGGAAAAAAAAATCACCATAAACTTAGATTTTTACCGCCCCCCTGCCGAAAGGACACGAAAACTTGATGGAAATGCTCCCAGCTTTGAAATCTTTTGGGCGGCTCGAGCAGATAACGCTAACGTTTGTAAAGCTTAGAAGTGCGTTCCGGATAAAAATCCCGCAAATATTCCTAAATCGTCCTGAGCAAACTGAGAACGAAATTGCTGTAGCGCGAGTTCCAAGGAATCGAGTAGAATTTAGCTTGAGGAGAGGGGGCTCGGGTAGGGAGGGATCGGCGGTGTCTGCCCAGGGAGCGACTGGAAGTTCATGTGGGATCGGGTGGTTTCTTTTCCTTAGGGGTTGCTTATCTGCTCGTCTGGCTACGCTACGGGGCGATTTTCTGCTGTACTTAAAAATCCGGGGAAAACAAATGTTTGTTAAAAAAAAAAATCGACCGGTTGCTCTAAAGCGCATTAATTATTCAGGGTAGATCTATAGAGCCTTCGTGGCAAAGTCAAACGGGTAACGCGTTCGCTCTGGGAAGCGAAAGCGAATAGCGATGAATATGAAAATCAGAGTATGAAAGCTGGAAATTTACCGGGGGGGGCGGGGAAGGGGGGTAACAAAAGAAAACAAAACAAAACAGATTAAGCCATAAGGAAAAAAAAAATAAGAGGGCGAGAGTGTGGTAGGAACCGGCACGCTCTAATTCTGGCTAAACTCAGGCTGCTGCGCCGCGCTCCGTGTGTTCCCAAGACTTAGAGGGAAAGCTTAAAGTCCTAGAAATACAGCAGATGTTGTCACACGCTGAAGTACGGAGTATATAAGGTTTGGGGTTGATTTTTTGGGGGGGTTTTGTTCCTAGATGCGCGATCTTGGATAGAAACTGGAGGGAAGTTTAGAAAATGTCAATGAATATGCCAAGCTGAGGTGTCGCATTTAGATTGTATCTCGTGTTTCCGTTTCTTTTTAAAAATTTACTTCTGAGGTTCAGAAAGAATCTACTTGCCTGAATTTAAGAATCATTCACCGAAAGTCATAGTAAAGTTAAAGTAATATTTTTATTACTATTTGCAACAAGTCAGTTGTGGGGCACATTATCTGACCTTGGCACCGAAATACATTTAACATCAGTAAAACTTTTTTAAAGGGAGATTTGTACATATAGTTAAATAATTTTTCACTTGGTGACAACATTCAGGCAAACAAGAGAGAGTAAGAAAAGGACTATACATGGATTGGAAAATGTACCTTTTGGGTTTCGTTTTGAGGTTGCAAAAGTCCGATTGCTTCTCTTTTTGTGACTTTTTAAAAATTCACATTGGAGGGCAGGAGGAGAGACTCTTTCCTTCTTCTGTGCAAGGCGGTGAGAGTTTATACCGGGAAAACCGTCTGCAAGTTTTTAAAGGCCGAGCTGCAGGTGGGTGGGGGGTGGCGGGGGCGCGTTTATTTCGCCGCCTCTTTCCGTCGTCGTTTGCGTTAAATAAAAAGTTTTTTTAGGCGCTGTTGTTGTTTACGGAGGACGAGTTTGGTTTTTTTTGTTGTTGTTGTTGTTGGGTTTTTTTTGCGCGGGGCTGTTAACCCTATAGCTTGTCGAGGCTTTTGGGATTGGTGAGGATTTCTCTGGCTAGCCTCCAGGTCTGTTTGGCAGCGCTTTCCAGGGCCGAGTGGGGTTTGCCCTGAAAGAGATCTAGGTTGGGCAGGAAGTAGTGGGGGCAGCGCCGGCACTGCAGGCAGGAGATGAGCTGCAGGAGGATGCCGTTCAGCCGGTCGCCCAGGCACGCCTCGTCCCAGTCGGTCTCCCGCGGGTGCTTCTCGCACTCGTACAGCAGCAGCGTCTTCATGTGGTAGTTGTTGAGGGGCTGCCCAGGCAGTTCCAGGTGCCGGTCGCGCAGCGTCTTCAGCACCGAGAGGCACTTGTTCCTGCAGCCGCCCATCAGCAGCCGGTTCTCGGCCTCACCGAACTGCAGCACCCAGGCATCGCTCTCGGCCGAGCTCTGCTTGCCCGTCAGCGAGTAGCACTCCTTGGACAGCAGGTTGAAGCCCTCCGCCTTCACCTCTGCCACCCGGTTGGGGCCGGGCCAGGGGATGTGGGGCATGGGCCACTGCGCCGCGCTGCGCGGCCAGATCCCGGTGCACTTGAAGGCGGGCGTGATCTGCACCACGTACCGCTCCCGGATGCGGAGCTTCACCTCGCTGGTGTCCGCGATCATCTTCACAACGTCCCGGTAGCTGCACTTGTCCACGGCCTGGGCCACCAGTGTCTGGAAGCGGGAGCGGATCTTGCGGGCGGACAGATAGCCCGAGGCGGTGATGAACTCCACCCAGAGGGACATGCTGCGCTTGCGGCCGTCGCTCAGCTTGAGCACGGCGCAGCCCGGCAGGGAGCCGTCGTCCACGAAGTTGAAGACGCCCATCTGGTTGAGGTAGAGTACCACCTCAAACTCGGTGGGCGAGATCACCTCCAGCCCCTCGTAGCGGGCGTCGATCTCGCTTAAGGAGCTGATGAAGCGCGGCTCCTGCACCTCCACCTCCTTCAGCACGTCCGAGACGACCTTGCACACCTCCCGGATGGTCTTGGCGATGGCCGCCTTGCGGGCCTGGCAGCGCTCCGTGTAGTATTTGTTGAGCTGGTAGACCAGCTTGGCCTGCGCGGCGATCATGTTGGGGCACAGGTCCGGGCTGTACACCGGGCTCTCGCAGTACGTTGAGGGATCCAATGCTTTAGCGGTGGCTGCAGCTTTGCGGAGGGCACCAGCCAAATCGCAGACCCCCACCCCCTCCGGGAAGAAGGCGGCAGCGGAGCTCCAGTGGGAGCAATTAAAAAAAACAAAACCGGGGAGGAGGACGGAGCACAAAGGAGCGAAGCCCAGCGATTCCCCGGCAGGGAGCAGGCGGTGCCGGAGCGGCGGGCAGAGCCCCGCGGGCTCCCGGAGCGCGAAGTTTTGGGCGGCGGTGGGGGCAGGGAGGTCTGCGCTGCCGCTGCGCTCAGGCGCCCACCCCCCCGAGCAGCGAGAAAATTGCTGGTTCAGTAGTTCATTAAAAAAAAAAACACAACCAAAACAACAAAAACCAACCACAACAAAACCCACAAAACGACAAACAAAAAACCCAAACAAAGTTCCCCAGAACTCGCGGATGGTCCCCGCAGAAAAGCCGGTCGGCGGCGAAGTTTAAAACCGCACACGATACGAGAGGACGAGAAGAATGCGAGCAATGCCCAGAGCGGAAGAGTGAACTCTGTCTGTCTGTCTGCCTCTCTCAGTCCGTGGCACCGCCAGAGATGTGCATGAGTTTGGCTGCCGCTCTCTCAGACTGTCAGGGGGGGTTGTTGATTTCCCTTTTCCTGCTGGAGGCGTTGTCTGAACCCGGCTCTGTGGCTTTCTCTATCTTTATGCGCAGACGTGTGCACTTGGTCTGTGATCTCTCATTCCTGTCCTGCAGCTCTATATAGATTGTTTTGAGATAGATGTATAGGTTGTTGGTTGTTGTTTTTTGGTTTTTTTTTTTGGTTGGCTTTTGGTTTGGGTTGGTTTTTTGTTATTATTTTTTTTTTCCTTGCACAGACTGTGTTTTATCCTGAGCGGGAGGAGGGCGTAGCTGCTGTCGTTGGTTGGCTTTTGGTTTGGGTTGGTTTTTTGTTATTATTTTTTTTTTCCTTGCACAGACTGTGTTTTATCCTGAGCGGGAGGAGGGCGTAGCTGCTGTGCCTGGGATGGCTTCTCCTCCCCCTCCCCACCCCTAGAAGTGCGCGCCGGGGCTCTCACTTTCCGCGCCTCTCCGCTGCCGTGCGCCCGTCTCTCTCCGGCGCT
>NW_009952533.1:10742072-10743445 GCF_000747805.2 Chaetura pelagica | reverse complement strand
CGCCTCCTGCAATGGCCGCCGAGCTGTCAGCGCCGCAGCCAATCGCAGCGGGCGGCGAGCACGGCCCGCGCGGGGGCGCGCACAGGCGCCCGCGCGTCCACGGCTGCCGCCGCCTCTTCCCCGGCGACGGGGTTAGAAGCGACCGGCCCGCTCTGTCCTGGGGTTCAGCGGCGTTACGGCCGGGGGGTGCGAGGGGCTGTGTGGGCATCCGTCGACCCGGCGCGGGGTAGGAAAAAGCTGCGACTTGGTCCTTTCGCCTCACCCTGGGTGCAGGGAGGTCGCTGCTCCCTCGCTCGCTGCGAGGAGACCCGGCGGCAGCGGCGGGGTGCCGGGGGGTGGGAGGGGCTGTGTGGGCATCCGTCGACCCGGCGCGGGGTAGGAAAAAGCTGCGACTTGGTCCTTTCGCCTCACCCTGGGTGCAGGGAGGTCGCTGCTCCCTCGCTCGCTGCGAGGAGACCCGGCGGCAGCGGCGGTGTGTGAAGGGAAGAGGGGAGAGGCGTGCTGGTGCTTCACCGCAAGCATAAATCTTCCTTAGCTAGTGCCAGGCTGCGGCAGGGAAAGTGAGACCCTCACCGGAGCAGAGTTGCACACCTTGTTTTACTGCCCTCAGTCACTGCCGTGGTCACGTTAATTTAGACAAATCTCGTGCCGTAAAGGTCTGTTCATCCTCCTTAAGCGCTGGATTGAGTTATACAAGTTTGAAATAATAAGAAATACTGAATGGTTTGGACATCCACGAAGCTGCAGCTACGCTCTGTAGCTCGGAAGGAGCTCTCTTGGCACGGCTGTAGCCCCCGGGCAGTACCTGCTGCAAAACAACAAGTAGTTTTCCTGCGGGAACTTAGGGTGGCGGCAATTCAGCGTCCACATATTCCGTGCTTGGGCCGAGGGTGTGTGCGTTTCCGTGGCGGCTTCGCCTTCCCCGGGCCGTGCGGCTCTGCCGGGGGGGGCGGCTGTGCCAGCCCGGCCGGTCGCCCCGCTGGCCGGGGCCGTTCACAAGCGGTGCGTGGCTCTTTGCGGAGCCTCTGTTGAACCAGCTCGCAGCGGCTGGTCTCGGTTTCTTGTTCTGTCCTCCTTTCGCTGCAACTGGCTGATTTTAATAAAGAAAATATCGCCGTCTGTTTTTCCGTGTGCATTTAAATTGGAAACACGTCTAGTGCCGACCGTCCTACTGCGCGCTGCAAGAACTAAGTACGGGCGCGCCCGGGGCTGGTGGGGCTCTGTTCTCTCCTTAGAGCCGATCGGCTCGTTCGTTCCCCCAGTGCCGCCGGGGCACTCCGCGCCCGGGTGGGATGCGGGCACTCTGCCTCGGCCGGCGCTCCGTGGGCCACGGTGCCCGGGGCCCGACGGTGTCAAGTGGCCCAGCCGAGCCA
>NW_009952533.1:10734863-10741447 GCF_000747805.2 Chaetura pelagica | reverse complement strand
GGGGGGGGGCGGGGGGGGCACGCTTTCGTGTTTTCAGGGTAAAAGCCGAAGAAACGGACCATCCCCCTCCCACCTTTCCCCGGTAAGGTGACTAATGATGAAGCGTTACTAGTGTTCAGATTTAAAACAATTCATTACCAATTTTCCTGTCTGAGGTTGAAGCTCTAGTAAATAATAAATCAGCTAAACAAAAGCCGACTTTAATTTATTGCCCAAGCGCTAATTAGAAACATCATTTGAGCAATAAACTTAAACACTTCCAGCAAATAATGCACGTGAAACCCTTGTCTCCTGTGTCTGGGCGCTTGTGGCCGCACTGCATTAAGACCGGCTTCATCTGTGGCGGAATTTACTCTCGCCGGGATGAATAATTGAAGGGGGAACAGGATCCGAAGAGGCTATAATTGAAGAGCCCTTGTCACCTCTGCTTTTATGTATGTTAGTGTAGAAGTCCATCAGCAGCTCCTTGATGGTGTATAAAACGAAGTGGCAGCCCCTCCAGCAGCAGGAGATACTGTATTCCATTAAAAAGACCGTGTGCGTGTGTGTGCCGCAGAGAGGGAAACTCTCAGGGCTAAAAGCCACTTGAAGTCTTCAGACCGATTGATCTGTATTCTCTCGTTATAATCCGTCTCATCATACTTGAGTTAATGAGGCAGGGGCGGGGGTGATCTGATGGTCCTTGACAAATTCATTAGGGAGGCTGCGGGACATTTTATTTGACTGTTAAACATCGTGTTTGTTTGGTTTAAGCAGTGCCAACATCAGCATGCCTCTGCCTGGAGCAATAGTGTTTTGTTAGCAAGGGCTTCTGTAAAAAGATACTGCAGGGGGGGCTCGGTGTGCCGCTGCCCCCGCCCTCTCGGTACCGCGGGCAGCTGGCGCTGGTGTAAATCCCGGGCCAGAGGGTCCTTCTTCACGAGGATGGCAAAGTAGCAGCGAAGGGCTGCTATTTAATGTGCAAAGAGGATTTTTAAACAATATTTTTTTTATTTTCCTAAGAGCGCTATGCATTTGTAGTAACCCTTAAAAACGGCAGAAGAAAACTGCAGAACAGCTCAGGGCTTCAGGAAGAAGCAGACAAGTTTCTTACCGTGTTATGATGCAGTGTGCTTGTGTTTGCTTGCCTAACTGCCTGATTAACGTGGCATATCCCGGAGCTTTTTAAAATTCTGAACAGTGTATTTTGAAATTTCTATAGCATGCTTCTGATACAAGGTGTGATTTTTAAGACTAATCAAAGTTTCATCATATTGACTTGAGACTGTTAAAGGATTTCTGCCAAATCTGCCATTTTTCTCTCAGTGAAGGGAGAGGGAAAAGTGAATGCAGGAACAGGTGCTCCCAAAAGGGCTAAGAAGTATTTTTATGAATAGCATATGAAATATGTGTGTGTATGTATATGTGTACGCTTTGTTCGTGGCAGCTTTGTAGATGAGACCTAGTTAGCATTCAGTTATTTTCTAGTAGTTGGTTTCATCTCTGTCCTTTCATTGAAGGAAAACAGTTTTGCAGAAAATAATCTGTCTGTGGAACCTAACATTGTAAATTATTTTTTTTTCATGAAGATTAGTCTTCAAACATTCTCAGCTTTAAATGGACTCTGCTTCCATTTATAGAAGAACAGTATGGGAAAAGAGCTAGTGCCCTTTGCCTGTCATTTTCATACATTCCTGCACTGCTGATGGAGCTTGAACTGCTGCAGGGAATGTATGGATTTGAAAAGAAATTATTCAGTAATGCATGTTATGTTTCTCCACAGCAAAACCGGGTTAGTAGTTGTAGTAAACGCTGCTGTGGGTTTGACGGATAAAAGTCTGTTTACGTTCAGTAGTGTACAGTGTGTACCTTTTCTTGGAAGTTAAGGCTCAGCTTTACTATCTGCTGATCTCTTCCAAGGACTGTGTTGATGAAGTTAGTTGATAGCACACAGTGGGATACAAAATATGGTTTTATTTCTATATGTCATTAATGTACCTCATCATTTAGGAGTGTTGCATAAGTATTGTACTTTTCCCATTAAGATTGAATGGTATGGTAATTAAATAGTGTGCACATGCTCTGAAGTCTCCCCGAGCTTTCATATCTGCAGCAGGAAGGTGAAGGGTTCCAACTACTTATTTAAGTATCTTATTTTTGCTTCCCTCTTCACTTTTAAAATGTGAATGTGTTCACATTCTGATGTTTAACCATGAGCAACCTGCAGCTGAAGGCTCTCTCTAATGGTTTGAATCTTGTATTAAAGGTAGTGTCTTCTCTTTTCTCATGATGACAAATGGTGACTTCTTTTAGCTGTAAGATTGCTTTGGATACTAAATACTCTTCTGTGAGTTTGCCTTCAGTAAGTTGGCAATTGGGGAAAATCAGACACGTGCACTAGAAAACATTTCTAGTGCTTCTGTAGCATTTTCTTCTTGTTAAAACTTCTTGAGGGCCTTTTGTTTCAATGCAGTAGGGCCACATTAATGCTATTTTATCCAGTAGAAATAACAAAATTAATGCATGTTGGCTTATCTTTATTTAGAGTAGTGGATTAATTACATTAATAACATACGTTTTTAGAAGTATGAAGGCATGTAACATGCCAGGATTTTGTCAACTTGACCCTCAGTTGAATGCAATACTTGCTTGCTTGAGAAAAATGTGAGGTGGGCTACAGGGATAATGTCTATTTCTTACAAATGCTGTGAGCCTAAATCAGCACTTACTTTTAAAACATGAAAATTAAGAAAATATTATTAGCAAAGTAAAAATTATGGAAATTAAAATAAATACCCAAATTTTCAGGTGTTTGGCCATAGCTTTTCTTTGTATCAGTAGCTGTGTGTTGATTGCTATGTTTATTGTCTTAGATGTTCACAAATCTGTGCATATGCGTAAATAATCACTCCAGCAAACAATAGGCTGTGTGGTTTTATTAGATGATTGTTTTAAAGATCAAAAACTTCATGCAGCTACCTAAGATGAAGATAAGTTAATGTAGAAAATTCTCAAAACTATATCCATTAACAATGTCAGTTTCTCCCCCCAGAAGTGAAAGCTTCTCATTTGTATGCTTACATTTTAAAAAGTACTTTCCTAAATACCACATACAGCAATGTGAAATCCTCTGTTCCTCATTGACCACTATGCAGGTTACAACCTTTCAGTGAGTTTCTATGAGTGCAATTTATAATGGGTGTTGTGGGAAGAGGGAACATAGGGGGCTCAATCTTCTCAATAGTACTGGTGACCAGCATGGAATATATCGAGTCGCTCACTTGCTCTCTCCTCTGCATGTTTTAAGATTATTTTGACTTTGGATCCAGTAGAAAAGGCCTGAAATTTTATTTAATAATAAAAAAAAATCCTGTTTGAACAGATTTCTAATTGTTCCCTCATTCAAATATAACACAGTTTAAATGCACAGAGTCCTCTGCTTTTCTGCATATTGTACTTAATAGTATTAAATTTTTATCCTTTGAAAGTACTATGTTGACATAAAAATAGCATATTACTAGTTATAAAATTATTGCAGGAGTTTTGTTGCTGCTTCTAATGAGAGAATCAAATCATAGCTGTTCCTATTTTATATCTTGCTGTGCATATCTGACTTCAAAATAACTTCTTCGTGATAGTTTGCTGCTTTTTTTTTTTTTTAGTTTTCTGATGAATTAGGTAAAACTTATGTGCAAAGTAGTTCAAGGTACTACCATCTCCCGTAGCTGGGAAGGGGAAGCTATTGGATCAAATAATGTATAGAAGCCATCTGCATACTTTAATTGAAATAATATTTGGTGATCTAAGGGATGGAAATTGTTCTTTTTCTTTAACCGTCTGAAATAAAACTAGGATGTAAAACAGCTGTCTTGGCCTATGGAAATCAAGGTTCTGCCAGTCTGTTTCTTTTCTTCATTTTCTACTTCTATCTCCCTTTATTATCTTTGGATCCCAAGGAGTCTTTCTTATTTTCTAACTGGTTTTGTCTGCAACAAGGGGCTGGGTTGGTGGGTTTAAATAGACTTTGGATAGAGTGAAAAATCTTTGATCTATGGCTATGACTGCTTCCAAATGATTTGCTTGCTGGGACTGGACACTGTCCATGCCCTTTCACTTCACTATCAGATAGGCACACAAAAAGGACTTGACATGCTACCAGATGCATAGTTAATCATTGCATTAGGTCTGTAAAGGGGTCCATCCAGATTCAATTAGGTCTACCATTTTTAACTAGTGTTTGCTCTGTAGTTTGTTTGGAGGACAATATTAATTTAAATTGCTGTTCTGTTTATTTAAAAGTGCTTTAACCCAGCTCTGTGCTTTTCTTTTCAAGGAGTCTTCTATGCTTTTGTTCTGCTGTATGTATATTTAGAACAACTGAGTGTTACAGCATAACAAATATTGTTGCAGTATAACACTATCTGAAGCTTTAATGAAAAAAAAAAAAAAAAAAAGGTCTTTTTCTGATTCAGCTGTTTTCCTTTCTCAATACCAGTTTCTAGAAGTGAATTTTAAGTAAGCTAAATGCAAGGACTGGCATGTATTGAGAGGGTGTTCAGAAGAAAAGCTTTCAAGGGTATCTAGGTGTCTGGAACAGAATCTTAAACTTTAAAAACCAAACAGCAGCAGCTTTCCTATCACTTATTTACAGAAGAGCTCCTTCTTTTATCTGGTATTGCATGCTTTTGTGTGTGAAGGATTTTAACAGTGCAGGAGTTAAAAAGGTTCAGCTGTAGGGTAAAAAGCATTAGGTATATTACTGCTCTGAATCTTGCCTGGGATTTCTAGGAGCAGTTTGTATATTTACATTAAAAGTTGTTAACTGTATGCACTGAATAAAGTGCATTGAAAATTCTTAGCATTCTCAGTGTTTCAAAAAAATAATACATGTAGTTTGTAGAAGCAGCCAGTCTGTTCATGGTCTGAAGAAGCTGGAGTGTTAGTGTTATATAAATTGTTTTGATCACACGTGCTGTCTGTATTTCCCAGTAAAGCTTAAATTGAGGATGGTAAGCCTGTGGAAGCAGGAGTGTAAAAGGCCATAAAACTGTTGTTGCTTGAAAATTGGTGTAATAAGAAGGAGCACTAATCAGAGAAATTAAAAATATTTTAATTTAATTTTAATTTTTATATGTTTATTTTGGAGGAGAGGAGGAGCAACGCATTCAGCTATTGTTTTTTCTTTGATGTGTATATAGTTACTAAAGCTATTGTATTTAACTTCAGGTTATAGCTCAGCCTTCATTTTAGATCTGAGATTTCTTGCTTTAGTTCTTTGCTTCATTGTTGTCAATATACTTTGATGGAGGGCAGATGCATTATAATGCATTTATCATTTGTAGTCACAGGGATATTGCGATGTTGCTAATGGACTTCCAAGGTACAGGATGTAGGAATGAAAACTACTCAAAAGTGCCAACTAGGGCTCTCTGGGGATTTTTAAACTGTGTATACGTACCTGCTTCTCTGAAGTATGGGTGTGTGCATCTGTATAATCCATTGATGATTAGTATTAATGCAAATAAATATGCTGTGGAGAATCAGCCTAATAGAAGAGTCCTTAAGAGGCATGAGCAGGTAGTTTTTCTCTCTATTCATCATCTATCTTGAAAGTTCATTCTAACTGGCATCGGAGTGCCAGCACGCCCACCAAGGGGAGTTGTTTATATGTACTTTGTGGGTTTCCAGAGTGCGAACCTGAAAGAAAGTGGGACTTGAAATGCGAGGTCATTTGTGAATTTATGTTTTATCTCCTTTCACTTGAAAATTTATGAGGAGAGTGACTTAGGGTGCTTTCGTTGTGTGTTCCAGGGCTTGCCCCCACTGATAACACCCTTGTTGGCGTGAAAGTGCAATGCAAATTATGACAGTTACAACCTTCTGTTTTGTTTAACCTGTCAGTGGATTTCCTGGCTCAGTGCTGAGGGCAATGGCGTGTTCAGCTAGTTCCATATTCACCTAAACTTAAAAGGTCAGGTTTCTACAGGCAAGCCTAGTCAAAGCCTAATTGATGAGGAGGGCAGGGGGACAGAATTTACTGTTCTGTTGGCTAGTTTCATATCGTTAGGTTGTCCTGAAAGCATCAGGCAGTCACAGCGCCTTTCATGTAAGTACTGACCCTAGACAGGAGCTGACAATCAAAGGAGGCAGCCACAGGAACCAGTGCAAGTAGGCTATTGATTTTTCAGTTAGGTCTAAGTAGTTTGTAGTATGGGTAATGGGTGACAGAGGCAGGTATGTCATTATCAATGAGCTCCAGAACAGTAGCGACAGCCCCCTCTCATATTTCCTTCAGCACTGACAATATGCATCCAGCACTGGTCAATAAATCGCCCAACCTTTTACTGACAAGTAACTTGGAGGTGGGGGTGGGAGTCAAAGAGCTAAACTTCCATTCTTGAACTTGACGTGGACACGGAGCAAGGATCTCGACATCTGCGTTCCTGGCTTGTCAGGCAAAGGGTTGAGGAGAATGTGGAGAACAAAACAGTGGTAGATGTGCGGCCAGATACGCTTAACTTTGTTTTATGCCCTCTAGTAAGTCAAAGTTTTTCTTGAGATCAAGTAGAATAGCTTAAAATGCCAGCTCTCTGTATAATCATGGT
>NW_009952533.1:10720959-10734530 GCF_000747805.2 Chaetura pelagica | reverse complement strand
TTCAGCAGTTAAATTTAGGTTGCCATGGCAGGGTTTTGTTTTTACTTTAGTATTGCTCTGCATTTAATCAAGGTTATACTGCTGTAGCAGTGCAACAATTGCAGTCTGCCATTTGAAATCCCCTTTTAATTCCTAGTTTCCTCTTCTTAAATTTCATAAATGGACACTATTAAAAGATATTGAAGCTTTCTTATAAATCCAAAGTGCTAGCGATACAGTTTCTGTTCTGACTGCTAATGCTGTTTTAGGTTAGTAGTGGAGTACCAGTACTTTAGGAAGCTGGATAAAGTTTTTATTACTTGGATTTTACTAGCTGTAGTTTCTGAATTTAATAGAGATAGGTCCAAATTTTAGCTTTACATTTAATTAATTTTGGAAAGATATTGGGAGAATATACAATTTGTAATAAGTGGTGGGGTTTATTTATTTTATTTCTTTTTAAATGCACTTGAATGGAAAATCAGTTAAATGAAGTAAAGTATCTTTGAATCTTCTGAAGTTTTCTAATGTTGTTACTTTATTTCGGGGATGTAAGTTTTTTTTTTCAGAAGTTGGAATTCAGTCAGGTTTTATGCTGTGCACAGATGTTAAAAAAATAGCATGTGCTTATAATTAAAAAAATCTTTAGACAAATTGAAATAAAGCAGAAGAGTAAATGTTTTTAAAAACTTCCTCAAAATAACTCATTGCTATGGTATCTTGTTTAACAATGTTTGTAATGTTACACAGAGCAGGAATCTGAGACTGTGTATGTTGAATAGCTGCAAAGTATCATACGTGTCTGAAACTTTTTCATCTGCCTGCAGCAGCTAAAGCTGTTTTCTTCATGGTTGGATTTTCAAATGTAAGAGCAGTGTTGACGCAGACTAAAGAAGTGAGGTTGAAATGTATCACTGAATTAGGAAATCCCTTAATAAATATTTGTATAAGCTAAAAACATGAGTACCTGTGTATTTGAAGCACTTCTAAGATGAATTGGTTATAAATATCTATTTGAATATTGCTACATTGCCCACTGAACAGCACTTTGGAAGAGAGGCTGCCCAGCTGTCTTCCAGAGATAAAAAACTTCGATTAGTTGGATCAAAGATGCGCCGGGTTGTTTGAGGCTTTTGGTATTTAATGGGAGTTTTTCCTCTGTCAGCAGCTACTCATTTACCACATCTTGCAGGGTCTTTTTTCTCTTAAACTAGGTAAAAAGTAAAGCCATGCAGTCTAAATCTTATCTTTTCTTATAAACAGGTACAGCATCTTTTACTGCATTTTTAGTGTTGCTGGCATGTTGTGTTATTGCAGAAAGGTAAAGAGGAGCTGCAGAAAGGCGACAAATTAAATTTTCATGAAAGAAAACCCTAATCAGCAGTGACAGGGTAAGAGAAAGATGATTGCCACTTGGTCATTGTGGAGAGGCACTTAGACTTGGTGTCAGTGCTTCTGTTAATGATGACTAATGTCTTTCTCGGAGAAAAGGCATGCTCAAACATAATGCTACAATCCGGAGAAGGAACGGAGAGATAGGCACTGTTAAGGAAGAAGGCTGTGAATCCTAAAACAAAAGCTCAGGTCTTCAGTTGAAAATGCTACAGTGTTATTGCAATGCCAGAAAACACATCTATAAAACTCTTCTTGTTTTGCTCTTTAAGCAAAGTAATAATAATGATAAACATATATATACCTGTACGTGTGCATATTATGTGCTACCTGGTATCTGCTGCTTTAATTGAAAAAGAAAATAGAGATGACTCTGACATGTAAGCTGACTAGTCAGAAGTAAACAGTCACATTTTATTCCTCTTCTGTTAATGAACGTACTTTTTTAAAAGAACAAAAGCTGCTGCAATATATTGTTTCTGAAGCACAGTGCTGTGTTCTGAATAAGCCTTTTATAGTCAAATGTAAAATGACTCAAAAGACCTTTTTGAATCTTGAAGCTTAGGCTGTTAGGTATATTGGCAAAACAGAGGTGGCATGTGTCATTTCTTCAGCTTTTCCCAAAGTGAGACCTTTCAGAAGGGCATTTGCAATGCTTGTCATATTTTTTCATATACATCTTATTGGCCTGACAAGTCTAGAGGACCATGAGAAAACAGATGTCATTGCATTCAGACAACACTAATTACTCTGGGATTTTTGCAGCCTCAGTGCCTGCATGTAACTGTCGATTATGACTGTTTATGTGGCCTATCATGGGTACACGTTGCACATTCAGATGGTACCACTAGTCTTTGTGTTTCCTGTTATCACACAATAAGATGTAAAAATCAGCAACAAGCACCACAACAAGGAAATGCCTTAATGTGTGTCTTCTTTATGTTTAAAATGCATTGTGTTAAAGATTGTATTCACATTTGTTATTAGATTTAAGTGTTTTAGCATCTGTTTATTAACTGTAGAGCAGTGCTTCAGCTGTCAGTTTTCACTGTGGTTCTTTATGTTGCAGGCTTTACTTTTCTGCAGTGTTACAAACACTATATGAAAAATGCTGGTTGACCCAGCAGTCATCAGAATTTTTCCATGTCTAACCTTCATACTGAACTGATACAGTTTTCTAACGTGTCACAGTTTGCACTAGAAACCAACAGTCTTATTCTCTCACAAACTGCATTGTTGGTATTTTCTTTGTTAAATTTTCTTAGGGACTCTTTCACTGTCGATTCTGTTCTTCCTGTGTAGCAATAGCTGCTGCATGATTTTTAACACAAAGTTCAAATGGTGGTCACATCGTGGCCTGGCTTTGTGTGTTATCTTGATTTTTGGTACACGTTTCATAAGCAGAACAACCAGTGTTAATCACAGATTGGAAAATAAAAGCTCCAATAATGTAACTTCACTTGCTGATGAAGCAGAAATAGAAGCAGCTTTATCAAAGATGTATGATGAGATAAAACTGCAGTCTCTGCTGTACAGTTATAGTAATTATGACTAATGAACCGTCCAGTCTGGATGAAATGGCATGCCCACAGGGACTGTGGCCAATCAGTTGTGACTTATGCAAGCTGAACAAAACATTGATGGTGTTCCAGGTTCCGTATGAGAGCAGGAAGTGCGGGCTTTGTTTGGAACGTCAGCTTTGTGAAGTTATTTTCATGCAGTTTAGGAATAAACGGCATTAGTAAATAAGGTCTTAAGAGCTAGGGTTTGTTGAGTTTTTAAACAGGCATTAAGAATTGCAATTCACTGTGATCAAATATACCTGAATAAAAAACCCCTGCCTCAATGGCACATTCCTGATACAATAGACTTCAGAGTTGTGCTGATCATCTTGCTAATCTAAGTCATTGAAAACTCATGTTATATTTTAATATGCTGAAGACAATGAAAGTAAAAGATAAAAAAGTTATGTATATGAGCATATCTCTATTTAGGTTTACTGTGGCGATTTATTTTTTAACAAATTTGTTTGTGACCTGATACTTCGTGATTTTGAAGCATTCTCCATTTAGAATCAGACTATCCTTTGTAACTAAAAGACAGGTACTTCACACTGTTCTTAATTTTTTTTTTTTTGACAATGTATAGACTAGCAGTGTAATAATTTTAAACCAGCTTCTTTTTATGAAAGCAATGTGTGTAGCTGGAAAGAAGGGAAGGAAAAAAAAACCCAAATTCTGAATGCTAAAATGCATACGGGGACTTCTGAAGTTAATTGTAAGCTAAAAGCACAATACAAAAAAAATTTCCAAGTATAAGTTTGGGCTAAGTTGTTTAGGCCCAGACTGGAAGCAGTTGTAGATCAGCTGCTTTTCTTACGTGTAAGTGTTTGAAAGGTTTGGGAGTAAAATATGCAACATGTTACAGATGTTAACAATACATTACAATCAATTTAACATTTTGCCTGAACCTTTTCAGAAGGCCATAAAGAAAAATTATTTAAAAAATTAATTGCAAGCAAACTATGGGAGAAGTGAAACAAAACAAACCCAACCTTAAAACATTTAGAATAACATTAAAACATCATTGGACAAAAAACATTTTAGACTGTTGTACTGTTTAAAAATGGCTTGTGTTAGGAAGATTCAAGATACGTTGATTCTTAAAGTATACCTGAAATTAATAAATTGTTGTCAAAGAAACTGTCAATTTAAGTCCAAATTCTGAAATAATTACTGGTCTTTTGCTTAATAGAAGGGTGGATAGTGATTTGACACATCTATGATTTTTTTGAATGATTTTTTTTAAGTCACACATTATTTTCTTCTTTTTTTTTTCCATACTGTATTGATACTTATAAGCTGATACCTAATTCACCATGGTTAAGTTATTCTTTTCTTAAAATGGAGAAAATCACAATCATATTGCCAGTACTTGTCATATTTTATTCTGAACAAACCTCAAAGTGCTGCTAGATATGAATTCAAGGATATTTTTAAGTAAAGAATTTCTATTATTTCAGAGTCTTTAGGCACATGATTAAATTATTTAACTAAGTCTATTTAAAATTAAAAAAAACCAAACAAACACCACCAAACCACAAAACCTCCAAAACACCCCAAACAAACCCATCCACATTAGAAATCTAAATTTTTTAATTTCTTCCTTTGTATCTGTTTTGGAAGTGTCCAGAGATCCTGCAAGAAATTTGCTGATAATCAGAATACTTTTCTTTTGTCTCTTGCAACAAAACATATTGCACTAAATGTTGCAAATATGGAAATACTGTGTACAATTCAGAGTATAATGTTAGATAAAGAATGTTGATAAGTAAACTCCTCTGAAAAATTATTACATTTTGGCTGCACTAAATAACGGTAAGATCTTTGGGAGTCTATAGCACTCTTATGCACGAGTCTCTTTCACATTGTAATTTCAGAATCAGTAGGATGCAGTCAGTGTATTATGTACATGATCTAATTTTACTGCACTGAAGGTTGCATTAGGATCACTTCTGTTTAATGACTGTATCAGAATTGTGCCAATGAAGTCAGGACTGAATTTACTAGATGATGTACAAATGTACAAAACTCATTGCTGTTCTTCCAAAGACAGATTTAAGTATATATATATATATAATATATAAATTATATGTATAGTTATACACTAAAATAATTTTTTGAAATAGTATTTATATGCATTAAGATGAAGCAGTAACTTTAGATTGTGGTTTTTTAGGACGCCTCAGGCTATAGTTTTACCTTTTTCTTATGAAATAATTGATTAAATTCCTCTGAATTTATGCCAGCATGAAACAGCTTTTTGCTTATTTGGGACATCAGTTGTTTTCACTTTGTTACCCTTTACAGATCTGGACACATTATTGGTGTCAACAAGTTGTGCTTCTAAGTAAAATACCATGTGGAGTCACAGATATTCAATGTATGTATACAGTACATAAATTAAAGTTGAGGAGCATTTGATCTCAAGGATTTAATTTTATGTTGCTATGTGTGTCTGTGTACACACATAAGATACCATGTATATCACTGGTTAAATTTGTTAGCCATCTCTTTTTTTTATGTGAGAGTGGCTTAATTGACTTTGGATCCTATGTACAGCTTCCAAAGTCTTAAGAAAGAAAAGGCCTGCTTAAGAGAAGTCCAAGATTTTCCTTGTAACAAGGTATCTTCAGTTACCCATTTAGGGCTTGTCTTATTTGCAAAGTTTTGGCAGGGCAGGGGGAACCTTTAAAGGACTGAAATTTGCCTCCCATTACTCTTGTTTTGGATTCCAGTCTTACATGTGTTGATCTAAATTCACGATAACTTATTTAACTGGGTTGTATTACATTGATCTAAAACAAAGCAGCCTAGCAAAATAAAAAAGAACCCATTTTCCTACAATGTCAAGTTTGAGATACTTTTTTTCTGCTAAAGTGACAAGTCAAAACTTCAAATGTATGCAAACTGGAGGTATTAAAAAGTAAATTTAAATATTTTGTTTTATTTTGACCCCTTGACTTTAATTATCAATCATCTGGCACTTTTGGGAGTGTGACAATAATAGAAAGCAATGATCAGTAACCTCCAAAATTACCTAAGCAGTCAAAACCAAGGCATTTTTAAAATAAAATGTTTGTTTTGTTTGAGAACATAAAAATTTCATTTTTTTAAAGAGAGCTCTAAAAGCTTTGCTCCACAGTGTTCAATTTGACTAATAAAAAGTAGCATTTCTCATGAGTATTTTCTACTTACATTGATATATAGCAATTTGATTTACAATTCCAACAGTGATTTTATATATATGTGTGTGTGCGTGTGTGTATCAATGAAAATTAGATTTCAGAAATTTTTTACTATCTTTATACTTTAGCACTCATATGTTGTGTCATAGGTATTTGTTTTTCAAGGGTGTCTGCCAAGGTATTTGCACGTATCTGTTCTGTTGTGTGTTGGAGTTTGGATTATAGACACTTTTGTTCTGCCTCCTACCTCTTTCACTCCTTTGCATATTGTATTTAACCTTAAATGTCTTTTATTTCTCTTTGATGAAAAGCAAATCTTAAGATCCTATGCTTTCTTGTTGCTTGCAGGTGAGTGTTTAGTTTTTTTCCTAATCATAAACTAATAGAATAAATATCATTCCCAATGTAAAGTATTAATCTTTCAGGCATTTGTCCTGTGCTGGAGAAAATAAATAATTAGAGAAAGGTAAGAGGTGAATCATGTGTAGGTATAAATATTCTGTAGATTTAAACACGCTGCATGGCAATTCTAGGTCTCTTTTGAGATAGTAGTGAAAACCTAAATTGTGTGCCTCGTATATTTAAGGCCGGTGAGCCTATATGATTTTATTAATGTGCTATAAATCTTATATTCACGAGCAGTGTTTACTACTATGCAGTATTTTTAAAAGAAAATTTATGCCTCACTGCAGAAGGAAGGTAGGCCAGTGAAAAAAATACAAGGGTGGATCTCAAACATTTATCCAAATCTGACAAGTATTTGCAAAAGATTTACTTCCGTATGTTTCTACAAGGCAAAATGATAGGTATTCTAGCCTCAATTTTAATAAAATCCATAAATATTTATTTATACATACACAGGTAAAACAAGGGCATGTCTTTTTTCACTGTCTATATGCAGGAACCTTGTATGTGTTCATATATGACATGTTGCATCATGGAATGAGCTTTTAATTCTGGTTTGAGATGGATCCTTCTTCATTTCACTGTAATGCCTAGAAGACCTTACTGGAGACCCCGGCCACTTCTCTGATGGAATAGTGATTTTCTTGGTGGGGCATATCTTGGTAGTCCTTGGCCACATGCATCTTTCCCTGCATATCCCATATCTTCTGTACCTAACAGTATTCCTTAAGCAAAATAGATGGGTTGTTACACTAATGTGTAAGTTAGGATGACTCACAGAACCTCAAGACAGGTTATTTCCCACTTACAAGACTGGTTGGATCTTTTTTGCTAAATGACTTGTGTTTTCCTCCTTTGTAGCACTTAGGCTAACTGTCTCTATGGTCCCTGGGGGAATGGCAGGAAGTTACTGTGGCTGTAATTCATCCCAGTAGTGAAGCTGCCCACTTGGAAGTTACTTGCCTAGTGCTGCTAAAAGGGCAATGGTTATTTCACCAAGGAAACATTTTTTATTTGTATAGGTGCATTGTAGATTGTACAGAAAAATACAGTTAATGTACCATGCGTAACCTTCCATGCCTCTTAAACTTGCACTTCCACCTTGTGGTGGTTAAAATATCAGTCAGCAATACAAAACAGATAATCTGGATGCCTTAAGAACTGTTGAAAGTTTTGTTACACTCTTTATGCTTTTATACTCCTTATAATTTAATATCAGGTTCTCATGCCATTTTAAAAGAGGTGTATGTACTTTACTATGCAGTGTTTGATTCCATAGATAGCAACAAAAGCATTTCTGGTGATGGAGAGGTGCACAGAACAATTAAAAAAATAATTGTGGAATGCCTGAAAATTCTACACCTTGACATACTTATCACTGGAATTACTCTTGAAGACAGGTACTTAAAGAATTAGTTTCTTAATTTGTGGTGTTAGAAATTATCCAATTATTATTGTGAATATTTAAATAATCTAAGTAGCCTCAGTAATGGGAGATCTGTAGATTTTTTGTTTTTAATTGGTCGTGTGTAATTTTTTTTTTCTGTCCTTCCTGCAGCCTTCAGAAACTTCTTAAAGAAAAAGTATTTCTTTTCCCATGTTCTGTCAGTATGGGGAATTGCTGTAACTGTTATTCTTTTCTTAAAATGGAGAAAATCACAATCATATTGCCAGTACTTGTCATATTTTATTCTGAACAAACCTCAAAGTGCTGCTAGATATGAATTCAAGGATATTTTTAAGTAAAGAATTTCTATTATTTCAGAGTCTTTAGGCACATGATTAAATTATTTAACTAAGTCTATTTAAAATTAAAAAAAAACAAACAAACACCACCAAACCACAAAACCTCCAAAACACCCCAAACAAACCCATCCACATTAGAAATCTAAATTTTTTAATTTCTTCCTTTGTATCTGTTTTGGAAGTGTCCAGAGATCCTGCAAGAAATTTGCTGATAATCAGAATACTTTTCTTTTGTCTCTTGCAACAAAACATATTGCACTAAATGTTGCAAATATGGAAATACTGTGTACAATTCAGAGTATAATGTTAGATAAAGAATGTTGATAAGTAAACTCCTCTGAAAAATTATTACATTTTGGCTGCACTAAATAACGGTAAGATCTTTGGGAGTCTATAGCACTCTTATGCACGAGTCTCTTTCACATTGTAATTTCAGAATCAGTAGGATGCAGTCAGTGTATTATGTACATGATCTAATTTTACTGCACTGAAGGTTGCATTAGGATCACTTCTGTTTAATGACTGTATCAGAATTGTGCCAATGAAGTCAGGACTGAATTTACTAGATGATGTACAAATGTACAAAACTCATTGCTGTTCTTCCAAAGACAGATTTAAGTATATATATATATATAATATATATATTATATGTATAGTTATACACTAAAATAATTTTTTGAAATAGTATTTATATGCATTAAGATGAAGCAGTAACTTTAGATTGTGGTTTTTTAGGACGCCTCAGGCTATAGTTTTACCTTTTTCTTATGAAATAATTGATTAAATTCCTCTGAATTTATGCCAGCATGAAACAGCTTTTTGCTTATTTGGGACATCAGTTGTTTTCACTTTGTTACCCTTTACAGATCTGGACACATTATTGGTGTCAACAAGTTGTGCTTCTAAGTAAAATACCATGTGGAGTCACAGATATTCAATGTATGTATACAGTACATAAATTAAAGTTGAGGAGCATTTGATCTCAAGGATTTAATTTTATGTTGCTATGTGTGTCTGTGTACACACATAAGATACCATGTATATCACTGGTTAAATTTGTTAGCCATCTCTTTTTTTTATGTGAGAGTGGCTTAATTGACTTTGGATCCTATGTACAGCTTCCAAAGTCTTAAGAAAGAAAAGGCCTGCTTAAGAGAAGTCCAAGATTTTCCTTGTAACAAGGTATCTTCAGTTACCCATTTAGGGCTTGTCTTATTTGCAAAGTTTTGGCAGGGCAGGGGGAACCTTTAAAGGACTGAAATTTGCCTCCCATTACTCTTGTTTTGGATTCCAGTCTTACATGTGTTGATCTAAATTCACGATAACTTATTTAACTGGGTTGTATTACATTGATCTAAAACAAAGCAGCCTAGCAAAATAAAAAAGAACCCATTTTCCTACAATGTCAAGTTTGAGATACTTTTTTTCTGCTAAAGTGACAAGTCAAAACTTCAAATGTATGCAAACTGGAGGTATTAAAAAGTAAATTTAAATATTTTGTTTTATTTTGACCCCTTGACTTTAATTATCAATCATCTGGCACTTTTGGGAGTGTGACAATAATAGAAAGCAATGATCAGTAACCTCCAAAATTACCTAAGCAGTCAAAACCAAGGCATTTTTAAAATAAAATGTTTGTTTTGTTTGAGAACATAAAAATTTCATTTTTTTAAAGAGAGCTCTAAAAGCTTTGCTCCACAGTGTTCAATTTGACTAATAAAAAGTAGCATTTCTCATGAGTATTTTCTACTTACATTGATATATAGCAATTTGATTTACAATTCCAACAGTGATTTTATATATATGTGTGTGTGCGTGTGTGTATCAATGAAAATTAGATTTCAGAAATTTTTTACTATCTTTATACTTTAGCACTCATATGTTGTGTCATAGGTATTTGTTTTTCAAGGGTGTCTGCCAAGGTATTTGCACGTATCTGTTCTGTTGTGTGTTGGAGTTTGGATTATAGACACTTTTGTTCTGCCTCCTACCTCTTTCACTCCTTTGCATATTGTATTTAACCTTAAATGTCTTTTATTTCTCTTTGATGAAAAGCAAATCTTAAGATCCTATGCTTTCTTGTTGCTTGCAGGTGAGTGTTTAGTTTTTTTCCTAATCATAAACTAATAGAATAAATATCATTCCCAATGTAAAGTATTAATCTTTCAGGCATTTGTCCTGTGCTGGAGAAAATAAATAATTAGAGAAAGGTAAGAGGTGAATCATGTGTAGGTATAAATATTCTGTAGATTTAAACACGCTGCATGGCAATTCTAGGTCTCTTTTGAGATAGTAGTGAAAACCTAAATTGTGTGCCTCGTATATTTAAGGCCGGTGAGCCTATATGATTTTATTAATGTGCTATAAATCTTATATTCACGAGCAGTGTTTACTACTATGCAGTATTTTTAAAAGAAAATTTATGCCTCACTGCAGAAGGAAGGTAGGCCAGTGAAAAAAATACAAGGGTGGATCTCAAACATTTATCCAAATCTGACAAGTATTTGCAAAAGATTTACTTCCGTATGTTTCTACAAGGCAAAATGATAGGTATTCTAGCCTCAATTTTAATAAAATCCATAAATATTTATTTATACATACACAGGTAAAACAAGGGCATGTCTTTTTTCACTGTCTATATGCAGGAACCTTGTATGTGTTCATATATGACATGTTGCATCATGGAATGAGCTTTTAATTCTGGTTTGAGATGGATCCTTCTTCATTTCACTGTAATGCCTAGAAGACCTTACTGGAGACCCCGGCCACTTCTCTGATGGAATAGTGATTTTCTTGGTGGGGCATATCTTGGTAGTCCTTGGCCACATGCATCTTTCCCTGCATATCCCATATCTTCTGTACCTAACAGTATTCCTTAAGCAAAATAGATGGGTTGTTACACTAATGTGTAAGTTAGGATGACTCACAGAACCTCAAGACAGGTTATTTCCCACTTACAAGACTGGTTGTATCTTTTTTGCTAAATGACTTGTGTTTTCCTCCTTTGTAGCACTTAGGCTAACTGTCTCTATGGTCCCTGGGGGAATGGCAGGAAGTTACTGTGGCTGTAATTCATCCCAGTAGTGAAGCTGCCCACTTGGAAGTTACTTGCCTAGTGCTGCTAAAAGGGCAATGGTTATTTCACCAAGGAAACATTTTTTATTTGTATAGGTGCATTGTAGATTGTACAGAAAAATACAGTTAATGTACCATGCGTAACCTTCCATGCCTCTTAAACTTGCACTTCCACCTTGTGGTGGTTAAAATATCAGTCAGCAATACAAAACAGATAATCTGGATGCCTTAAGAACTGTTGAAAGTTTTGTTACACTCTTTATGCTTTTATACTCCTTATAATTTAATATCAGGTTCTCATGCCATTTTAAAAGAGGTGTATGTACTTTACTATGCAGTGTTTGATTCCATAGATAGCAACAAAAGCATTTCTGGTGATGGAGAGGTGCACAGAACAATTAAAAAAATAATTGTGGAATGCCTGAAAATTCTACACCTTGACATACTTATCACTGGAATTACTCTTGAAGACAGGTACTTAAAGAATTAGTTTCTTAATTTGTGGTGTTAGAAATTATCCAATTATTATTGTGAATATTTAAATAATCTAAGTAGCCTCAGTAATGGGAGATCTGTAGATTTTTTGTTTTTAATTGGTCGTGTGTAATTTTTTTTTTCTGTCCTTCCTGCAGCCTGCAGAAACTTCTTAAAGAAAAAGTATTTCTTTTCCCATGTTCTGTCAGTATGGGGAATTGCTGTAACTGGTGAGAAAGAAATAAATGGTGCATTATACAAGACCAAGCTGTTTAGGGTCCTCTGTTTTGTTTGTATGATATTGTGGTGTGGGTAGTAAAAATCCAGTTCCTGGAATACTGCATACTCCTTCAGGTACCTTAGAGCAAGTTTGGTATAAGCTGCTGTGGTTCTGCCCTTCCTGCTCCAACTCTGCCCTTGTACCAGCTCTGCAGTGAGTGTGCAGAGCCAGTACAGCAGGCTGATCTATTAAAAAAAGAATCCGCCTCACCTTAACAGAGCCAGTTTTCAGCTGGCTGAGCTTCCTGAAATAGTTTTCTCTACGTTTTTATCTGGTGTTTGTGCTAGTGCAAGGTATGTTTAGCATAGCAGATGTTTGACCATGGAGTATGATATTGCAGCAGCCTGTATTTATGTTTGCTTAAATAGCCGTGAAAATGATGCTCTGAATCTGCTTTTCACAAGGGTTGCTCTTCTGTGCATCCTCTGAATTGTAGGAAGAGGTACAGGTTTTTCACCTGGACAGGTAGTGTGTTTTTCCCCATGGCATTTGGTAGACATGAGGGTTTGGATATAAAAAATATTTATTTTTTTTTATATTGGCTTGTGTTACAAATGACAATGAGGAGCTTTCATATTTGGATATATACTCTACCATTTTTATGCATTCCTGTTAGTCCTTCTGAGTAGCCCTAGTTATTCCTTCTTCTGACCCCTATGACACAAGTTTTCAACCCCTATGGCTTTTTGGACACATGTTCTGTCACCTCTTGGGTACTCTGGAGAACATGGAGGAGAATTGAGACATGCACTAATGTGCCCTAGTACCCTAGTTTACAGATTTATTATACTCCTGGGAGAGCAATGCCTTGATGTATCCTATTATGTTGAAATGATCCTTAACTGAATCCAGGCTAGGATAAAATAGAAATAAAAGCATTACTTTGCAATGTTCAGAATAGAAAATACACTTAGCTACATGCATTAAAAAATAGAGGTGAAGAAATAAAGTAGAAGGTCCCACTTGCACAGAGATTAAATCGGAAAGATTGTCTCTCCTGGATACAGTTTCTCAACTGACTGCGACTTGACACATAGGGTATGCAAAAAAGGAGCGTAACTACATATGTCAGGAAACCATGTGTAGCAATCAGCTGGATCCATAGAAGGAAGCCTTCAGATTGAAGAAATGCCTTCCAGTGACCTGGAGTAACCAAGAAGAATTTTTGGCATGGAGTAAAGTGCATTTGGACCCCCAGGATTCTTGAATAAGTTTTGTAGCTGGATTCATAGCTGGACGCCAGTGTGAATTCTTTCACGCTGGATTGCTAGTGTAGTATGTATATGTATACAACAGAGATTGAGGTAGTATTTGCTGTGAACATCTGTGATAAGAAAGTATGACTAAAAAGCATGTGGTCTGCTAAAATAATGGTTCTGTTGACTTGCGTATCAGATGGGTTCTTTGGTATATATACACAGGTTGAAAGCAAAGATGATCTCCTATGTGGTTTTCCAGGTAAGTGGCAAATAC
>NW_009952533.1:10715959-10718459 GCF_000747805.2 Chaetura pelagica | reverse complement strand
GAAGTATTTTGTGAGGCCTAAAGGGTAAGCTGCAGGCAGGCTGTGAAGAATGTAAAAAGACTAACCTGCTAACAAACACTGTGCAATAGGACAAAGAGAGTTTAATCCGTATTATGGTAAATGCTGGCTTAGTGTCCCAAAAGGGCTTTGCAGAGTGGAACAAAACAAAGAGGGCAGCACCAATAAAAATCCAGTGCTTTTATTTTTATACACAAAATTGTTGCAAAAGAAAAACTGATAATAGCATTAAGAAAAGGTTTGAATGGTGGTTTTAAATATGATACTAAACATTGCAATTGTTCACCATTTGAATACTGTTTGTTATACATAAAGAAGCTAAAAGCAACATAGAGGCTCCAATTGATTGAATATTCATGAAAATGGGTCAGATGAGTACCTCGATTTAAATTTGAAATGTTTGTGAATTAGTGTATCGTAAGGTAAAATATAAGTTCTATGTTCATTAGTGTGTGTGTTTCTACAGAGACAAACATAGGAATGTGTTTTATGTGAACATGTGTGAAATGCAAGGACAGTTATAAAATATGTAGTAGAATGCTGAGGACTCTTATTTATCCTCTCCTTAAAAGGCAAACAGAAAACCAAGGATAGTCACCGTTATCTTATTCAAAACCTAGTGAAGATTAAGGGAGATTTACAAAGTACAGTATTACATTCAAATTCTTAACATTGAAAAAGGCTGGCTATACTTATACTTTAAAAATTGGTACATAGGAGAAAAATTAAGTAATTGCTTTTTAAAACTTCAATGCTAACTGTGATTTCGTCTCTGCAACTGTTTAAATACACTCAAATGTAAAATAAAAAAGCTGGTAACTATGAATAAAGAGGAGAAAATATATAGCATTCCAGACATCCAAGGAATAGTGAAAGGATTGCTACATTCCTGATGCTGCTTTAAATACAAGGTCATCAGCTGTAAAAATATAAACACAAAGTCTGAGCAATGGATAGGGAAGTGTTTTCCCATTACTGTGGTGAAAATACCTAGTTCTTTAATTTTGCCCACAACATCTCCTAAGGATATGAAAAAATATCTTATATATTAGACATCTCCGCCAGTCCTAAACTTTTATAGTAGTATAGTATCTGATTCTCTTGAGCCTCACTGTATTACTTCATAACTATCCTTTCCATGCTTGTTTTAACTTTGCTACCATCACAAGGAGTAACGAGGTTTGTGCTTTAGTGTGTAGGAGAGCAGTTTTTGGAGATGTAATTAACAAATGTGATTAAAATAGTATTTGAAATAGATCTGCCACTGAGAATTTTGCTAGGAATAACACTGTTATCCTTGGAAACAGGGAGGGATGCTCAGAAAAAGACATAGGTCTCAGCTCACATCTTTGTGGGGATGGTGGGATAGTACAGCAAATGCACTCTGTGGAAGTTTGCTCCTAGATAAGTCCCTGGAAATGGCAGACTGACCTTCTGTAGTGCAGTCAGCATGAAACCTGCTCAATGACTGTACAGAATAAATGCTGTGATGGAGCTCCATATGCTTTTGCTGCAGAGGGGATAGTAAACCATCTTTTGGTGCTGAGTCTCTGAACAAATTCATGGTGATATTCCCTAGACAGAGAGGGCTGCCTGCTGGCAACAGATACAGGAGTTCAATGTGTAAACTCTGATAAGGATGACATGTAATTTGTGTTGCTGTTTGACTGTTAATTTTGTATAAAGCAGTAGCCTTTACAGATCTTTCACTGAGAAACCTTAATTGGGAAAAGTAAATTCATGTCATTAAGAGTATATAATTTAAGGAGAAGCAAGGTAACTTGGTTTTGAATGAAGCATTCAGGGTACTTTTAGTTTGAATACTTCCATTTAGTATTGTGGAATTAGGCCAGCAGTCTCATTTGGTTTTTATTACAAGACAGGTTTTTTTACCAGCATCTCATGTAAAATGTCTATCTTATCTACGTCGTGCTGTTCCTCTTATAGTTAAGTATATTGAAGTGTAATTAAAATTAAATGCCAACACTAAATCTTGTTTGCTGGGGGGTATAACTGAAATATTTGAATAAAATTTTGGAAATATTTGTGACTTTTGAGCAAATTACAGCCATATCTATTTGCTGCAGACAGAAATATGCCATTAATTTTTTTTTAATAAATTAGTGCCTTTTTTCATAAGTACAAGTAGAAGTCACCATATCAACATAACTTTTTTTTTTTCTCTAGGTGTGGTGATATAGAATACTAATGGTGAAAAAATTTAAGTGGAGAGGAGGAGTTTCATCTTTTAAGTGTTACAGGACTACGTATGAGTCTAATGGTTAAAGATTACAGGTTGGGGATTATTTGGTTGAGATTTTCAGTGTGTTCATTGTATTTGTAATTATGTAGAATAGTGGCATTTACATGAACAATTACTTGGCAAGCTATTACAATATGACAATTTTGGAAGTTCTCTTAGATTAGGACAAACATTTTTTTTAAAGTATGAAAGTAAGGCTCACGAGTCTTTTCTCTTTCC
>NW_009952533.1:10655913-10715867 GCF_000747805.2 Chaetura pelagica | reverse complement strand
CTTTCCCTCTAGATTCAGAAAAAAATACTCTGCATTCAATATTGTTTTCCCAATTTCTTTCATTGTATACTTTTTATACTCTTTTTTTCCCTTATTTTCAGCTGCAGGAATTAATCTAAACTTTTAGTTTTGCACCTAAAGGTGGCCTTATAATGAAAATGTGGATCGCCTCTAATTACAGCATTAGAGAAGTTACCTACTTTGGTAGATTTAAACATTTTGTAAAGAAATAGACAATCCAGTGGCACTTGCATTTGTCAATTATTTTCTAATTGTCACTAAAGAACACAGCTGTGTTGGCACTCAGATTTTATTACATTGGAATCTGTCTAATTGGGGGTGTTTTTATATCTCAGATACGTAATCTTTATAGTTGGGTGTTTCTTGGAAATTATTATGAAGTTACATTCAAGCAGAACTGACTAGTTGAGTTCTTTTTTTTTGTGGCAAGTTCATGTAGCTTAACAGACAGATTCCATGCTGGAAAATGCCTGTACAGTTGCAATGACAAGATATTTTCAGAGGCACAAAAGTATGTAATGATCCCTGAAACTGAGAAGAGGGTTCCACCACCACTCTAATGCAAATGGGATCTGGCACAAAAAAAATAGCTGGACCCAGTTCAGGGCTGCTTAGTCTTTTCCCTCCCATCCTGTGCCATCAGCAGCATTTAACTGATGAGTAAGGTGAGGGAACTGAGCTGACCTGACCTTTTCTCCCCTGGAATTTTACAAGTGTGATTCCCTGAGCTTCCTACCTTTGGGGCCATAGGAATATTAGTATCAGGAGAAAGGAGGCAGTGGGACCATACTATTTGGAGTAGACCAGACAATCCTGGTGGCAGCCAGCTGCCCTGGAGCCATAACCATAGACTGTGACCTCAGTCAAATGGTAACAGGTGAATTAAGATTTTAATTGAGTTCCTTTAAATGGGTTGGAAAAGTATATGGAGTGCATTGTAGTAAGAATAATGGAAGTGGAAAGTTCAGCTCTTTCAGGCTTAAATCACCCTGTTATCAAGAAAGCTGTCATTTGGGGAGAAAGTATCTGGTGTTAAAATAGTGTAAAGATACACCAGTTAGAATTTTAAGCTTCCACTGATTTCTACTGTTGTTTTAATGTAATATTTATGGGTTTTTTTTGTTAAAAATACACTTACTTATTTTTTTGAGAATATTCCTAAATACTTTTTTGGCAGTTTGGCATCCTTTGGTATATGTTGGTTATTTACATTGTCTCTGGGTTGCTTTTCAAACAGATTTCTACTTCAAATAATGCAATTTAATTGAAATGTGAAGTTGTGTCCCCTCATATAAAAGTTAGTTGTTTCTTCTGACTTCATGCTGAAATTTTAAAACTGCTCAATCCCATGTTCCTGGGAAAAAGTTGTGAGTTACACCATTTTTTCCCTCTCCTCATTATTCTTGTAGGATACCAATCAGATATTGTAGGTATGACACTTTCCTCTGAGAAAGGAAAGTAATTAGTGTTTAAATATTTAATTGTTGTTGGCTCTACAAAAGCATCTAGAAATTTATTTATGTAACCCTAGTGCAGGGTTATATGATCTGTATGGCTGCAGGTACTTAGTGCTATTTAGAAACTGCTTTTAATTATGGCTATTACATGTAAAAAAAAATTCTGATTACTTTTGTAGCTCTTGAGTTTAAACAACCCTATGCAGGGGTGCTTTTCCTTCTGTGCGGAAAGTTTTGTAGACAGATAATACTTGGAAAGTAAGAGTTACGTTATAATTTTTTAAAATATGGCACTTTTTTGTGGTTTTTTTTTGGCTTAACAGATTTCTGGTTTTAATTATTTTCAAGTCTTATGCTCAAGTCTTCTGAACACTCCTTGGCCCTGCCTTTTGAACCTACACATAACTACTTCATACAGCTGGAAAATTCTTACAGGAGCTCTGATTAAAGGATTTTGATAAAGTAGTTAAGATAATAGTTACATTCACTTCTTTCCTTGGCCTTTGATTTTTGCATCTTAGCATTATGGAGTTGTGAAATCAGCATAAGAGCATTACCATTAATCTAAGAACTGGAGTCGGATTTTTTCCTATTTGCTTTTAATGCAATTCTAGTGTTAATTTCCTGAACTGTTTGTAAAGCTGCAGGGTATTTTGATTTATTTTAGTTGGTTTATTTTATATTTATTGCCAAATGGCATGTTCATAAAATGCAAAATCATACAAGTAATGTTTCTGGAAATTCTCTTAATTTACTTTAAACAACTCTTATCTGATTGCCATTTTCAAAAAGAACTGAATAATTACTAAACTGAATCCAACAATTTAAACAGGTCTGCTGGAAAGAAGAGTAGATAAAGCATATGTTTACATGATTTACACAATAAATGGCTTTCCTATACAATTTGCAAATAGTGATTATAATTTCATGTTAATAAGATGCAGGAAAATGTGCTGAAGGAATAGTGCTTTGCTGCTTTGTCACAGTTTCATCAAACTGATTTTGTCAGCACTGGAGCATAACCCTTGCCACATCAGTTTGAGTGCTCATTAGGCAGCCGATTTGTCTGAATCCTCATTAAATTGATTAACTCATTTACTTATGGATGATGACATGTTGTGTGGTACAGGAGTGGTGGTTAGAGACTAGAATCAAGACTCGTGTTGACTTACTTAGTATTCAGTTGTTCATTTATTTCTGCAATAAATTGCTGCATTCAGGAACTATAGCATCAGTGATTTACATTTTGCAAAAGTGTGGCATCAGCTGAAAGGTTGAACTTACATCAGGGAAACTTGCACCTCTATTGGTAAACTGCAGGCAGCAATGTAGAAGCTTCTTAGGTTTATAGCTTGCTTTAATTCACTATTTATTTCACTTGGATACTAGACTTCCTCATAAAGAACCTAAAAGGGTCTCAAACATCTGTTTTAGTGTAAATTAAATAAAGCAAGTGAAATGAGTAGAAAACCTCTTCAGTTATCCATGCAGAGGAGGGAGATGTTATTAAGAGAGGATACTTGAAGCAATTTTCTAAAAGATCTCTTTCAGAAAAATGATCAAAATTTGAAAAAGAAATCTGTTGATGATTTGGATCAAATTCTATACCTGCACATTGTCTGGAAATTTGTATTTAAAATTTTTGTTATGTTGTTGTTATGTAATTTTGATATGTTGCATCTGGGGAAGAACAACCCCATGTCCCAGTACAGGTTGGGGGCTGACCTGCTGGAGAGCAGTGTAGGAGAAAGGGGCCTGGGGGTCCTGGTGGACAGGAGGGTGACCATGAGCCAGCAATGTGCCCTTGTGGCCAAGAAGGCCAATGGCATCCTGGGGTGTGTTAGAAAGGGGGTGGTTAGTAGGTCAAGGGAAGTTCTCCTCCTCCTCTATTCTGCATTGGTGAGGCCTCATCTGGAGTATTGTGTCCAGTTCTGGGCCTCTCAGTTCAGGAAGGACAGGGATCTGCTTGAAAGAGTCCAGCGCAGAGCCACAAAGATGATGGAGTGGAACATCTCCCTTATAAGGAAAGGCTGAGGGAGCTGGGTCTCTTCAGCTTGGAGAAAAGGAGACTGAGGGGTGACCTCATCAATGTTTACAAATATGTTAAGGGGGATTGTCAGGAGGACAGACCCAGGCATTTTTCAGTGATGTCTAGTGATAGGACAAGGGGCAATGGATGCAAACTGGAGCATAGGAGGTTCCATGTAAACATCAGAAAAAACTTCTTTACTGTGAGAGTGACAGAGCACTGGAACAGGCTGCGCAGGGAGGTTGTGGAGTCTCCTTTCCTGGAGACATTCAAAACCCACCTGGACACATTCCTATGTGATGTGCTCTAGGTGATCCTGCTCTGGCAGAGGGGTTGGACTAGATGATCTTTCAAGGTCCCTTCCAACCCCTAAGATTCTGTGATTCTGTGATATGCATCTAGTATATTAAGATTCTACCTGGAAGCGCTGTGTAAAAGTCATGCTGAAATTTTGGATTCCAACTCCGATTTGTGTCTTCATGTGTGAAACTGGAAAAGATTTAAGCATGCAGGTTTTAGCAAATAGTATTTTTGGTCTAATTCAGTGATTGCAGTGAGTGGATTGCAAACACATTACCTCATTTATGTATTTTTGAGTCAAGATCAAATGTAGCTTGGGATAGCTCAAAAAGAAATTGAGTATTTTCAACTTTATGAAGACGAAGAAGCCTGAATTTTTGAGTTGTCAGATTATTTCAGTAAGAACTGAATTTACTTTTGTTGCAGGGCTGAATGTTTCATGATCAGAAAGTAGTGTGAAGATGTCACAGAATCGTTGTGGTTGGAAAAGACCTTTAAGATCACCAAGTCCAACCAAAACCACAAACAACACCACAGCAACATCCACCATGCCCACTAGTGCACGTCCGGAGTGCCACATCTACATGTTTTTTTTAATACCCCTAGGGATAGTGACTACCACCTCCTCTGGGCAGCCTCTTCCAGTGCCTGGCCACTCTTCTGGTAAAAGAATTCTTCCTAATATACAATCTAAGCCTCCCCTTCCACAACTTCAGACCTTTTCCTCTAGTTCTATTGTTACTTACATGGGAGAAGAGGCCAACAACCATCTCACTACAGTGTCCTTTCAGGCAGTTGTAGAAAGCAGCGAGGTCTCCCCTCAGCCTCCTCTTTTCTAAACTAAACAATCCCAGTTCCCTCAGCTTCTCCTCAGAGGACTTATTCTCTAGACTGTCCACCAGCTTTGTTGCTCTTTCTGGACTTGCTCCAGCCTCTCAAAGTCCTTCTTGTAGTGAGTGGCCCAGAACTGAACACAGCACTTGAGGTGTGGCCTCACCAGTGCTGACTACAGGGGAACAGTCACTTCCCTAGTCTTGCTGGCTACTCTATTCCTGATGCAGACCAGGATACTGTTGGTTGCCTTGGCCACCTGGGCACTCTGCTGGCTCATGTTAATCTGGCTGTCAACCAGCACCCCAGGTCCTTTTCCTCTGGGCAGCTTTCCAGCCACTCTTCCGCAAGCCTGTAGAGTTGCCTGAGGTTGCTGTGACCCAAGGGCAGGAGCTGGCACTTGGCCTTGTTGAACCTCATACAATTGGCCTTGTCTCATTGATCCAGGTTGTCCAAGTCTCTCAGCCTTCCTACCTTCAGGCAGATCAACAGTCCTGCCCAATTTGGTATCATCTGCAAACTTAAAGACAGTGCACTCAGTCCCTTCATCTAGATCATGTCCTATGCTTTGAAGAAGCAGAATGTTTTTTGTGTTACTAAGGTGCAATACAAGCTGAGTCGTGGACCAGTATTGGAGAACCATAGTTTACCAACACAAGCCAGTGATGTTGCCTCTCTAAATGTAGAACTGGAAGTAACAAATAGCTGCATACTGGCTGAAGGTCAAGAAGAGAAGAAACAAGATATTTTCAAAGACCAGAGAAGACATTTTCAACATGAAACAGTAAGCTATCTATGTTAGCAAACTCTTGAAGCTTTTAGAGGCATGGCATTAAGGGAGGGCTTTAAGACAGGTTCTAGAGAAGGTAGACAGCAGAGATTCAGATATTAATGGGTGGCTTCTTTTTAAAGCTTAGAGAAATGGAAGAAACTGGACATAGAGGCTGGTCTGAATGGAGTCAGGTTTTACTAAACCAAAGTTTTAGAAGCATTCTTAATCAGTGATAGTACTGGCTTAAGCAGTCCTCAGGTGGTATCACATCACCTTGTTCCCCTCCCTTCCTGAGGTGTTTCTGCAAAGGTGTTTTCAGTGGTTGAGTGGGAAAGTGAGTCAGACAAACCACTCTTCATCATCTTCTTCACCCTTTAATTTTTTTTCCTTCTCACCTTAGATTACTTTCCATCTAACTCACTTGTCCAACTCCAGCTTACCACATGACCTCAAACATACTACTGTTACAACAGAGGGTTTAGGGTAGCAGTACAAACGGACTGGGGACAGATGAGATGAGGTGCAGCATGAGCTGGGCAGCCACATGCAGAAATGCTTGTGAAGCTGCAGGTTGAATGGAAGATGATAAAGCAGGGAAGAGGAAACTACTTGAATGGCTTGGGAAATAAGACAAACTTTTACTGGACAAGAAAGTTGGAAAAAAGGTAGACCATTGAGGGAAATGTAAAAGTGATTTTACAACTTTTAATAAGTTAATTAGAGCTGTGTGTTCTTTGCTTTAATGTAAAAGATAGTAATTGCTTAATTTTTAAAATAATGTGTGTATATACATATAGTGTAACACTATAGCAAGTTTTATGGTAATAAAAATTACTGTCTTCCTAATTCAGTCTTCTTTAAATAATGGTAGGAACTTTTATGTTTTCAGGCTGTTTAGAAGGTTAACAGTTTTCATACAATTGAGATGAGTCTCAGCATGGGAAAATACCTTTTTATTGTAATAGTTGCATGGTATTTGTGGTTGTATTTGTTTATCCTGATATGCAGTTGTATTGAGCAACTAGCCAAACTGCTCTTGTTTCATTGAGATAATGACCAAGTGCAAGTGAAAATATTTCCAGGGGGATGTGAAAAGAGTGGAGAAAATCTTGCTCCCCTTCTGTTAAATGTATTACTGTTACTGAATTAAAAAGAGCTAGAATTTTACCCACACATTTATTTTTGAGAAGAAACAACTCCAAATCCCCCTCATTTGGGAAGTTTTCTTTACTAGATGGGCACTTCTTTTTCTTTTTCTTTTTTTCTTTTTTTTAACAGGTTCAGGGACACTTATTTCAGTAAGTGTTTGTTTAGGATCAAAGAATATTTGCAAAATGAACATGGAACGCAGTTAATATGCAAAGGGGAAACTGGTGATCACAGTTAAATTACTGGGCTCTAAATTTTTCTACATGCACCTATTTTCCCTCTTCACTTGCTCTGACAGTTATAGACCACTACTCTAATGGGGCTTGCATTTGAAGATAAGCCTGCATGTAAACAAATTAACTTTTCTTAAATAGAGAGCCATTTCATCTGCAATAATGTACCAATTCATAAACTATCAGAAGCATATTTTGAAAAAAAGAAAAAGATAAATGACCCATTGTATAACACTTACTATTAGACAGACTAGATGTCCCTGTGTTCCAGGAGATAAGGCTCTTGTATTATTACACCCTAATAAAATGAGTTAATGTTTTAGTATCAGAGATAAAAGGACAGTTGGATATATTTAATAACCAAACCGAGAAACACTTAATTTTAGTTGTCTATAGCAATATAACACAAATTCCCCTGTAAAACAAATTGCACTTTTGGAATATACTTTAATGTGCATTCGACAAAGGAGAAAATGAGGTGATTGAAGTTCAATTTGTAGCATGTTATTAACCATTTCCGCTTGACTAGATGTGTAAAAGGATAATGGATGAGGGTTTTATTATTGCCTTTCTGCTAAAATGAAGTGGTGTAAAAGATAAGGTGATGAGATTAATGAACATAAGGAAAAGACGTAATCAATCAAACTCCAACAGGGAGATGAGCTGACAGTACTTAAGATTTGCAAGAATACGTGTTTTAAAAAGTGGATTTTATCAGCTCTGACGTTTTGTTTGGGTGGAATGCTGAGAAGCAGATACTTGCCAATATTAGTTATTTTTTGGTAGGTTCTCTGTGCTTCTGTATATTTGAAGCTTCAACAATGAATACATCAAATTGAAGTTGATAATTTTTTTATTTGAAATCCACATTGTTAAAAAACTTGGATGATTATTAAATGGGTACAAACAAATACAACTTTTTTCAAGCAGAAACAATGTTTCTTTTGATCAGTTCTTCACAGGTGGAACACTCTTAGATGTGTCTGGGTGAGTTTCTTCTAGTCTTTTGTGCTGCTCTCTCAAGTTTTGCATCCTAGTTTTTTGAGTAGCTAGTTTTCATATACCTAAGGAAAAGTAAGGAATGCTTTCCTTACCCTGTAATAAGTGCTTAGCCATTAAACTCCACAAGGTTTCATCTTCCAACTCCTTCAGTAGAAAATTTATTATCTTGTAGAGATAAATCTGCAAACATTTCTGTCTGTAAATGGTTCTCCTTGTAGGTGTGATAATTTTATATTTCAGATCTCAAATGCACTACTTGTTTCCTCTGACAATTATCTTAAAATTATTAACCTACTTGAATATCTGTATTGTTAACATGCTATGGAAATAATTGATTGCAGGTATTTTTTATTTTCACTGATGCCAGATACCAAATTGTTAAAATTATTTGCAAGTACTCCAGCTTCAGTTACTCATAGAGAAAACTCTCACTAACATAAAGGTAGGTTTTCAATTGTAAACTGCATTTTTTTACCAAAGAACATTGAGTTACAAACTAAACCACCTAAGAAATTGAAATGTTTCTCAAAATCGATTTTTCTTGTGCCTTCAGCTTCCTGCTTGAAAAAAAAAAAAAAAAGGTACATTTTTAAAAATGTGGAGCTGACTGGCAAGGGAACTGCTACCTAGTTAGGGTTTTCTGCCACTTAAAAGATTTTAGAAGAACTCTGACAGAATTCCTTCAAATGCAGTTGACTTGATAAGAGTTGTCTATGAAAGTTCAACCTCAAGTTAGTTTTGTAAATGAAATGGGGAGGAGCAGGATATTTTCTCACAGAACTGTTAGTTCTTGGCAGCACTTAGGGCAGGATGGATAGGATATTGCTTGGAGGTTAGGTTTGTCTGGAAAAAAAAATTAAAAATACTTTTTTCCATTTTGACCTCAGCATTTATGAAACACTGTTACATATTGGCAGGAACCTGGTGCTTTGTATATACTCCCACGTTAGACTTAACTTTTTCTGGCTCTTAGGAAAACTTCCAGTTGTGCAAAACAGCATTGTGGATTTGTAAGATAAATGCATAACACAGCCCAGATTACAGTTCTTCATAAGAGCTGGTATTTTCTCATAGACTTACTGTTCTCTCTCCTTCTGTCATCTACAGAATTCTTTGATAGGCTATTTTTTATTGGGCCCTCAGGAGTAGGAAGTTTTAGATTTAATACCCTAGGGCGAATGGCAAGGCAAATCATGTTGCTGGATCAATTGTTCAGCTATCCCCAGACTAGTCTGTGTATCTGCTACACTTGCATCACATTTCCAAGCCTTTCTTATCAACCACCTGGGCCAGAAATGTCGCTTAATTTCCTATTGCATTTTTAAACTGAAATTGGGATTATGCTCTTGTGCTGTTACACTAGAATCCTAGATGAGGTTGTAGACGTCACAATAGCTATGTCTGTGGTGTGCTTAACTTTGGAAAAAGGTCTGTACTTGCAGGAATGTTTTAAAGTTGATTTTAAATTACTTTATCATCTACTAAGATGAAAACCAGTAGTTATTATATAAAACCTCTTAACGTTGCTTTTTTGTTCTTTACAAACATGTGGTATGTTTTAATTGGTCACGTTATTTCTATGGGTAATCTTAAGTGATTCTCCCTTGCAGTCACAGGCCATAGCAAAACCTTTGTCATTGACTGATGATAGTCAGTTCTTTTACTTGAGAAAATAATCTACATTTACCTGAATTTAAGGTTTGTGTAAGAGTACAGATACAGAATCTGAGGTATACTCACATGGGTGTGGATTAAAAAAAGTGCATGAAGGGGACATGTCCTTTGATAACTAAGGACAAATTCTTTATGTTGTTGTTGTACCTCTACTCTGCTTTGGTTTACAGTAAATGAACTAGCAGTGAGTGAAGAAGCGCTTAGGCAGGGGAGGGTTTATTAGCAGCACTGTGCTGTCTTCTGTCCCAGCTTCTGAGAGTAGGAGGAAAAAATTCTGTGGCATTAAGTACTATACAGTCCTGGGCTATGGGGCAGCCCCCTGGCATCCCAAATAAGGCAAATCTATGTGATTGCACAGCAGCCCCTGCAGCTGCTCCAGTGTACTCAAAGGGGATTTGGTTCCTGCAGCAGTCTAGAGTCTGTGCAGCACAAAGGTGGCATTAAGCCATTTTTACATTCTCATCCCTTTCCAAGCTGCCCCTTCCCTGTGCCATATCTCTCATAAAACATAGCACAGAATCTTTTAATGTAAACTGCTGCATTGGCAGCCCTGGAGTCTGATTTTTCTCTTTGCCTTTAAGAGGCACATCTGTTCTGCTATGTATGGGCTTGGTTCCCATTAATGAGCTGATCAGATGCAGTCTTTCATGATGACTGGTACTCTAGCTTCCTGCCAGATGTGTGTGGGTGTTTTTTGTTTTTATTTTGTTTCTCATGAAGGGGTAGGAAGGTCAGCTTACAGGTTATAAAAGAAAAAATTCCTTCTTTTTGGCATTGGAACTTTATTTTGTCATTGCCCATTGGTTTTCTTCTCCTCACCCAACTTCTGCAAGATGAGGTGAATATGGCAGAAGCTGGACAATTGCCAGAATTTCAGGTGTATTAGCGCCCTTGTTTCTCAATTGTGGGTGCTGCTTCTGCTTGTGCATGTCCTGGCTGCCTGGGCCTTTGCTGCATACATAGAGAAGGAGCCCATGGGAGAAGTCATGGCCTGGAAGTGGGGAAATCGACAGGTTAAGGGCATAGCAGTGGGAAATCTAACATGACTATTCTGATTTGTTGTTCAAAATAGGAATTTGAAGAGGCAGTTACAGCAAACATGAACCTTATTTTTCTAAAGAAACTCTCAATGGCTAAATACCTTTAAGAGACAGCAAAGAAAAGACAGCTTCTACATTATTTGCTGTGCTCTGCTTTTGAGGTACATGCTCCTGTGTATTACCTTTCACCATATCTAGTTATACTACTGCGGATATGAACTGCTGTGAGTCATTAGTCTGGCAATTGTCCTAGTTTTCAGACTCTGTACTTCTTAGAGACCAGCCATTATAGTCTGATAAAGATTATCTTCAAGGCTTTTCTGCAGTAGGAATTTTATAATAGAAGAGGGACCAACCAGAACTTTTAACTTAAAAATACCACAACTCACAACATGATAATTCTTTCTTTTAATAAAAAAGAATCTCTGGTTGAGTCTTTTTCAGACTTTCTCAGGTGCTTCCATCTTTTAAACAAGAGAAAGCTTTTAGGGCTTGTTTTGAAATCTCTTAAATAGTTTTGAGAGGTTTTGTGTTGCAGTAGTGTTACAACATCACAGCATAGATTTGAGCCACAAGTAGAAATAAGATGAGCAAAGCACAATTCTGAAGGAGCAAAGTCCTCTGCTAAGTGCTATAATTTGAATTGTTACAAGTTTGTGAAGTATTAGAAGATGCTTCTGATATGCAAACAAAACCATTTTTTTTTCCTCGAAATTATGAAAAGTGGGGCCCATCCAAGGAGAGTCAGGTCTGATGGTGTAGGAGAGATTAAGAAGACAGTAATTCCCACAAATTAGTTTTGGTTGTCTGAAGATCAGGCTGACTGAAAAGTCAAACTGATCTCAGCATGAATGATTCATCATAGATGATGAGGCCGCATCCTTATCACTTGCTTTCCCAAATTTTGCTTCAGTTGTCTTATACAAGGAACAAAAAGAATTGTCACCCTTCACTGTGTGATATCTTTCCAGGAAGAAATCTGATTTTGAGGAGACACTTCAAAGGTATCCTGTACCAGTCCTTGCTGATATTCTTCAAGAGTACTTTAGCTCACTCATTTTAGAAATATACACTTGGGTATCTTCCTCATAAACTGCAGCTGAATTAGTCCTGTATTGTCCTGCTTCTATTAGTAAGCTCTATATATGATGTTTTAAGTAAATTGGCAGAATTTGGGTCATGGTCATACTTATCACCTCGAAAACATACATCTGTTTTTTCCTTAATGATACTACCCAGAGCTTGGGAATATACTAAAAACCTTTGAGGTTAAGTCTTAAGAGTTCTTGTCTTATAACCTCCTTTCCAATAAGCAGACGTTTCCATGATGGTCACTTTCAGATGATCATGATCTGCATTTGTGCTTCATTTTTTGTTAACTCATAAGGAGACAGGAAGACACATCATCAATTTTCATGGAAGCAAAATCTGGAAAATCTAAAGGTTCCTGTTCTGTACTTTGAGTTTGAAAGTCAGCTAAGTAATGACATATCATCATTTAAGCTAATAAAAAGTTATGTTGTTAGCACCAAAGTAAGACAGTTATGAGGAATTCTTTGAAGTCTAGGCACCTGCTCCTTAGTTGTATAAGTGAAATGATGGCAAATTGAGTTTCCCCACTGAATTTTCCAAAATTCTGTCTCATGTAGGGTAGCTAGCATGTAGTGCACCACTATATCAATCATTACTACAGAGGGTTAATATTAATAATGCTTTGTTGCAGTATTAATGATCCAAATTCCATAACTTAATGTGATCAGCTTCTGTGACAGATTCTACACAGTGAGAAATAATTTCCTTGAATTTTGCCCAGTGATGCTTAAGGTCTCTTCTGGAGCTTTTGCAGGTAATATAATTTCTTCAATGTATGCAAAATGAAGTCAACAATACTAGCTTTTTTAGTATTTACACTGTGTATGTTTAACTGGCAGAATTAATTGCCACATGAAATCATGAAGTTGTATAATTTAATGCACTTCAGGAGGGGTTATGGAATTTGTCAGTCTGTGTGCACAGCAACAGGAGTACTAATTTATTAATTAGAAAGGATTAAAAGAGCTCTCCAAATTTTAAAACTGATGATCTGTGGAAGGAAAAAAACTGAGACAATACTGAACTGACTGTAGAACTATATGCTTTTATACAGTCTCTCACTAATATTTCAATATGTGAATGTACGTACACACACTTGTGACTCTACATGTGTATGCCACTGCACTTTTGTACCAGTATCTTCAATCTTAGATAACTGATGTAAACATGATAAACTAATCTAGATCCATACAGACCCACTCACATGAGGCATAAACAAGGAGTGATTCAAACTTCAATGTTGAAGGCACAATGCACATCTCAGAGGTTCCTTTATACAATTTATGACTTTTTAGGTTATTGCTGCATGATTAAAAGATATCTTAGTTATGATTTTGTGTCTGTATCTTTTTACTTATTAGATATATGATGTCTCTGTAGGTATTAACATCAATGCTACAGCAAATAGCATAAACAGGTAAACTTGATAGGGTAAAAATTGTCACCATTCTCCTTTATCTGTATGGATTATAATCACTACTGTAAATGAATAAAAGTTGGAGTAATGAGCTTCCAGGTTAATTCATACACTTGATTATCTTAATATGATCTAGAAGGGTTGTTGTGTGTGGTGGGTTTTTTTGCAATACTGTTTTGTAAAATCACATTGCAAGAGTATTGCTAATAAAAAAAAAAATTACCCAAGGAAATGAGAAGAGGACAATTGGCTAGAGAGCTGCTTGTCTGAAATACCACAGAAACAAAAAACCCCTGTCATTAATTTCTGTTTTCTTATATATGTTTCTCCTTCTTGCAGGTGTTGCATTGACATTTCTAGAGTGCATGGTTTGCAGGCTGAGCTGGTAGCTTTTTTAGTGTGTCTGAGATATGTTATGGGAGCTGGCTTTAGAAAGATTACCCTTGGTAGTGTCCATAATAACTTACTGCTAGATTTTATTTCGTAGCATTTTGTATCTCAGGAATTGGTAATTCTAATTTACATGCCTGTTTATTGGAAACACACTGAGAATATCTATTACTTTCACACATTGTCAATGAACAACATGTTGATCACTGTTTATCTAGCCTGTTCTCGAGTTAATGATAAAACCTCGGGATGGACACAAAAGTTGAAATAATCACTATTTCAGAAAGTGCAAGCTGAGTAATTTGTATGTTGTTCCTGATGGCAAACCATCCCAGATGATGTAAACAGCTGGATGAGCCTTTTGTACCTGCCTCTTGATGAGCAAATTCTACTACCTCTTAAATCAGAACGTAATGAGCTAAGTCAAGGCGTCAGTCAACTCTTACAAGAATCTGTGATTTTTTTGCATTTCTGGCTCCTTTTTATCATAAATAAACCTGCTGTCTTATTTACAAAGAAAGGCATAACTTTACATCCTTAACCTTGCAGGGCTGGGACCTACACTTGTTTTCTTCTTTTTTTTATGTCTGCTTTCTAGGCTGCATAATTTAACTTGTATTGTCATCTTTAGCAATCAGATCTTCTTCTTTGGGCTGGTTAAATGTTTCATGGTGTTGGTAATGAACTCTTGCTTCCTAGGAGTCGGCAGGGTTAATCATAAGGATGAAAAACTGCTTGTGAAGTATTGTATGCAGTAGAAAAGAGTAAGGTAGTTGGTACTAATTTTGGTAAAATCATTCGTGGATTCCTCCATATGAGGTGTTTAGAATCTTACAGTCAAATCAGAGAAGTTCTGAATACAGATTCCCCCAATACATTTTTTTTTCCAAATTAGATCTTGATATTCAGGGAAAAGATCATCTGTAGATAGTAGAAGACATTCAGGAAATCTGCATTGCATGCTTTTTTCACTTTGAAATATAGCTTTAGTGTTGGAATAAATAGTGAAAATGCAGTTGTGCATTCCTCTATTTTAATCATCTGGGAAGTATTTTTCATGTCATCGCATGTCTATTATCTGTGGTCTGTGACAGTTAGACTTTATTAATTTCCAAACAAATTATGTTTTTATTTGTACATCATGTCCACAGAAATTATTACAAAACTGAGTAGATCTAGAAGCAAACCTAAGTCCTATCTAAAGATTAAACTGTTTACAGGTCCAGGGGCCTTAAGGCATATAAGGCTAGTATAAATAGTATACTGTGGAATAGGAATTTCAGTTTGTGGTAAATCTGTCTGTCCTTAACAGCTTCAGATAAAATAATTTTATCCTTCTAGAGCACATCAATTTGCTAGTCAGTGGTTCATGTATCAAAAAGCATTCTGTGAAAATATCAGTATCATTGGTTAATATAAATGAAATTAATTTTTAAAGCTGGGCTAAAGGTTGACATCTGAAAAATTGCATTACTTTGCAGAAGAGAAATTTCTGTCTTCCAGTGAAATTTCAGGTCATAAGGGCAAGTAATTTTCACAATCTTCAATGGGAACCAGTGAAATATGAACTTCATTGTCACCTAGCCCCAAAGCGATAAGATAAAATGAGCTGATACATCATTTGCTGTGGTTTTATCATCTCCTCCGGTAATTGGAAGAGAAAACATAAGAGTCCTTTGCCACCCCCTCTCCCGTTCCTTCACCACCCACACCCAGGCATAAGCCATTTTGCTCTGATCAATACACGGGTCACAGAGTATTTATTTATTTATTTATTTGAATGTTTTATGCTGGGTGAAACTGTCTAGTGGAACATTAAAGTAATTAATATGTTTAATTGAGTTTGTCACCCATGAAAATGCCGAACAGGATTGTATCGCAGACTGTGTGCTCACAGGAGGGACTGGGTGGGAGACTGTTACTGTGTGCCTGTGAATTTCAGTGGCTTATTATTAAATCTGAGATTTGAAGTGAACATCTCCTTGTTCTCTTGAGAAATCTAAGATAAATGGTGATTTATTTAAGAGCATTTGGGTATTTTAAATTACTATTAATCTGTTCTAATTCCCTATTAGTTTGGTTGTACTTGGACATATGTAAACAAAGAACATAGTAAGACCCTTTCTCTGTGAATCCAGAAGTCAGAAACTAAATAGTGCCTGGACAGTAGGATCTTAGGATCCTCAGTTGCAGGGCTGAGCTTGTGGTGGAGAACCAGGTTCCTCATGCACTGAAAGTCGTAACCCTGAAGTGCTGTAATTTTGCTTTCCTGAACAAAAATTACCTGAAATGACAGAGAATGCTGCTAGAAAAATGTATTTATGGATTTTTTTTCTCTCAACTGCAATAAAATGTAAATGCAAATTAAATTATTTTTTATTTTATTTTTTTATTTGATGGTGTTGTGGTGGGTTTTTTGGGTTGGTTTGGGTTTTTTTCTTGGTGTTTGATTTGTTTGTTTGTTGTGTTTGGGTTTTTTTGGTCAGGTACATAATAACTTTTTCTGGAAATATACAAATGTGCATAATTTTTTAAAATAAGCTACTTACTTTTAAATTTACTTGTGGCAGTTAAATTGGCTGGCACATTAAAGTAATATAATTATTCAATTACTGTTTCAGTTCTATAACCCATTTGCAGACTTAAATTACTTCCAACCTATTCACATTTTCAAGATCAATAGCACTTTTCTCTAAAATTAAAAATATGAGGGCTGATTGGTTTGCTTAAAAGGTAAAGCAAAATGTTCATTTAGTCTTCAGTAAAATGTTGCTTCTGTAATTCAGGAGATGTCACCTTTCAACTACTGCAAGTAGTCTTTTACAAGAGACATTGTTTATGATTTACATTCAAGAGAGGGTAAGGTGGGGCATTTGTTTTCAAAGCTGTCAAATGACAGAACAGCTTCCCAGTGAGCATTTGAATATTGGGAAATTACCTGATACACAACTACGAATTGTGAGGGGACTTCTTTATGTATGATCTTAATTGATGATCAGCACTGTGCTGACTTTACATGCAATTCTGATTTCAGAATTCCCTTGAAATGGAAATTGAAGCTGGCTATTTGCTTACTGATTTCTTGGGGAGTTTCTTCCTGCCCTGCAGTGTCAGGGCCTACAGCATGAGTATGAGGACTGATTACAAATTTAGACCTTCATTTCTATTACATGAAGTAAAGAAGGGTCTTCACACAAAGGTGGAAGTAATTTTGTCTTTTTAATAGTGTATTCATGCTGTCTGTTCATCTGGTGTTGCCAAAGCCTAGTCACAAAACAGTTCATTTAATGAGATTTTTGGAACTGTAGAACTTTATAATTGGTTCATTTGTTTATTTTGCATATTTTTAAATGAAACTGTAAACTGTATAAATGGTCTTTCCTCCTATAAAGTGCAGTATTTTTTTGTAAAAAATGAAATGGACAGTAGACTAAACTTCAATCTGATGTGTCGGATCAACTGAAATTCTATACATACTTTTTCATGTGGGTGAGGTGGTACTATTTGTGCAGGTTAAATGAGATTGTACACCCTTATTAGTCTTTGCTCTACAAGTTGTTCCGAAACTGGTGGTAACAAAAGGCAGAAATAAATGAGTAATTTTTAAACTCAACAATATTATGAAAAAGACAGTTGCTCTTAAATTCTTAAGTAGAATTCTGAGTTGTATGACTTATGGGTGATAACAGGCAAATGCAATAATAGTTTTTAAAAGTTGTAATTCTGATAGTATCAGAAGTGATTAAAAAAAAAATCTTTTTAACAAAACCCTCTGCCAGAATAAAAATGCTGAATTTAATTTGAAGTACGAGTCAGTTTCTGTAATTATTCATAAAATCAGATGTTTGACAGGGAGTAAAAGGTTGAATTGGATTTTCATAAGGAATACTTAGTAATACACATGAAAGAAACATGTTTGTCTTCTGGACCTTTCATCTACTATAGGTGGTGTGATGAGCGCAGAGCAGTGGTAATGATGCAGTTTCCATAGCAACTGGTTCATTGGCGGGCTAGACCTCTGTCTAGGGTGCTGTCAGTGTGCCTGGAGTTTCAGAAAACAGTGTCCCAAAGAAGGTCTGCTTCCACCTAATCCAGTTTTAATTGAACTCCAGAGACTTTGAAGTGAAGCTGCAGACCAGGCAGACACTATTCCAACTCAAAATGAAGGCCTTGCTCGGCTAGACCTCAGCTGCTTCTCACTCCTGATAACTTCTGTTAATAAGTGGTTTAAAGAATTGTTATGGTGGTGACTGGTAGCGTTTCTGCAGTGCAGTTCCAGTTTCAGCTGTAAATCCTGTTACACTGGATTCGATAACTGTATCATGGCTGTACAATGTAAACCACCCCTGCTATTTTCAAGTCGGTCACTTTTCCTTGCAATTTCAAAGCTTTTGCCCATGGGCAGGGTTTCCACTGTCACAAAAAACACTCTCTTAGTGGGGTAAAAGTAAAAATTCTTTAAGTTGCTGATTTCAATCACAGTATCCATGTGATATATGTTTGAATTTGCAGTGCAGAGGCTGATAGTGACAAGCAGGCTTTTGTGTTTTAATTGTTACTACAGAAAAGCAGAGATCATCACATTCCTGTCTTGGGAAAAAAAAAAATAAAAAAAAATTGAAATTAAAAGCTTCAATTTAAAGTTCATAAGATGAAACAGTACTAAAATTTTTTTTTGTACACAACCAGCCCAACTTTGTCTCCTTTGTTACATCTTTTGATGTTATGCTCTTTAACATGTCGCATATTTATATGCGACAAAAACACGTAAACGTGACAAAAAGCCAACCTTGGTGCTTCTGAATAGGATCATAGAATTATACAGATCTGCCAATTAGGGTGGATGGGTTGTGGATGTGGCATGGAGAGTGTCAGCGTGGCCCAAGTCTTTTAGTTCCCTGGTTCCACAAATGATTAACAACCATTGATCACATTTCTAGAATTTTGTATTGGAAGAATTGCTTTTGTTTTGGTTTGTGTTTTTTGTTTGTTTGTTGTTGGTTTTTTTTTGGTTGGTTGGTTTTGTTTTGTTGGTTTTGTTGTTTGGTTGTTGTTTTGCTTTTCTTTCTGTGTGTATGTGTGTGTGTTGGGACAGAAGTTGTCTGTATTGAGGGAGAGATGAGGGATTAAGTAAAAAAAATGGACGGGAGATGGTTTGCTTTATATGGTCCAGTATTCTGTAATACCTGCTTTTGGTTTGCAAAGATGGTACAGTATTTTATACTGTATTGCTCGGTGCTTTTATAATGATGCTTGTGCTCTGCTACAAAAATGCAGATTATTTGTGAATATATGCTACGCATGAGGCAAAATCCTCCTCTCTTAAAAATCTAAAAAGAAGTGATTGGGCTCACTAGCAGTCTTTCTTACATTAAAAGCTTGAACTTCACATTTTCTTTTTTATACGCAATATATTGCTCAAATGAAATTGCAGTAGGAGTGATGTAAAGTAGGGTTATATCTGAATCTCCTTTTCTATGATGGATTTCTGCTAAATGCTTGCTAGAATTTGCAAATCTCAGATTTTCCTTCGCTTGTGGTTTGTTAATCAGAAGCAGAGAAGTGTCCAATCTTGCTGTCCCTTAACACTTACGTAATTAAGCTTCAAAATGAAAAGAGAAAAGTGAAGCAACAAAGAAACAAAGTGGCTGAGGACTCAAAATGGGATTAGTGTGAATTGTGAAGGCAGACTAAGCATCTGTGTCTGTCAGATGGGATGACAGGAATTGTAACAAGTTACTTTGACAACCGCTTACTCCATAGAGAGATTTTGCTGAGTTCATTTGCAGGTTTGTGTTTAACCTTAGCTGACAAAATGATACTTAACCTCTTATACAGCCAACCTTTATAGTTCCAGAATTAATGAATGTTGCCTTAACGATAAACCTAAGGAACATTTTTTTTCTTTAAAGACATTTTTTTCTTGTTTATTTGTTACAGGTGTGTTATTGCAATGCTAAAGTGAGTGCAGATACATCTAATGGCACTAGCAATATGTTTCAGAATATGTTTTTATTCTTCGTTGAATTGCCAAAGATTTCACAATTTTTCTGAAAGTCCCTTGAGTCCCTTGTTTATGGAAAATAGGCAGTTGTCTTTACAGGAAAAAATACAAGCACATTTTAAAAATCCTTGATATGAATAGTTGAATTAAGGACCTCAAAAAATTCATGGCATGATTTGGAGTATATTTTAATTATACTGCAGGTTTGGCATGTAAGTGGTGGAATCCGTGTTTGTGAGTCAAACAGTTTTGTTTTTCCAATATGTTACCTATATTGACAACATATTAAAAACATTCTCTCTGTGTCTCTTCCTACTAGATTCTGGCATATACAGAAGGACTTCATGGAAAATGGCTCTTTTCAGAGATCCGATCTATCTTTTCCCGACGTTACCTTTTGCAAAATACAGCACTGGAGATATTCATGGCAAATAGAGGTACCGTGAGTTTAGAGGAGTGGCAGATGTCAATTTGGGGATATGTGTGTTCTGTTTGCTGTTCAGTCACAATTTTTTTGGTATGGATTTGTGTAGATGGTAGAAGGGCTTGGATTAAGTGTCTCAATATTTAAGTTAGTGTATTTTTGTAATTTTCATTTTTTTCCTATGAGGAATGATAATCAAACATGATAACAGAGAATTGGCAATGCCTCACTTTCACATATATCTATGTATTTATTTGGCATTCTCTGTAAACTCTTGCTTAAGGCGTTCCTACCTCTGATCTGCACAAAGGGTTTTATTTTGTCCCTTTGGAGGGTTAGTAGTTGTTAGTTATGCACACCAAGAACAACAAAATGACAGAACTTCACTAATGGATTAGATGAGTGACTGGTTTATCTTCATGCTTTATTTCTGGTAATAATTTATTTCAGTTAGAACCTAGTGCAGCTCCAAGAAATAAATGTCTGTTTACCTTGGTAATTAATATTTTTTTTTTCAGCCTCCCCTTTCTTCAGTTCCTTTTTCAGACACACATACTTACTGTGACAAGTTACTCAAAATTCAGTGTGTTGATACTTGGAGAACTTTCTTTTGCTATTTTCTCCCCCTAAATTTTATTTTAAACCAGGTTATATGAAGTCTTTGCAATTTAAACCAAGTTTCTTCAGATACTTTTAGTGCTTTTATACTGAAAATGAAATTTTGAAAAAAAAATTTAAAAACTGTATCTGAAGATGCCAAATGAATAAAAAATGTAAAATATTGTTTTGGTTATGATACAAAACATTGTTGTCCTGAAATTGGTAAATATTTCATAGGATAACATGTTTTATGCAGTTATTATGCTAGTCAAAAAGATTTTGTCTGAGCTTAAAATCTCTGTTCTTGAACATGCCTGGTAAATATTATGACACATGTTTCACGGAGCATTGTTGTGCATATCTGAAGTTAATGTAGTCTAACAGAATATTAATCATATGCATAAACACATTCCTATTTTGGAGCCTGTATTCTCTGAATGTCCACTGAAGATACCATAATTAAAGTGTTATTTAGATTCTTAGGTTGCTATTTCATAAGCATCACTGAATGTTTCAAAATATGAAAATAGTATTTTGAAGAATATATCTTGTAAAAATATCTAGAACATAAACTAGTAAGGGTATGATCCATTTAACATATGCATTTTTAAAATAAAGTAAGTTCTAGACAGTCAGTCTGTGCATATAGGTTTAACTTCTATTCAGAAAGGAAAACAAATATATTGTAAGCTTTTTAACAGTGGAAACTTCTACTGAAATTCCTGTTAGTGATAAATGAAAGCTGTTCTGGAATTTAAAAAAAAACACCAAAAACAACAAAACCAAACCAACCAAACAAAACCCCGCAACAAAAAGACTATAGTAACCTGAAGGAAGCATGTCTAGTCTTTTAGTTGCTCAGCACCTAAACTTAGGGTCAAATTTCACTGGGCCAGAAAGTCTAAGAGAGAAGCTGTAAAATCATGTCATGTTTCTGCTCTTGTGTTCACAGTGGGTGTCATGTTCAACTTTCCTGACCAAGCAACTGTAAAGAAAGTGGTTAACTGTCTACCTCGGGTCGGTGTTGGTACTATCTTTGGACTACCCCAGACCAGGTATTTTGCAATTTGAATTAACTTTATCTGTCAGTTGTAAGAGTTCTTAGCTCATCAAACCAGCTCACATGGTTTGGAGCATTTACATCTACTGGTTTACAAAACATAAGCATCCTCAGACTATCACTTCTGCATGCACACTTTTGCATGTATTTGTGTAATAAAAACTTTGTATTTTAGAGTTTTTTTGTGATTTCTGTCTATTATAGGGATTATAGCTTCTTTTTGACAGTAAGACTCGATCACTTACCCTGCTTAAAGGAAAATAGGTTTCTTTATGCTTGCCATCTCACTAAAATTTAAGACAGATTTAAGACTGGTTTTAGGACTGATTAGTTTTTATGGCAGTGTTCAGATATATTACCTTGACTGTATCATCCTTGAATCCTCTGTAGTATTTAAATGTAGATGAAAATGATTGTTTCTTATCAGAGGGATATTGTAGTGATGTGAGAACAATATAAGTTGGAGAGCATGTGAAGCATTGATACAGTGTGCTTGTCTATTAGCTCTGGAAGACACTGTTCAAATTTCAAATAGTGAGAAATCAGTATTACAACATCACACTGTGTGTTTGGATCCTGAAACTGAGCAAACAGAAGTTTTTGAGGTATATCATAACTCTAGTTGGATTGGTTACCTCTTATATTTTATAATTATAAACTAAGCAGATTAATTTCTATTTTTTTAAGAAAAAAATGGCAACCCTTAAGGAATATCTTCATTGCTACTACTTTAATTTTTAATTTTTTTAAAAGATATTTTTCTGCGCAGAAATGGCATTAAAATAATTGGGGATGTTTTCTGTTGTGTTTTGTAATTTACTTTTTTTGAGTCCTGAAAAAATTATCCTGAACTGCACTTATAGCTACTCTGTAAGAACTCAGTATTGCTATTTACAGAAGAATATTGCATGAACATTTTCTAATATATGTGAAAGTATAGACAGATATGTATTTTTTTAATTTCACATAAATTGATATAGATTAACTTGTTTACATTGCAATGCAGTTTATTAAAATTAAAAAAATAAATAAATTACTGTAACTGTTTTCTTTAATAGCTTACCAATACCAAAAAGATTTGTTAACTGAAACTACATACAGGGTTGTTGTTTTTTTTCCAGTAGTGGTTGTGGTCCTGGTATTTACAGATGTCTGTATTATGAACAGAATAGTCTTGGGAATTCTATGATAAGCTCTTCTTTGCTTGATTTATCACTCCAAGAAATGACTCTCTAGTCTTCTTCCACCAATATTAAGAAATCTGGCATCAAATTCTGGAAGCTTAATTGAGTTATTTATAACTAACTCCCCAACACTACTCAGAATTTAAATCTCAAGAGGATGAACTTCATAATGACGTTCTATCATCTTATAATTGTTTTCCTTTGTTCTTGAGGGATTAAAAAAAGCTCTGCTAAAAGATGGTTTTAGTCTTATGTGGAATTCTAGAAGTCATGTATTTCTATAATTTAATGGTCTGCCATTTCTTTAAATCACTAGTAATATATTTCTGTAATACATCAAGCCTTCATGGAGCAGCTGAATTTGCACAGCTGTAAAGGTTTTTGAAAGCTTTCAAATCTTGAGATATCCAGCTGTCAGATGCTTTAAGTTTTTTCTTCTTATTAGCTTATAAAACTTTAAAAAAAATAATTTCAGGTATTCAGAATAAGAATTTGGTCTTCAGAGAATTCTAGCATAGAACTAGTAAAAAGTATTGGTACAACTACCACTAATACTCAGGTAGGTAAAAAGGAACACCCATCAGGTCTGGTCATTATTTTTTCTGATTACTTTTTTTTCAGACGCATTTCTTTGGCCAGTCCACGACAGATTTTCAAAGCTTCCAATATGACCCAGCGATGGCAACACCGAGAAATTTCCAACTTTGAATACCTGATGTTTCTAAATACTATAGCAGGTATCACAAATATCTTTAATGACTCAGAAAAGGAGTTAATGGTGGCACAATCTCAACAGAAATGGGGCACTACTAGGTTTTGCCCTTTAAATAATAACTTTTTCTATGTACGGTTCCCTTCTGAAGAACAGCCTCACAAAATCCTCCTAAATGTACTTTATTGATAATTATGTTTATGCAAGAATAAGAGTAGCAAGAAATTAATAACACATGTAATTAATGAACTGCACTTAAAATATATCTCCAAAGTCAGAATATCTATGTATATATATGTATGTTGGTGTAGATAAAAAGTGTTGTGCCTCGATCACCAGTGCTGCTGTGCCAGGACACCAGTTCTCAGAATCATCCATCCACAAGTCCTAATTCATGGTTTCCAAACTCCTCATTCTGTAAATACTAAGCTGTATTTCATTTAAGGCATCTTATGCTATTATCTTCTAACCAACTTGACTTCACTTTAGTAAATGGAGGCTAATAATTAGGTCTTGTGACCTCTCTTATTTTCCAACATACTTGGTTCTCAGAGCAACTTACAAAATTCTCAATTTTCAGCTCTTTTCTATGGTATTGGCAGTGCTGAGAGGTCCGTTAACTCCCTTTCAGACTTAGCTTTTGCTAACACACTTTATATAACAAATGCCTCTGCTTGTACTAATTACATTTTGTACAAATGTTCAGTTTTGCTAGTTTCTGTAATCAGTCATTAAGTCAGACATGCCAGGATACTGGCAGATTTTATAAAAGCAGCGGCAGATCTACTTACCTCTTTACTGCCTAAATGGAACGAGGCAAGACCATAACACTGTTTTATGTGGCTCTAGTGAATGATCCTTTTCTGCTTTAAGATATGACTGAAGTAACAAAAGCCATTCTTACTGATTGGTATTTGAGGTTAAAAAGAACAAGAAGATAACGTCATGGGCATAGAGAAAGTTGAATTGTTCATGATGGGGAATTAAAAGATTGTGTATGTATGATATATGATTATTCCAATTGAATTTTAATATTTTTTTTTTACTGGAAGAAGGCTATTATTTCCATCTTACAGATGAATGAAGGTGCATGTGTGAACCTGAAAGTAGAACAGATTTTCTGTTCTGGTAAATCTTGGCAAATCCATAGATGATCAATGGTCAAGGAAGAATTCCCCTCAAAGTGAATCTCTCGGTGAATTGGTTATTATTTGCGTAATTTCTCAATCTAAAATCCTGAGCTGCTTCATTCTGCTTTCACATACAGAATTCAGTACAGTATGTAAAAATATTGCTTTGATTCTTAGTATGAACAAAAGTCAGTGCCTCTCCATTTTTTTGAAGTGTTCAACCTTAAAGAAACAGAAGAAAATACGACATAAGAAGGAAAGGGAAAAAGCATAGAAAATGACTGGATTTAACTGTCACCGTTTGCGAAAGAGTTTACAATTGAAGGGAAATATTTTAAACTAAACACTAGCAATTTATGAACTTTTAAGTTATTCTTTTCAAGAAAGTGAAGTAGAATGTTGAAATTATAAAAGACATTACAGATCAAGAGCTTGCAAAGTTACATTGTTTTATCTTTAGAGGTTATTTTAGTTAAAATATGACTTTTAACTCATGGCACATTTTTTTTGGTTATTGTTTGTCAGGTCGAACTTACAATGATTTAAATCAGTACCCTGTGTTCCCTTGGGTTATCACGAATTATGAATCAGAGGAGTTGGACCTTACACTTCCTAGCAACTTCAGGGATTTGTCAAAGGTATTTGTGATCAGATACAGTTTTTTTCTATCTAGTATTTATCACAGTAGCTTTCAGTCTTGTTCATGTTTTCTGCTACATTTGATACATTGATGTTAAATGCACGACTATTGCAGTGTTTAATTTCTGTATGCATATACTGATAATAGGGATTAGATTGTGGGAAAATAAATTATTGATGTATCCTTACTGCTTCTGATGGTATCAATTTAATAACTGGTAATGGAAGGTGTTCTTAGTTGGACAATATATCTCACATTTAATTGCAAATTTGAATGACGTTAGGAATGTTGAGGCTGCTAGATTAAAAATTAACCAAATAATTCTGTTGAGAATTGTGCTTTTTTAGTAGGAAAGCCTGTGATGCCGTTATGTTTTAAGTACTTTTAAATCATTGCCTTGATTCGCATAAGCAGAAACTGTATTTTTTCACTTCCTCTACCTATCCCCTTCAGGTATGCTCAAGTAATACAGTTGTCCTTTCTCAGACAGACATTGTCACTTTTTTAACATTTCCGAACAGCTCCATTCTGGCAGACTAGCTGCGTGTTTCTAAGGTTCTTTTCCAAACAATCATGTGCAGATGCAATATTATACAGCCTGGTTAAAGCTTTATAGAATGTGATCGTTCTCTTTCAATCTTTTCTAAGAAAGGAATATTTCATTTTACAAAGTAGAAGCATCTCTCATTTTCTTTGCAAAGACTAGGTCCACTGATCATCAAACAGGATCTTTTTCTAAAAACTAGCTATTATAGGAAATGACTGGCATGTGGAGCAATATAATTAGTAGAGCAGGCAAATAATGTATTTTAATTATAGCTTGTTTTTTCACAAAAGTCTTCCATACAAATTGGTAATTTGGTAGAAAAAAAAAAAATCAGAGAAGTAAGGCAGTTGTTAGCAGTTCTTCCTTTCAATTTGCAAGCGATTAAGCTAAACACAGGTCAGTGAAAATATTCAGAAAATTATTTTTTTTTTCCAAAGATTTAGTGTTTTAACCTTAGAAAAGGTACTGTGGAGTTATTGAATATATACGCATGTGTATATACATACACGTATATGTGTATATATATATTTGAAGACTATCAGTACCTTTTGTGTGTGTACATGTATGTACAAATAAAAATAAAGGAATAATGTTTTTAAGTAGAAAGCAGAGATGTACTGAGGTACTGTAATTGTAACATTTTCTAATAGGGTTAATTTAGTTTGATGAAGTCAAATGCGCCTGTACTCAGCACTGGTGGGGCAGCTCCTCAAGTACTGTGTTCAGTTTTGGGCTCCTCACTACAAGAAGGACATTGAGGTGCTGGAGAAAGTCCAGAGAAGGGCAACGAAGCTAGTGAAGGGTCTGGAGAACAAGTATTACGAGGCGTGTCTGAGGGAACTTGGGTTGTTTAGTCTGGAGAAAAGGAGGCCGAGGGGGGAGACCTTACTGCTCTCTACAACTACCTCAAAGGACCTTGTAGTGAGGTGGGGTTGGCCTGCTCTCCCTAGGAACAAGTGAAAGGATGAGAAGAAGTGGCCTCAAGTTGTGATGGGGCAGACTGGATGTTAGGAAAAATTTCTTCACGGTAATAGGCTATCCAGGGAGGTGGTTGAATCACCGTCCTTGCCTGTGTTTAAAAGAGGTATGGATGTGGTGCTTAGCAACATGGTTTAACACTGTGCTTGCTAGAGTTAGGTTAATGGTGAGTAGAGTTAGCTTATGGTTGGACTCGGCGATCTTAAAGTTTTTTCCAACCAGAAGGATTCTGTGATTCTTTAAGTGATGAACCATATGCTTTCCCAGAATGTCTGATTGACACAAACATCTTGCTCTCTAAAAATGTCCCTACTGTTTTGAGTGAATGCCAGCCCTTCCCATATACAGAATAAAAGTCTTTATGCCACACTTGTCTTGCATACAGCAGTTCAAGTTTTGGTTACTGTTAGGCATTTCTAGCTGTTATCAATTCTATGTGGTTTAAATGTTAAACTATGTGTCAGATGATGAATTCGTAGCAAATATCTGAAAAACCTTGCTAATATTCAACTATGAGAATGTTTAAATGTCATGTATATTGTGATATTTTCATTGTACTTTTATTCTGGGGGTATTGCTTCAAAATAAGTGCTAATTATGTCTTGTAGCATGTCTATGCTTTTGCACTGCGAAAGGTTTTAAAAATACTTAAAGATACTTAATTTAACTTTTTACATAGTTTTATAACACTCTTTGAGCAATCTTTTACTTCATTTATTTTCCTTATCCATGTCCAGAAACACACTGCACTTTAGTGCTCCCACTGAGTAAGGAGATGGAAAACTTAGATTTTGTTCTGACAGAAAGGATAGCAGGTCAATATTTTTACTTTTTTGCTACTTTATGAAATTAAAAATGAGGTGTTTTTTTTTCTTTGTTGTTTTTATTTTAATGTCAAGTTAAGGTTAGGTATTATAATGTGTCAAATATGAGTAACAGTTTTGTTAAGATGTTAGCTAGAAGTCCACAGTTAGTACAGATTTAGAGAGCTGCAGTGTATAGGTTAAAACAACTCTTTATTTAAGCAGCTTCTTATGGCACTGTTTTGAACATCAGTCACACAATGATAAACCAAAGCAACTGAAATGGATTGTGGTTAGTATTACTGTCAGCCTGACGAATGCTCCTGACAAATGCCAGGAGTGCACTGCCAGTCTGTTACCCTGTTTTGACTCAAGTGTTTATTTCTTAAGAGCTGACTATGGTTTGGAATGAGTATTACATATTATATTTATAGCGGCATATATTTTATTTATACAACATACACAGTTTCCCACAAGAATGTGTCCCATTTTCTGTGTTAGTTATCTTATTCAAAAGCACACTTTTCCCTTTTCTTTATTCAGTGAAAGCAATAAATTGCAATGTGTTTCTGGACTTGGAAGAGGAAAGAAAGTGAAAAAAGAATACATGGAAAATACTGAGATATCAAAGCATGATTTTATAATCTCTGAAGTTTCTTACAAGGTCTTGGTGTATGCAAGTAGCTGTTGATAATTCTTCTTTCATAAAGCACAAAATTTCTGTAAGATCATAAACTGACACTGCTAGAAGGAAATAATGCCATTCTTAAATACTCTTTTTTCTTCACTGTAGCTGCATGTGTACATAATAATATTTTTATTCCCATTGTTATCATTTTCATGCAGTATTTGCTAAATCATTATCAATTTCATAGTGGCTGTTATGTACATAATGACTTCTTTTCCAGTCAAGTGTACAAAAGCAACAAATAGCTTTCATCTTTAGTGAAGTGAGGTATTTAATTGGTATGTAAGATGCCACTGATATCAAATACACTTGGACAGAAGAGAAGTAGTAGATTTTTTTACTAGGACAAATTAGACTAGTTTTCTTGTTCAAATTTAAACTTCACTGTTGACTGTTCTGCAGCCTGCCAGCCTGAATTCTACTGCAGGGTGCCCATTTTAGGAGCATAAATTCACAGCATATACACATATACACACAAGACTTGTGCTGCATGTTTTCCACTGCAAGGAAACAGTGGGATGGGGATTGAATTTGCTCAGTTATCTCATGTTACCCCTTCACAAAGAGATATAGTAAGTAACACGTTTCGATGTGCACCTATTATGCTTTTTCAGATTTATTTAATAAATATATTTAAAGAAATATGTTGTGTGTAGAGAGGCATTACGATTTGTATAGCCATTCTGTGAACTGGTGCTTTTAATGTAGGAAATGAAAATTATGGTTTATTCAGCTCATGTTCCAACACAAAATCAAAGCAGGTTACTACCAGTTAAAACTGATAATCCTACAGGAACAACTCAGTGTCCTTCTAAGCATAAAGCATGTTCCAAAACTGGACACTAAAAGAAGGTGAGAGGAACAGTGTGAGAACTAGCAATAGTGGATGCCGTGGACATTACTTATTTTGATAGGCAATTACCTCTGGAATTTAGGTACTGAAACCTATGATGCTTGACATTGCTGTGACAAAAGTTGCCACTCTAATTAAAAAGCATTCCAAAGCCGGACAGGGTAAGCTGAGAAGAAAGATTCAAATATTTTTCCTTTCAGGGAAGTTAATGTGAATCCCTGTTTAGAGCAGGACAGCATGGGAAATAAAATACTTGCAACTTTGTATCAGAATCCCTGGCAGTTAAGAAGAGGTTCAGTAGATGTTCTAGAATTTTGGGTCACCTCAAGAAACAATAATAGATCTATGAAGACCAGTCCCTATCTACAGTCAGCCTGAAGCAATGTTATCTGAAAAGGAGGTGTGTTTCTTCATATTTTTTTAGTCTGTTAGAGATTTTAATATATTTAGTATAAAGTATACCTATCAGATGATCTTAATTATCAGATAACAAGATATCACACTTTCTTTGTGAAATGCAACTAGCTTCTTCAAGGAGAGGGTCACTCCATCCTCTCTAAAGTTGTGTGCAGAGTAGGGGACAGTTTAGATAAATCATAACAGGAACTGGTTTATCACCTTGCTGCAGATGTACATTTCATCTCCATACCTGTTTGTGCAAAGGGATTGACAGATCTAGATGTTTGACATAATAATGTTAAAAGCAACTTTTAGTGGAAGGGAAGCGATACTCTAAGCAGTACCTTAATTTTTAGGGATGCAAGTGAGGGTACCATTTAGAAAACCATAAAAGAGCAAAATGTAGCTTAGAGAACAAAGACTCCTTCCCAATCTGTCCTGTTTGAATACAAAGAAAGAGAATAGAAAGGGATGGAGAGAGATGGGCTTGTGATTTGGTCCTTGCTTGTGATCTGAGAACTCAAAAGTCAAGTCCTTCTTAGAAGAAAGTTGTGCAAGAGTAGGAAGTTCTCTTGTTCAAATCTCTGTGCTGTAATTTTAGGACTATGATAGGCTTTCTTTGTTTGGATAAGAAAATCTATTGTAGAATAAGAAGTCATATAAACTGAAGTGCTGAGTTGTCTGTTACATTCCCATGAAAAGTTTTGGTCTAATGACGTAAGTATTTCCCATTTCTAAATGGGGGGGAAGTGTTTTACTCGGCAATGCCAGTAGCCCTTAGACTCTAGATTCCATCAGGGACTTTTAATGATAAAATGGGTCACGTATCCTTTCTGGCAGCTGCGTCGATCTGTCGTGTCATTTCCTGTAGCACGTTTGCCAGAAGGAGGATCCGAGGGGCGCGTCGGGCCGTGCGTGCCGGGCCTGCAGCACCATGGACAGCGCCCGCAGCCCCGCCCGGCAGCGGTGCTGGGTGGGCGCCCAGGGCCGGCTGGGGCCGGGGCCTTGGGGATGTTGAACAGGCTGATGCAGCTCTGGCTCTTCTGGGTTTTGGTATCAATCTCTGCTTGATACCTGCTTGGTTTGCTATGCTGGTATGTTGGTCTGAGCTTTGAGCATCCATCTCAGGACCTTTTGTAGAATAAACGTGGTTTTTGTGTGCATGTTTAGCTACCTGTTCCTCCACAGCTCATATAGAGACTTACTGAGACAGAAACTTCACCAAAATACATCTCTGAGATGATTTATCAGAACATACCTTTTGAAAAACTACTCTTAGTCTAGGTAGACTTTAGAAAGTATTCTGGGAATTTCCATTTCTGGATGACAATATCCTTACCATCCTTTTATATCTTTGTCTTCCTTGTCTTTAGTTTCTTATTTCCCCTTTCAAACCTTTTCCTCTAAAGAATATGTAAGTGGGTGATAGAGTATATTTGCTACCATTCTTACTTTCACCTCACTGTTCTCTTTTTTTCCACCACAGGCTTATTTTCGAAGTCACAAGAAGCATACTCTTTGCGCTTCAGAGACGTATAGCAGTTTCTAGGATCACTTCATTCTTTTCCAACAATTTGTTTTTTAAATTTGTGTAGGTATTAGAGCAAAAGTCAAGTTTACAGGATCAATAGGAATCATCTTGGAAATGAGCATAATTATCTTAATCTTTCCCTACCTCATGGAGGAGTATTGTTGGGAAGGCAGAAATGCTCAAAGACAATAAAAACAATAACTCAGAATTAACAATGAATGTTCAAAATGTTATTCTTAGTTTATATCTGATGTTATTGTCCATCCTACTCTTGTTTCAATTTTAGGTGCCCTGAACATATGTCATCTCCTAACTGGAAATGAACTGAGGGAGGTTCATGACCTTTTAAATGATCACAAGAAACCACTGGGCACATGTCTGGTCATAAAATGTCCTAGCAATCAAAAAAACCCTAATTTCTCACACATGTCTTGGGCCATAGACATTTTAAATGTGTAGTTTCTGTCTTCCTAATGTAAAGTGAATGTTATTCTCTTGATAAGGTCTCTCTTCCTTTTTATATTAATACATTTGAACTCCAGCAGATGATGAGATACTACGCCACGCGTCTGTGTAATTCTGATTTCCAAATAAGCAAATTGCACTCATACTAGAAATGAGGATGGGATTGAGCTCACCTACCTGGAGCTGTCTAAAATTGAGTTGATCAAAATTCTGGGAGCAGGAAGGCTGTGGGGGTCAAAGAACAATCCAGGTATAAAAGTAGCACTTAGAGAAAATGAGAGCATGGTAAAACAATAATAATAATTTTTGTTTACAGAGGAGTTTAAGGTAGTTGTCAGGCTGTGGACTTACTTTGATGGACATACCAGATGATCTGTCTCAAACTCAAATATGAGTGAAAGTGTGGATCAAATGAAGGAAATGAATAGAAAAAGATCACTGGTAGAAGATGGTATGACCCTAAAAAGCTTGAATTGAGAAGTCTAATAGGATTAAGAAAAAATAAGTTACATACAGTATCCAGCCAATCACTTGAAACTGCCGTCAGTATCAGAAACACAAGGTTTCTGAAGTGAGGTGGTCCCTGGCATTCCAAAGGCCTTTTCTGTATTTTATCATGTTCAGCATATATGGTAATCTGAAATGGAAGATAAACTGGGAGCTGGTAAAACTTTCTGATGGTGCTAATATGTTGATGATAGTGAAGATGATGGCTGACTGTATGAAATAGGTAATAAAATGGTAGATTAATTCACCTTAGATAAGAGTGAAGAAATACATGTATGAAAAATCAGACATTGATGGTCTCTTAGCTGTCTATTTATAAAATCCATATAATCTGATGGTAATGCTTGTATGAAACAGTACGGATTGCAGTAAACAACTCTAGGCTTTCCCAAGTACATCTTTCTGTCATGCTGCTGCTCTTTTTGTGGGCATGGAGTTTACACATGGTGCACAATAATGTCAATTTTGTGTGCCCTCATAGTGTTTAATCTGCAGAAAATACAAGTTTGTGTTCGCTTTTAGCTTAAGATACTGTGCTGTTAGTACAAACCAATAGCATTCTGATTTTGCTTCCAATTGTCTCGTATAGATCTGGTGTTAGGTATAATGGCTGCTGTTTTCTGTGATAGTGGCTTGTATGGTGTGTTGGCAGAGGAGCATGGTCTGTGAAGGGAAAGCAGAGAGAGAACTTTTTAATCTGCTGTGATTCAAGTTCATGTGGCTTCTCACTAAATCTTGTTTCTTGAAATCTGTAACAGGATTTTTATTTTTTTTTTAATAAGTAAATGATGATGCAGAGATTTCACTCAACAGAGTATATGCTTAAGATTAGTTTCTGATCCATTTTTGAACTGTGAAACTTTCATGTTTTGCACCATGAAATGTAATTTATACTGAAATGTTCAGACATTCTAGTTATTAGACCACTTTTTAAGTCCATTTTTCCTGACTGTTTTAGTTATCTCAAAGGAATGTGTGAGCTCTTAACAAATCTTAATAAAAACCCATATGTACAAATACACATACAACTGTTGTCTGCTTTTATCCCAGCCCTTTATTGAATTTTCAGTTTCCTTAGAATAGAAAATAGAGCTTTTAAGAATATTTTATAACATAATGCAATCTGCTAAATTTAAGTGACGTGATTTCTGGTAAATAAGGTTTTTTTCAGAGAAAGCTTGTAAGGGCTGTCAACTTTTTAAAAAGCACGTTTACATAAAAAAGCTCAGTGGCTTTAGTATGCATAGATCATACTATAACAATAGGATTACAGAATTTCATCCCATATATGGTACATCAGTAGATGCCCAGGGATCCTATGTTTGATAAAAATGCTGATCACAGGCAGCTGGTTATATTTGTCACTTAGTTGAAGGAGCTGCTGGGAGATAGTTGTCTCCACCTCAGGCTGTGCATGCAAGTGTTAAATGAGGTGGCTGGTAGCCATTTATCTGTTTCTTCACTAGTGTAAATAAAAAGATAAATCTAAGCAGAGAATTAATTTGCATGTGAAAGTAACTGTAAGAGTCTTGTACTGGAGCACTCTTACTGTATCATGTGTACCAGCCTATGTACCTGTGGGAAGGTGCTGAGTCATTTAATGTGAAGTCATAAGAGAGGAGCCACTCCAGAAGCTCATGTAGCTCAACATCTTACCTCTACAAACAGCCAGTAACAGGATCCTGATGAAAAAAGAAAGAGGGCATGAAAAGCATCACCCTTCCCTTCAAATAACCTCCTGGGTTTGATAACAGAAGTGTAACTACTTTGTGAGCTGGAGAAATAATTTAGACAGGTTTAGTGGCCACAGATGGACTGGTGGCCTAGTTGTCTTGTCTGTTTTTGGTTTTTTCTTTGAAATCTATTTGTTTTGCATTGCTTCCTTAAGCAATGAATCTAGCAACTTAATTATATTACTATGGTATAATTTTATTCACTTTGTAGCTAAACAGTTATGGCATTTTGGTCTCTCTCTGGACCATAGGAAGTCTTGCTTGCAACTGTTATCTACACTTTAAAATCATTTTAGTTTTAGGTCAACATAAAAAGAACAGGAAGTATCCTTCAGAATTTGCTTTACATTATTGTGCCATTTGTTTCCCTTCTCCCTAGAATTTTCAAGTAGCATAATTATTTGAAGTACCTATATTCAGAATACTAGATTAGAATTATAACTATGAGAATAATGACCTGCCAATTCTAAAGAGGAAGAAGCTTAACTAGATGTAACATTAAAAAAATATCCACACTATGTCTACTCAACAAATTCACCAGAGATGTGTATTGACTTTAGTGATTAAAGAGGAAGGCAACACACTTATATGATTTTTTCTGATTTCATAACTTGATGTAAATATTGGTAGAGTACACTCACTAGTATTCATACTACCTATGCAAAAAGTGTTTGACCAAAGGATGTCTTACTTCACTAAAAACCACATGAAATTCAAGTAGCTGCTTGTCTTGAAGTTCTCAAGCACTGAGTGCTATAGTGACCAAAATATGATTTACAATTAATAATAAAATACAATAAATAATTTTAGGATTGGAGCAGAAAATATTGTGTATTGTCTAAATGCTCAGTGAGGAAGAATACAAAAGTTCTGTCCCTTTTCTTTTAACATTCAAGTCATAGTACCCAGCTCTCTGCCTAGTCCTTGATATAGGATTTGGGCATCTGATATGAAACTGGTGCTTTGAGGAATTAATTGGTAAAGACTGTTTTTCTCCTTGGTAGGTTGTTTCCATTTTTTAAATGTTGCCCAGAGCAGCTCAAGGATCAGTGAGGGCATCTCAAGCAATTCAACAGACAATTGTGTTTGTTGTTTTCTCTGGGATACAGATCTTTAATGAATTTGAGTTAGATACAGATTAAGGGTAAGATGACCTCTAAAGAATCTGGGGGAGTTGCAGGACCTAGTTTTTAAGAAAACAGTGCCCATTTGTTTGAGAGGAAGAATAATGAGTTCTAGCAGTGAGTCAGAACAGGTTCAGAGAGGAGTATGGCATTTTTAGGCTGTTCTCAAACACAAAAATGACAGATAAAAGAGTAGTGATCTATATTAGATGAGTTTGTTCCCAGATATTTCCCAGTTGACTGGAGTTAATAAAGCTTGAGTGTAATTAAAGCCTTGCATTTCGTCCTTATATCTCTGGGAAAAAGAAGTTTTACTCAGATGAGCAGGAGGTCCCATTGACAATATTACAAGTATTGGCTAGTTCTGGCAGTTAATTATATGTTAGTAATAAAATAACTAAACAAGCAGTTCTCTTAAAATGCAGTTGTGGGTAGATTGCAGCAGAGTATTCTGCGCTCAGCATATTTACACCAGTGAGAAGACAACACTGGAACACTGAACACGTTTCAGGTATCTGTATCTTAGAATACATGGATAGGCAGTCAGGCTGCAGAGAGTGGGCATGGTGGGTTTTTCTGGGTTGATGGTTGGACTTTTTGATGTTCAAAAAAACTAGAGGTCTTCTCCAAATGTGATGGTTCTGTGAAAAGAAAAAAAACAAATCTTAAGGCTGGAAGAACTGCCTTAAAATGGAAAACCTGAAGAGCTCAATTTATTTTGCTTATTAGAAAGTCTAATTATAGCCTGTAAGTATCTTTTTATACAGAAAATAAGGGTTAGTAGAGACCCTGTGATATGTGAGAGAAGTGTAATAAGATTTCTTTGGTAACACACCAGTAAATTCATAGCTGAAGTGAGGTTTGTAGTTTTTTAGAATGAGGATCACAATCATCAGTAGAAAAAGCTTCCAGGAAAAATAGCAGATTGTCCATGTATTTAAGAGTCAGATGCCTTTCTGGAAAGCAGGTTGGCCAAATGCAGGTCATGCTATAATCAAGTGTAAACAGTTGTGCTCAAAATCATGTAATGGAAAGGCATTTAACGTCTTGTCATACAAGCACAAGGCTAGATGAGATGACCTAATGGTCCCCCTGGTCCTTTAAGCCCAATGTGTATATGAAAAATACCAGTAATGAGAACCAGATAGTAATCTTGCAAACAGAATGTATGACAACCAAACATAATACTTGGCAAGGATACTACAAAGCATAATTCAATAATACAGACCATTGTATTCACAGGAATCCAAATACCTGTTTGGATGTGGATGAGAAAGTAATATAAGAAATCACAAGGAAAAGCACTTTTTCAGTTTTTTGTTTGATTGGTTTGGGGGTTTTTCATTTTTTTTTGAGTTGTTTTTTTAAATTCTTTAATTTAAAAAAAATTAATGTTGAGAAATCACAAGGAAAAGCACTTTTTCAGTTTTCTGTTTGATTGGTTTGGGAGTTTTTCAATTTTTTTTTGAGTTGTTTTTTTTAATTCTTTAATTTAAAAAAAATTAATGGTGAGTTTTGAAATAAAAATTCCAAATAATAATTTTTTTTTTTTTTTAAATGTTTCTGTTTGCACTGGTCAGCATGGTCTAAATTTCTGGAGTTGCCTGCTTTTTAAAACTCACATGCATTTGCACAGATCTGATTTCCAGTAGTAGTTGTTAAGATTGCCATCTTCAGCAAAAGGGGTAACATTTAACACTGTGAAGACCAAAGTGTGCTATCTTGACTACTTACTGTTTGCAGCAATAAATGCAATTTACTGCCATAATACTCTAGTCTTTCCTGGATTTTCGAATTAAAAACTCTTCCTGGTATTACAGGGCATAGCAGACAGTAGGGGTGGCAATGTTTGTTTCAATAGCAGAAGCCTGTGCAAAAGCCAGTAATAAAAGGCAGAATGGTTAAGAACAGGGAGTATCTGTTTATTTGGAGTAACACTATTTTGAAAAGGATAACACTTTAGATAGGCATGAAAAGCACCTCTTTTTCTTCCTAATTGTGTAACTATAGGTAAAGACATAATAATTTTTTATAAGACTTTGGTTTGATTGTGTTAGGTCATTAGCAATATTCTAAAGTGTATTCTTGAACATGAACAACAGAATCCATGAGAGATTCTGCCCTATGTAGAGGAGCAGTGAGCATTCTGCTTTCTTCTACTGGGTGCAACAGGGCCTCTTCTGAAAATGGAGGCAACATGGGCCACAGTTCCCATGTCTGGCACAGAGTCAGATTAAGAACCAACAAATACAACTGTACACCATAGTGTCTGGGCATATTTAACAGCAGTAGATGGTAAGACTCAGTGTGTTTTCTCAGTTACTTTTCAACAAACCATTTTTCTTTGATGTGTCTCAAAGCAAGCAAGCAAGCAAGCTTGTTCCAAAGACTGAAGTTTACTATATTCAGTTCTTGGTCAAAGTGTGACTTGCATTTAATTTCAGGTATTCCTAGATTTGAGAGCACTTGGAATAATTAATATCAAATGAGGTGAATTTTTTTAAGAACAATTTGTAACTTTCATATGTGTAGCACACGTTGTTATAACAACCACTGCAAGTCACAAACCAGGTGATCATGCCTTTGTCAAAAAAAGAACGGACTTTCTTACCCAATTCTTCCTCCACTTTGGACCCTATCTTGAATGAGTTCTGACTTGAAAACCATATGCATTATGAATTTTTCAATACAGTTTGAAAAATTGGCAGCCATAAGGGATTTCTGGTTTTGTCTTTACTCCTATAATCTCATCCATTGTTTTTGCTTGTTGGAATTTTGCTCTCTCTACTGTTCTTGTTTTCCCCCAAGTGAACAAGTATTTTTAAATGGTGAACTAGTATCTAATTTCCCTCTCTGAAAAGAGATACTGCCAAAAAAAAATATCTCTGGAATTTCTGGATATGAAGCCTTTTCAGCTTGTTCTTCCTTAGTGGTCTGTAGCCATAGGGAAACCGTATTGAGTAGTGTGAATGTGTGGTCTCACAGCTGCATCTAGCATAGCTTAGTTTGGAGTTACTCTTCTTCCCTTGGCATTTACCCACAGGGGAGCGAATCCAGTACGTAATAATGATTCCCTACTGGTTTTGAAATATTAAATAATTAAAAAAATAAATTATTTTACTGAGTTAACAGTCAGAGGGGATTTGAACATTCCTTGTTATGTGCTTTATTCTGTAGCTCAAGCTCAGTTAACTGTTCAGAGTGCAGTGTAACACACTAGAATCACCTCATCCTTAGAAGCAGTTGTCAGAAAAATATGGGCCTGCCTGGTAGAATGTATTAGCCCAATACATTGTCTCCATTTTATTATGAAGCTGCTGGGGAAGCTGTGATATACAGCACTGTCATTACAGATCTATTGTTAGAAGGGCTCTACAGTCTTCTGTGCACTGCCATTAATTTATAGCAGTAAACAATATGTAGCCCTCCAACTGCAGCAAAGCAGAATCTTTTAATGAGGTGGATGTTATTACCACAATAAATCAGTGCATTCGTGTAATGTATAATTCAATGTGTGTATTCCCACTGTAACTTCTCTGAGTAAGCTGATAGTGTATCATTGTCAGTGCACAGCTCCACAGTTCCTTCTTTTTTTTTTTTTTTTCCCTAAGCTTTCTTTCATTTGGGGACTTTTTTCATTTGCTTGCAAATAAATGTGACATGTCTTGATAGTTGTCCTGTTGCAGGCTTCAGAAACCAACTGTAACAATAACAGCAAAAATCAATAAGGTGGATTCTGGCTATATGGATCTCCACATGATGGTCCCCCCCCTCCCCCCTTTTTTTTTTTTTTTTTTTTTTTTTTTTTTTTTAAAGAGAATGGAATCAATTCTAATTAGATTTAGCTTTATATTCAAGGAATGTAATTCTATAACTATTGATTTGGGCTATACTTGTTTGGAGAATAATAAAAGTAGGGGCAGATAAGAGAACACAAATAACGTAACAGAACCATACAGCACAACACTGTTTCTATTTTTAATTTATATAATTTGTCTACCAGTGACCTTATTTCTTCTTTTTTTTCCCTCAAGCATAGCTGAGTCTTTAGGGAAAATCAGTACAGATGGAGAGTCCAAAATGGTTCTTGCAACAAAGAGGCTTCTTGGAGTCAGTTTCATTCTTCCCTGGAATAAATTTGCTAAATCAGATAAAAATCCTTTTATACAGGAAACACTTATTCTAAAGGGTTATATTTCAAATTAGTAAACTGCAAAAATACTAATTAACCTAAGATGTTTTCTTTCTCCTACTGCAATGTGAAAGCCACTCTAAGTAAAAAACATAAGATTAGATCTTAGGTCATTCATAGATCTTATCTGCCCTAGAATACATAGTTTTTTATTTGATCTATGTCTGAATTAATACCTAGGTTATTTATACTTCTGTTCAAGGACTTTTAAAGTTTTTCCTTACTTTTTAGGGTAATTTTAGGTATATTTATTCTTGCAGAACAGAAAGAAGAAAATATATTTGCATGTTTATTCTTCAGTTACACTTGAATGCATCTGTTGTCTGTACAGATGGGCATAATTTACATTAATAACATACAAACAATGTACTCAATATGTATAGAAAATTGTAATGCATATATCCTTTGCGTATATATACAAAGATATTTTAGACCTCCTACAGCATTTTACATGTGGAACAGCTAAAGTCACTTTTGGGTTTCTCAGTGGTTTATGTGATTTATACTCATTTTTCCAAATCCTTTGTGTAAAAGTCTGCTGAAGAAATATACAGCTATAGGTAACAAGATATTATATTTTTTACAATTAAATAAATCCCTGCGTATTTATGTCCTAAGATAAAGACTAAACAAAGAACAACAATGTTGGTGTCATAGACTTTCTTAGTCGTATATATCTTATTTGTTTCTTTTGTATCAGTGTTTTTATACAGAAGTTCTGCGGTTTTCTTTGCCTATATTAACGTTTCAAGTTTTAGCCATTAAGTAAAACTTGTCTTGGGATGTTAAATAGAAAGCATAGAAACAAGGATAGTAATATCAAAATTCCAGGTGCACTGTTAATATTTTTCCACTCTATCAGTCACTATTTTTTCCAAAAAAAATGTCCCAAAATGTTTGTTGTTGTTGCTTGCCATTTGCTTAATAGTGTATTTAACAACCACACTTATCCACTGGCTCACAAGTTAACAATTTTTTTTTTTTCCTTCCACTGTGAAGCAGTTTTTAGTCATTGACTTGAATCAGCAGTAAATAGAGTGAAGCCTCTGAATGCAGACGATGCTTCCTTCTAACCATCCCTGTGTGTGTGTGTGTGTGCGCGCATGGAATCCTGGTTTGCACTAAACAGATCTGTTCAGGTGCTCACAGAATCCAACATTTGCTTTTGCAAAACACTAAACTTAGTCTTCTCCATACCTGCTGGTGATTTTGGTTACCACAAAGAGCAAGGGGAGTATGACGTGATAATGTGTCATGTTACCTTTATGTACTTAATCTCTTTCTTTTTACAAACTTTGTAGCCTATTGGAGCTTTGAATCCAAAGAGAGCAGCGTTCTTTGCTGAAAGATATGAATCATGGGAAGATGACCAGGTTCCAAAATTTCACTATGGCACACATTATTCAACTGCAAGTTTTGCACTCACGTGGTTATTAAGAATTGTAAGTATATATTTTTAAAATGCTTTTCCTTTAAATTATCCTAAAAACAACAATTAGCTGGGAATGAATAAACTAAAACTCAATGGCAGAGAAGAGTACTGAAATCTTCAAGTAATCGTAATCAGTAGTGTAGGACAAGTGTATTCTAAAGTTTGAACAGGTTTATTTTTTATAGCACAGCCATTTCAAATAAGTAAAGCTTTTTCTCCTTTGAAAATTGCTTTTTAATATGCATTCTTATACTACTTAAACATGGTTAACTTTCCTTCCTTCCATATTTTTTGAACTCTCGACTATGGACTGAACATTTGTGATTCTTACTGAATGAATTTAATTTTCACCTCCTAATGACACGGAAGCATTTGTTTTCTGATGATGATTAAATTCTGTGATATAAATAGTTTTTAAAAATGCAGTGCAATTTATATGGAAGTAACTTTTAAGATGCTATGTATTGATAATACACTGGTTAAATGCATTTTTCTATAAAATTGAAAGGCAATTTATCTCCTAGAAAGTAATTTCTTTGGGAAAGCATTAGCAGCACATCATTAATTAAAGCTTGTTAGAATATACAAGCCTGCATAAATCCTTGATGTAATTTATAGCGCTTAGCTAATTTCAAGCAATTATCCACTAATATGTGCTAAAGTGTTCTTTAACTAAGAGGAGGCTTTTAAATCTTTCAAACATTTTTCTTTTCTAAATCATAAATTACATATTAAACAGTAACAGTCATAAAGCTATCAGTATTGAACGCTACCTGTTATATTAATAGATTACCTTGAGCAAAATAAAATGCATGTATTACTTTTGTTACATCCTACTTTAAAAAAACATGTAAAGTAAAGATATTTGGCTTCTTGATGTTTTTGAGAGCAGCTGTGTCACAACTGACTGTAGCTTCTCCACCACCCTGTAAATATTTTCTTTCATCTTTATTTGCTTTTCTTTATCTGAATTTATATGTATGGAGTAGGGATAAAAAACATTTAATGAACAAATAAGCCTCAGTTTATATTTCTCTACCAGAAAAATAGCATCATTAATAACGATAATAATGTTGATAACGATATAATAAATAATAATAAATCCCTCCCCCCAAAAAAATTCTGAAAGAAATGCACTGCTTTTTTTAATTAATCTTTTCATACATTTTAGGAACCCTTTACAACATTTTTCCTAAATCTACAAGGTGGAAAGTTTGATCATGCAGACAGAACCTTCTCGTCTATTTCAAGAGCGTGGCGCAACAGTCAGCGTGACACTTCCGATATCAAGGTAAAAGCTTTCATGAAAATGGTGTTAACATATTTTATACAATGTCTGCCTTTATTGAAGCTGTGATCATAGGACTACAGGCTATGAAAAAGTGAAGGGAGAATACTGGGAGCTATCCTGCTATTTGAAAAAAGCTGCAAGGGAGATGGCACAAGGTTTTATATCCTTTAGAATATTTCAGTGAATTCTTTTGTAAAACTTCAGCAAACATTTTCAGCCCTGAGGGAAATAAGGAAAATTGACCTTTGTGCTATAGAGATGTGTTTCACACAAGTCAGTAGCAACTGTATAGATTTTTAACCAGGAAGTTTCATAAATACTCTGTTCATGCTTCTGCCCCTCTCAGTTAAGAATGTTGCAGTTAATATTCATATTACTTTATGTAATTATAGCTCTAGGCATCCAACCTCATTTTTGGGAAATTTCTGCAGTAGCCTGTTTGCTTGTATGACTATGACAAACAGGAGGAGGAGACTATGCTGATTTAGTCGCAGAAGTGGCAAAAATTAGTCTTATGATGATGTAGAGGTAGATGGGGATAAAGAGCTGAGAGGGAAAATTGTCTGCAGAGAGACTGTATACTGGGCAGAGAAAGAAAGGGCTACAGAAGGCCAGTGTGTGGGGACACTAAGGTGAAACACAGAATTTAGCATAATATTTATACATTTAGCATAACAGTAATTTAGCGCTCTGTAACAAGGGCACTGGGCCTGTGGACTGGAAAGTGAACATGAAGTAGGTGAGAATAGAAGATAAATTGATCTGGTAATTAATCATTCTGTAGAAAGACATCTGGAATTAGGTGGGTCAAGAAGCTAAGGAGGGAGCACACAAATTGCAAGGGCAGAGGTTCAGGTAAGTAGCCGTTGAAGGAAGGAATAAGGTAAACAAATAGAGTCAGGGATCTAAGGAATATTTTGAACTGTGGAGAAGAATGAAGGAGACAAGGATGCTGGCGGTGGTGGGAAAGCTTTGTTGACCTCAAATCCAAGAAGAATGAGTTTTTTAATGAATTGTTTTTTAATGGAAAGGAAGATGAAAAAGTATAGTGTGAAGAAAACTGGAGACGGACTCGAGAATGTGATGCAACTAGCAAGAGGCATAAGGACATGAAATCATTCTGTAACTATATCCATATTGAGGGGACAATTAAGGAAAGGGTTGATCAGCAGATTAATAGAATGAGAAAACTGTCAACTGATAGTGCTGAAAATGTAATATCTGTCTTGCATTCGTGAGTCACCACCAAAAGAATCAATGGCAATCAGTGACTAGTGGAATTAATATAACTTATAAAAAGATACAAACTCTGTATTAGTTTGGGAAATAACTGTTTATAAAATACAAACACATTAGATTTTTTTCACTGTGATCTTCATTCTCTTGCACCTACTAGAGTGGCAGGCAAAATTTCAGAGTCCTTTATATTTTTTTGAGAAATGGAGGAGGAAAGGTGGTGGTGGTCAAATGAATTATTTAGTTTCTAAAAAGGGAGGAAAAAGAGAGCAAAGAAATTATGAGGTGAGTTTAACTACAGTTCACAGATACGTACTTAAGCAAATAATCAGACTGTGTTTAAGTACCAGGAAGATAACAAGGAGACGAGCAAATGAAACACATATTTATCAAGAAGTGATTATGTCAAAGCAATCACATTTTCTGATGAGAAAAAATAACAGACCCTGTAAATGGAGAAGAAGCAGATTATGATCCTAGTTTTTGACATTCTCTCATGAGTGAACTGGGAAAACTTGGTCTAAAAGATTCGACTCTATTTGTAGAATAGTTACCGGTGGTTCATTATTAAAACTGAAAGATGTACTGAGTGGAATGCTTCTTGATAGTTAAAGGTTAGGCCACAATTTCTGTTGGAAGGTACTAGAAGTGTAGTGGATTTGGAAGAACTTCTTACAGAGCAGAAAAGTGAGAATTGCAATTTTCATGCAGATTCTCATACAGTTATGTACAAACATTACACAAGGAACAATCTGCTGTGGAAAAAAAAGGTTTAGGGTTGTAGTAGACCACCAGTGCATGTGAAGTAACAATATTATGGTATAATTAAAGGTGAGTAATGTTTTGTAGAAGATATATCAATAGGACATAGTATAACTTTCAAAATGTATGCAATAAATCTTCAGCTTTGCCCAGCTTTGGTAAGGTCTCAGCTGGAGTATTGTATCCATAGTTGTGGCCTAGTTGAAGGGAATCCACATTGAAACAATTATAACAATGCAAGGCCTTGCAAATAAAATTTGATGAAAGATTGAGTAGCTATGCTTGTTTTTGTTCTAAAGAAGAGAATATTGAGGAGGAACTTAGGAATCTTTTATTGTGCAGGGAAGAAAAATCTCTGCTGCCTATGCTGGATAGAGTCAGAATTAATGCACTTAAATATCAGGAGATTTTGATTAGATGTGAAAGTAACCTTTCTGATAGAAAAAAAAATTGATGAATGCTTCCTTGGCAATTAGAGTATGAAGGTTTTTCAGAAATGGTTAGATATCTTTTGGAAATGATGTATATGCAAGCTGGTGCTGCCTTTAGAGGCATCCCTACTGTTATAGATGAATGCTGGAAGTTGCTTGCAGCTTTCTGAGTCTGTGAATTGCCATGAGTGACATTACAGTGCTGTGAAGTATCTGAGAGACATTGAGATAGACTAGAAGAGTCTGTTCATGAGACTAGATGAACAGCCAGGAAGGGGAGTGAGATAGGATTTCCATAGGACATGGTGAAAGAATTAGGAAAGAAAAACTTTGAAAATGTAAAGAACCATCTTTGTTGGATATATCTACATGCCAAATATTTCACCTTGGCTATGAAAACTTGACTTTCCTGATACTTGATGTTCTGCTCTACCTTGTAAGGGTTTGTGAATTGCACAGCTAAAGTGGCCTATATATCTCCAGAAGGTTTCTACATGCAGACCTGCAATGTGTTAGCTTACTAGTGCTGGAATGTGTTGACACATGCATTAAAGAGCTTGAATAAAGTAGATGCTTATGCACTCCTGTACTGTATACATGCTTGTAAATAGATACATTTGCTAACTAAGACAATTAAATTAGATGTTCCTGTCATTGTGAAAATAATGACAGAATTCTTACTTAGAAGGTATATTTTGTGTTACTGTTTTCATATGTCAAGAATATGTACAATTGAAGCAGTAACGTCCATGGGAGACAATCCATGGCCAGATAGAGTGTTTTCTTTACTTACTTTGCACAATGTATGTACATGTGGGCAGGCATGTTTTTTGGGGGGGAAGAAGGAGGAGGAAGACAGGGAAAGGAGTTAAATGAACACAGATCCTTTTTATTATTTTTTTTTTTAAATTTTTTTTTAATCCCCACCAGGGGAAATTAAAAGTCTCCTATATTAATTCTTTCCTTAGAGTTCTTTTCCCGCCTACTTTGCAGCCAACAAATATTATGAAACATGACATCCATAAGCTTTAGAACTATTTGCTGTAATCTTGAAGTATCATTCTCTGTATTCATTTTATGATAGTACTTGTTCATGGTCTGTCCGTAAAGGACTGAGTACACATCATTTGCTATCACCTTAGTGTACAATACTCTAGTCAAGCAAATGCCATTTTCTGATTGAAATTGAGTTATTAAATTATTTTGTTGTGATTCTGGATTGGACATCTGATTTCTGCATCTTAGAGTCAAAAGGATGATTTCTATAAAATTAAAGGAAAGGGGAGAAAGCCTGTGCCAACCACTATCACCAGTGGAGTTCTTAACATTTCTAAGTTGTACATTAATAAAGAAATGGTGTGTAGAAAAGCTGTCTAGTTTGTATCCATCTCCTTTTCAATAGATTAAAAAAACAGAAGTTACATTCTAACCATCTTGTATGGTCAAGTACTTGATGTTAGCAAAACAAACTTTTAAAAATATAGATAACCTTATGGTCTTTTGATTATTTCCAGAACTTGGAAGATGCTGCTTACTGGCAAAAGCTAGGGTGATTTCCTTGAAGTTTGCAACTTGCAAACACTAATACATTAATGATTGTTTAAGGATTATTCAAAGGCCTTTGACATCTAATTTATTAACTCTTTTCTACTATCAACATGGTTTTGGACTGCCTTAATTTGGTCCAAGATTTTGCTCTGTGTAACAGTGTTCTGTGTTAGCACAGCTCGTTCCTGTCTGTGAAGACAATGGCATTGCATGCAAAATTAAGAGTTTATTTCCTGTAATTTTTAAGAAAACTAGGCACTTGAGTGAGGCTTTACTTTTTTTCACAAAATGTTTAATAAGAAATGTATTTTCTTGGATTCTCATTTAAGATACATTGTCATGTGTTACAGTGTGGTTATTACATATTTTTTTTACCTCTGTCTTCTGCATGCCTATTGTAATCCAGTGCTAAATTAATGCAACTGGCATAACAGAAAAAATGTTTTGTTTCGTGAACAATTTTCATGGGTACATTTACATGGAAATTAAGCAGAGCTGAGACGAAAAAAAAAGTAATATCAAGCAAATAATAAGAGCATTTAAGTAAAAAATGGCCTTATAGAAAGTCTTCATACAGAGATTTCTACATTATGCTCTAATTTTTAACCTGCACAGAAAAGAGTTTTTTTATCTTTTAACGAAATTCTGAGATAAGTCTTGAAACGTATCATAGGTACGTTCATAGGTAGGCTGCATTTTGCTGTTTTGTCTAGTGCCTTTTAGCAGATGCCTTAACTTAATTTTTCAGTCTTTCTGTATCACTTTCCAGTGTTTCAGGCAGGGTTAAATAATAATTATGTTTTAAGTTGAAAAGATCTACTTGTGCTAAGCCATTATTTTCATTGTGATCTGTTTGAGGTTGATCAATATGTTATTCAGAAAAATATCTTATGATACGATCTAATTATTAAGCTATATACTTACAGATTATGTTCTGCTGTGGATGAGTATTCTGATAAAATTAATTTGCTAAGTTCAAACTTAATTTGATATATTAATATAATTTTTAATTTCAACCTTGAATTTTTCTTGGGGTGCATTAGGAGGAGTTTGTCCATCTGATTGAGGGAGTTTCTCCTCCCCCTCTACTTGATCCTAGTGAGACCTCACCTGGAGTATTGTGTCCAGTTCTGGACTCTTCAGTTCAAGAGGGATAGGGATCTACTTGAGAGAGTCCAACGGAAGCTATGAGGATGACTAAGGGGCTGGAATACCTGCCTTACGAGGAAAGGATGAGAGACCTGGGGCTTTTCAGTCTAGAGGGGAGAAGACTGAGGGGGGATCTAGTTAATGTCTATAAATACATGAGGGCTGGACATCAAGAAAGCAGGGACAAGCTCTTTTCACTTGTGCCCTGTGATAGGACAAGGGGCAATGGATTCAAACTCAAGCATAGGAAGTTCCACCTCATGTTGACGAGGAACTTCTTTACTGTGAGGGTTACAGAGCACTGGAACAGGCTCCCCAGAGAGGTTGTGGAATCTCCTCTGGAGACTTTCAAGACCTGTCTGGATGCCTTTCTGAGTGATCTGCCCTAGTTTTTTGGTCCCTCTCTGGCAGGAGGGTTTGGACTAAATGATCTTCAGAGTTCCAATCCAATCTCTGACACTCTGTGATTCTTGTGTACTTTTTTAAAGCAGCTGACTCCTTCAAAGATGAATGCAGTTCTAGGTGTGATGGGGAGGCTGCCACTTAAGTGCAAAAAACACTTGGCCATTTTAAAGACAATGTAGAGCTTGTTTATGCTCAACAGTAGATTAACTCACTAGTTAGTTAGGAACTTGAGATAGACTGAATTATTTAAGAGTGAAATCTCTTGAAAATTTAGGTATGAACAGACATAGAAATAGCTTTGCTGAAGAATCTGGATGCCCATGCCATTCAATCAGTGGCAAACACATAGTAAAAACATTTATCTCTCAAGAGGTGAAATGGTTGTAAGCTTTACCTTACATTTCTGATGGGCTGAGAATATAACTGTAGTTGCCTGTTGTGGCTGATTAAATAATGCTAAGGTTTTTTGACCATAAGATCTTCAGATTCCTGTTGGTACTTCTGCAACTGATGAAAACCTCACAGCTTAATGCATTGATTTAAAGGACTTGGGGAGCCACTTTTAAGACCTTGAAAGTTGCAGGCCAAAGTGAATGGTATTGTATCTATAAGCACGAGCATTAGGTGGCATGAAGGAAAAAGGAGTTTGTTCCTATTCCAGCTGAAAAAAGTGTGAAATTTTAGAACTGTTGAGCTGATTACAGGAAATTATTTTTCCTTGCTTCTCATGTGAAGAGAATAAATGTAGTTATTGATGCTCACTGTTTTAAGATCATTGTTAATCTTGGAGGCATATTGCAAGGAAGGCTAACATGAGCTAGCTGTGGAAGCAACCCTTGTTAGCTGGTATCACTTCAACAGAGAAAGCTGAAGCATATGTGTGGTTACAAGCAATCTTTGTCAATATCCTGTGAAAGCCTTGGATTGATGATCAAAGCAGGAAACTAGGGCTGCATTGCAGTATAACCTTTGGTTGAACTTTTCAGATTTTGATTTCAAGAGGTGATATGTTGCATAAAATTTAATTTCCTAGTTTTCCCCTATCCATTTATTTAAGCAATGCAAATTAAAAATCCTTTGGAAGTTTGCTAGTGTCTCACTATCACTCTGGCATTGTTATTGACTAATTAGCTCATCAGTGTTGCCTTTAAATTATTAACCAAGTGTTTTTAAGTTAAAGCTTCTTCACTGAGAATAGTAAATGTATTTAAAGTCTTAGAGAGTATCACTTAGTACCTTAAAAGTATTACAAAGGCATGACCATTAACTCACTCATTTACATGTTTTAGTTAGTTTTGTGTTAGTTGTGTTTAGTTAGTTTTGTGTTAGTTTTGTTTATACTGTATAAAAAGCAAACGTGGGCTGCCTGGCAGTGTATAACAGAAAAGTAACTTAGCTTGGGGCTTGAACTAAGTTCCACAATACAGAAGTTAAGTCTGTCCTTTTGCTTTGCTATTTTTCTTTGATGAATGTGTAGATTTGCACATACTTGTTCAGAAGCAGTTGTTATTTCTGGCTTGATAGCTAATCTGTCTTGATGAATTTATTTATCGTTCTATGTAAAACAATGTAATTGTTACCCATGTTGCTCTTTGCATGTATTTCGCTTTTCCAAGTGTAGTACTTTGCTGATTGTTTTGTGGTTTGTTTGGGTTTGGTTTTTTTTTTTTTTTAAAATACATGCATACAGTTTTTCAAGATAATTTGAAATTCTCATGCTGTCCTCCAAACAGCTGTGTTGCCTTCTTAGTGTCACCTGGAATTTTATTACTGCACCTTCTATGCCAGATCATTAATGAGATTTTTGACTGGCACTAGGAGCAGGACAGACCCCATTACTATGTCCTCCCGATTTCACAGTGAACTATTGATAACTGCTTTTGGAATATGGGTTACAATTGTGGGTACCCCAACGTTATTGTAACCTAATCTCATCTCCATTTCTCTACTTACAAGAATGTCATGGGAGACTGAGACAATCTCAGTGTCTTTCTCCAAGGTGAAGCAACATCTTTCTTCTTTTTCTTTCACCATCCAATATTGCAGTTACCTTTTAAAAAGAAAATTAGATTGGTTTAATGTGATAGGTTTTTTTACCATTTTTAACTAAGTTACATTCACTATTTTAGGGTTATATACTGTTCTTCATGCCTTTTACTGTACTGCTTTGTGTTCGTTTTTCATGGGCTTGGGTGTGGATTGTTTTTGGTGCATTTGATTAGTTTTATTTTAAAGGAGATACTAAAAGGCCATAAACTTATACAAAACCTTAGTAGGCTCCAGTTACACTGTTCCATACTGTTCCATTGCAAGATGGGTACTAATCTCTGAAAGTTAGTCCTGTGATTTGTTTGAAAGTAATTGCCTTCTCAATTTTCAGCCATTTTTTAATTCTTTGCTTCTGAGTCATGTCTATGCTAATGATTCAAGTTGATCCTGGACAAAAATGTTTTTGATACAATCAGCCTATGGAAACTGACAGTGCCAACTTTGAACTAGATGTAGACTGTACTAAACCAGGGATTCTGCTGCCATAGCACATTCTCAAAGTCTTTTTGAAGCTCTTAGTGCTCTTATGTACTGTTCTTCAGGTTTTGTAAATTGTTCTTAAAACATTGGTTACCAGTATGCAATATTTAACAAGATTTGCTGAGTTTTGGTGCTGCGACTTCTTAATTAGACAGTGGTATTAGGATATAGCTTATGTATCTGATTGACATTATTTGAATATTTAAAATTATGGGAAATAGTTGCAGAAAAGCAAAATTAAATAATTTTATACATTGATCTCATAGGACAGGTTCTCAGATAATAATATAATGTGCCCAGGTACATCAGTCCTTTAATATTGCTTACATTTTCTTCCTTTCCAGTACGTATTTTGAGTTAAATAACAACTTGCAAAGCTCACAGTACTAAATGCCATCCAGACTAAAACTTTAAGCTTGGGGTTCTTAAAGGTCTATACAAAATACTTATAAAAAAATACAAATCCATTGAATTTTGATAAATGATACAGAAATCCAGTCATAATATGTCCAGTACTCACGTGTCTTTTTCACATACTTTTACTGAAAGAAGCATATCCGGGGAAACTTTTGACTTTGCAAATAAATTATTAGGTCCTCTTTTTACTAGAGTGTTAAACCTGCTCTTGTCCGTGGGTTCTGTTGTATTTTATTAAAACAAGCATGAATTCTGGGCAGAAAATCTTTTTTATGGAGACAAGTTAGATCTGTAACCAAATGCTTATATGATATACAGAATATATCACAAAATTAAAAGACTGCTAGTGTTACCTGCAGTCAGATGTTGCTTAGTTTCTGTGACTGTTGCGTGGATTAGTAATTTATTAATGGGCTACATGTATTAAATGTGGATTTTTATATTCAATGTGGATTTTTTCTTTCAAGCATGAGAGTCTTCAAGAAGCCTTGAGAATCTGAACTACATCATCGAACTTTATAAACATTAAGGTGTGCTTTGGGAAAATTCTCTTTACCTAATGATACATCAGGTTTTGAATGTTCGAAAAAGGTTATTAATAGTTGTAGTATTTTATAAGGGGGGGGAGAATCCTTCTCCTGTGGCATTTGCCTCTATGGATTTGCTTCTTGCAATTAATTGACTCATTTGGTTGAAAAAGCTGTAAACCTCTAATTAAGAATTTCTCAGTGATGGAACAGGTGCTCTCTCTGTGTAGCTTCTGTGGAGACTACTAAAATGTAAACTTATGCTGCATGTACTGGGCCTCTCAAGGCACACTCTACTCAGCTGCTTATTGTTTTTTAAACTCATAGGAACTTAGTTATCTTTATAATCTGCTGTAAAATTTGGATAAAATTGACCAAGACACTTAAGGTGTTTTTGGAGGAAGTGGAGGGGGCTGTAGATAGTCCAATGAGCACATGCAAACTGCAGGATTGAATATGTCTGATTTTAAGGCATGTTAAGCAGTTTGTTTAAGCCTTGGAACTAGAGGCAAGAAACTCTAGGGTTCCAAGCTGCTGGAACATTCAGAAACCGAGAATGACAAATGTAATGACTTTCTTTCAAGAAAAACATATATATATATATTAAAAAGTTGAAACTCTGCAAATAGGCGACTCATGCTTATTGAAACAGGCTGTCTAACGTAAGCATGCCTAAGACACCCAGTAACCTGATAAGCTTTTCTACATATGCTTTGCATTGTTTTATACTTCTCCATGTAATAGACGGGAGTTTCAAAAGTTACAAGGAGTAAAGTTGCTGCTAGACTGGCAACATTGCTTTTGTATGGGAGAAATTTCATGTCATATTAGTAGCAAGGTCAAAGATGTCCAAGAGCAAAATTCAGAAGCAGGTACCTAGTAATTCAGATTTTTAACCAAAAACTGTATGTCTGTTGTAGCAAAACCTTTAACATATTTAAGATGCAGTTCTTTGGTTTTCCTGAAATATTTAGTTTTCTGTAAACTTGTGCCAAGATCCATAAAAGGAAAATACTTCTCTGAGTAAAAAAAAGTATGTCTAAATAGTCAGATCTGTGTATGGTAATCTGTGGGAACTGCAGTAGTTAAAAATATAAACATCTGGGTGTATGAATCAGAAAGTTCCATCTAATATTTGTGGTCTGCTTCTTTTATACCCAGCCATAATTGTATTAAAAATTAAACAAATACTTTTAATATCTGCTCCAAAGCTTTTGTGGAGCTGTTGAAATAATAAAGTTTAAGTAAGTAATGAACAAATTTGCTCAAGTCTGAAGGAGAATGGCCAGAAGTCTGGAAAATGAGACTAGTCATATAAAATTGAAGGGTTTAGGTTGTTTACTTTGGAGAAAAGAGGAAAAAGGACAGAAACATAAAGTGCCTTGGCAGTGGCACTTGTAATGCTTTTACCCTGCTGGAGGTTTTGACTGGCAGGCACAGTGCATTTCATTTCATGGAACCACAGAACAGCCCAGGCTAAAGGGACCTTTTAAGATCATCTGGTCCAACTTTTCATGGGAAAGGGACCCTAGATGAGATTAGCTAGCACCTTCTCCAGTCCCACCTCGAAAACCTCCACTGATGAGGACTCTGCCATGTCTCTGAGAAGGTTGTTCCAAGGAACAGTAATTCTCATTGTGAATAATTTCATTCTTATATCGAGATGAATTCTGCTAAATACTTCTTGTTCCCATGTGCTGGTGTGTCTGCTGCCTGTCCTGCGGGAGGGAAATAGTGGTCAGAAAGTGCTGGTGGGAATGGGTTTTGCTGTCTCCCTGATGTAAAAACTGCTCCTACACAATGCTAAGTGTAAAAAAAGTCAATTGCTGCTTGTATTCGGTCCAAACAGGACAAGAAATGGGCTCCACCTGCAGTAAAAGCAGACTAGATGTTAAGAAGACTTTATAGTGTTCTGAACAGCTGAGCACTAGAAATTGTTAGGATCCCCATTATTGTAAATTTTAAAAGAATAAGGCAAAGAAACATCTTTCAAGAATAGTTGTAGATAATTGTCTGTGAAACGAAACATGGACAAGGTGACCTTCAAGATTTCATTTAGATCTTTTTATTATTTTAACCACCAGTTGATTTTAAAAAATAGAGGAAAGGAACATAGTTTACTCTTTCTCTGTCAAATTAACCTGAACAGCATATTACATAGTATATAAATGTGGTGAATAAATTCCACTGCATACTTTTACATATATCATAAATAAAAAGTAAAATAATTTTGTGTACATAGAAGATGTGTATTGACAGGATTTAAAGTGCATTAAAAATGCATTTTTAATTAAATAAAGTATTGACTTAATAAAAGCTACTTATTCATCAATAGTGAATCAACTACTAATTGTACTTATATATTTCATTAAGCTACATTAATTAAATAAATACCTGGAGTTGTTTATAATTTTTTTTCCTTAATTTTAAATTACTGAACATTTTAATATTTTTCTGCAGCTAGGAAGTATTTGAAATATAATATCTTAGAAGTTTAACAGGATTATTATGCATCAATAAGACTAATTTCTTCATTAATTCAATTTAGAATTTTAATGGAAGCCTGCACAAGTATTTTTCTTAAAAGTTTTGAGAATTTCAGGCAATGTCTTGAGCCAATTTCTTAATTCTGTGAGAAACAGCACACACATAGCAGATAGAGGGAAACTCACAGGTACATAGAATTATACTTTCCCACAGTCATGAAAATTATTACATTGAAGTGTGATGAAAAAATGAAATTTAAATTTATTTAATAGATGAGTATATATTTTAGAATGCCATTGGAGTCCCCTAACAGAAAAAATAAAGTGTGGCAATGCGAATAAAAACCTAGACTTCTAATACACACTTTTATTATTCTTCTTGACAGGTTATAGATAGGCTTAATATTGCTTAATGTGATTGTGAAATAATTTAGTTTAAAAATCTGGTATCCTATAAATGCTTTAATATGGTTAGGCAATCTGTGTCATTGTTCCTAGACACCTTTGCAGATCATGTAACTCTGCTTGAAAATGCATCTGTTTATTGTTTTCTAAACAAAAGAAGAAAATAACATATGATTACATTAAAGAAATAGTGTATCCTGTGTAGATTTTTTATGTGTGGTGGCAAACATGAAAATAAATTACCAGTGTTAAACTGACATTCTGTAGATTTCACATGTTTGTAAAAAAAAATAAATAAAAAATTAGTGAAGTTTACTTAGGAATTTTTGTCTCCATGTGGTAAAGGGCAATAGTTGGTAGAATGAAGAATTTTATAAGCTTTTAAATAAGAATCCTGATATGACACTTTTAATTTTTTAAAAAATAATATACCAGTAGAAATATTGTGTGTTTGATTCATATTAATATTCTCTGTGAACTTCTTCATCAGTTTGAATGACATCAAAAACACAGCAGAAAGAGTGAAATATTGCTTATCATAAGGATGTCGGTCTCTACCCCATGGAACTGGTGAATTGCAACAGGCATTTCTGAAACTCATTTTCAAGACAACTGTGCTAAAGCAAGAGCTTCAACAAATCATACAGATCTTTCATTATTCTGTAAAATCTTATTTAAAAAAAGCAATGTGGGACAATTCTACCATTACTGTGTGTAAAGTTCCAGACAAGGTTCAGTAGAATTAGAAAAAGTATGAAGGCAACCAAAATGAGTAGTCAGAGGGGAAGACCTCCAGAGGGACCAAATCAAAGTTAGTAGAAACCATTAGCTTGCAGAGACCACTGAGGAATAATGTGATTCTATAGGTCTATAATGTATAGAAGAGTGAATAAGGAATTAGTATTTACTCTTTTTCATAATATGGGTGCTAGAACCATCCACTGGTACTGTTAGGGAACAGTTTTAGAATAGCCAAAAGAAAACCTTTGTAGATGAAACTACAGTATGGAAGACATGATTAATGATTTTAAAAATCAGAAGCACAGAGTTCAAAACCATGTAAGTGTAAGAAACTGGTAGAATATCTGTGGAAAGACTGCATTTGCCCTGTGTTAGTCTTCCAGTCCTTGTCACTGTTCCAGGTAAGATACTAAGTGGTCCTACAGCCTGATTCCTCATGGCAGGTCCTCCATCTTCATGTGGTACTTGTGTGAAACCACAAGTAACTCCTTTGTTCCCCCCTTAAAAAACAAGCAAAATGTGCATGAATTAATATTTTTTAAGTTCTCAGGTGTACAAAACGTTCCATTATTAATGGAGTTAAGTATGAGTCAGCACCTGCTGTTTATGTATCAATCAATGCATGTAATGTGAATATCTTAAGAAAAAAGGAGAAGACTCAGTAAATCGAGTTGAAAAGGCCTACTAATTACTGCAGTTACCAAATACATGAAGAATATTTGTAAACTTGATAAAAATTATATATTTTATTATCAGGCTTATTTGCTGGTTTTAGGAAAGCTGTTGGCCTTTAGTTAATGTGGTCATTTTCACCCATTGGAAACTGGTGCTAAATACTGCTCCATTAGAATGACCCAGTGTATGTGTTTACACTGCATTTTCCCATGTGTAAATGGTCAATATAAGAAAATCAGGTAATAAAGAAGCTTCTTTTGTAAAAATGAATCATGATGGTGTCATGAAAAACTGCCTGCAAACTCATTTCTGTAGTAATGAAATAAGTTTTATGAAGTTTCTAATAGTCAAACTAACAGAAGTTACTTAGAATTTTTAAGTTTCCAGACAGCATATTGTTCCTGTGTAATCTAATGAAAACAATGTGTGTTCTGGAAAGCCAAATGCTTTCTGATCTTAAAAGAAACTAATGAATAGCTGTACAGATATATATATATATATAAATAAAAACATCAGTACCATATGTAATGAGCTTATGTTTTAAGTATTCAGAATCATAGTATGATTTCATATTTGTGGTGCCTGCTGCTATCAAATTAATAGTCCAGCACCTCTGCTTTTTCTTTGTTAGTTTGTCTGATGATGATAAAAACTACAGAAAAATCAGTGTTGGAGTACTTTCTTTTTGCAAACCTTTCTCCTTGATATGTTCTTGTTCTTTCACTTATCCAATTAAATAGTTTCAAATCTCTTTTTATCAAGTACTTGTCAAGCATTTGGTACAGAAGAATGGTTTTACCCTGCCTAGTTAATTAAGGTGACTGTAAACAAAAAGATGTACAATTCAAAGCCAGGAGTTTTTCACACAAGAATGGAGGTGATAATAGCTTAATTCCTGCTTGATCTTTCCTGTCTTTGCCCTGGCTACTTCGGATTGACCTTGTGCACAATCTGATGACCTCCCTATTACACTCAGCCATTTGGAAAGCTGCTCATGCCATAGCTGGCCCTGAGGGGCTATCTGGGAGACCACTGATCCATTGACCCATGTCAAGACTGGGTTTCAGGTCTGATCTACTGAGCTTCTGACGTAGCTACATACTACACCCACTATAGACAAAGCCAGTAGGGCAGTCTGATTTTTTTTTTTCCTGCTACTTAAGTGGCATGTAGTTTGCACTTGCTGGATGGAAGGCCAATTTTACACCAGTCATTTGCTATGAAATACACTTCCTGAAGCAATTACATGTATTGATCCTTTCTTTACGAAGGAAGTAAATTCTGTAGTTTAGTGGCTCAGTTTTCCAAATCCATCAAATTGCCAGGTTTATTTGGTTTATCTAAGTCTCATCATCAAGTTCCCCCCCAAAAAACCCAAACCAAAACAAAATCTTTGAAATATGTTAAACGCAGAAATATATATGTTATATCTTAATGGACTTTTTTATTGTGTGATGCAGGACTTTGGAGACATCTGTAAAAGTGTGTAAATTAAGTTCCAATCACATCAAATTAGATATGTTTATATATATCCTAGTGCATATTTTACAAAACAAATGATAATTTATGAAGCTGCATGTCTGTTTGCAAAACAGGGAAACACTCCACTTATCCAGGAGAAAATTCTTATCCTTTGGATCTTGATTTTACTTCCTCACATATAGTTTTCAATTCTGTGCTAGAACGTGCCATTATCTGCTTAAATTTTTTCTTTCTTTAGGCATTAGTATTACTTTGCTTTTCTCATAAGACTTGGAAATTATAATTCCTCTGCTGTATGTGCTTGTGTTTTTTTCCTCAGCTGAGTTCAGCATAGCAGGCTCTACCTGCAAAACTGCCAGGAAGGGCCAGCCATGGAGGTGTTAAATGCCACCTTCCGGTCCTGTTCAGCACAGGCCTGTAGAGCCCACTTGTTTAAGCAGCAATGATCCTGACAAAGAATTCAGTGCATCCACAGACCTTGTAACCATGTGAAATTCCTTCCTTCTTTTGTGTGTGTGAGTGTGTAATTATGCATGATTCTTCCCTGTAATTATAGACTGGACACATAATTGAGTTAATGACCTTTCTATGAAAGAAAAATATTGACTCGATTCAGCTTTGTGTGTTTTTTTCTGAAAATGTGGTATAACTTAAAAAAAAAAATAAATTTCCAAGCATTGAACAATCTTAGATAGTAGCCTAAACGTTAAGGTCTTAGACCCTTTATGTTAGAAAGAATAAGAATTTAACTGTTATTTACACCTTTGTAATGAATACGTATGGTGCTACTTTCACCCAAACTATGGCCTGCCATTTGTGCATTAGCACTTAAAAATGGGGATTGTAACAAGATGTGGAAAAAAGCGGTTTTCCCCAACTTCTTAACATCCTTGGTTGTCTGTCACTAAATATTATTGTACCATGTGATGTTCATTACTTTAGTTTTTTAAGTTTCTCTGTACATAATATGCAATCAAAACCAGTGTTCTGACTTCTTTGTTTTATAGCCTGTTGTGTTTTAGTTCTGTCATGTTAAAAGTGCAAGGATTTTTCGTATTTAAAGGCTTCAATTTTAGAAAGTATGAAGGTAGGGATTTTCCTATTCTGGAGGGGAGGGGGGTGGATGTCTGTATACTCTCTTTGCCTAATGCTATGCTAATAATAATAATTATTTTTTTTAACATGACAAAGTGCATGCTCTGACAGAATTTATAACATGGCATTGTTTTTCATTTGTGTATACAGGAATTGATTCCTGAATTCTATTACCTCCCAGAGATATTTGTCAACAGCAACAATTACAATCTGGGAGTGATGGATGATGGAACAGTGGTGTCTGATGTTGAACTTCCACCATGGGCCAAAACCCCAGAAGAATTTGTTCGTATAAACAGACTGGTAAGATGTCTATCTTGTGTTGTCTGTCAAGGAACATTTGTTTTGCACGATTCTTCTGAAATAGTTTGGATCTTTACTTGCAATATATAGCTGTTTATAGTTTAGGTGGGACTATGACTGAAATAATATGAAGAAATGTTAGATTTACAAGATTAGGAAGAAAATCACAGAATCACCAAATGTTTGGAGTTGGAAGGGACCTTAAAGATCATCGAGTTCTCACTTCCCTGCTTGGGCAGGGACACCTCCCATTAGAACAGGCTGCTTGGAGCCCCATCCAACCTGCCCTTGAACACTTCCAGAGATGAAGCCCCCGCAACATCTCTGAGCAGACTGTTCTAGTGTCTCACCAGCCTTATACTGAAGAATTTCCACCTGATCTCTAACCTAAATCTCTCTTCTTTCAGTTTACAGCCATTACCCCTTGTCCTCTCGCTGCAAGTCCCTGTAAAAAGTCCTTCCTCAGCTTTCCTGTAGGCCCCCTTCAGGTACTGGAAGGCCACTATGAGGGTCTCTTGGAGCCTTCTCTTCTTCAGGCTGAACAACTCCAATATAGAATTGGTCATTCTATAGAATTGCTCAAAAAAGTTTTCAATGTGGTCTACATACACTGAAGATCTTATCCCATTTGTATGTCAGCTCTTGTGGTTCTAAAGAGCTAATAAAATGATGATGAAGACTTGGAGAAGCTTTTTTTAATCATAGTAATATTTGTCACTCTCATCACTTAAATATAATTTGAGGGTTTTTTAAATTTAGTATCCATTTGACTCCAACGATCAGTGAACACCTCAGGAAAGAAGGCTGCATTTTAAATCTTGTGCTGACTCTGGTTTCTTCCATTAAATTGATATTTTTCAGAGCAATTTTTACAAGAAAATAAAACTGAGTTCTCCTTTGCCTGCTTCAGTCCCCAAACCTGTATGACTCTTCTCTTCCCTGTTTTGGAAAATTCTGTTGTTAGCACTGCCTGTTTTGACTGTGTCCTCTGTGCAGTGTAATAAATTACAGAATAGTTGCTACACTATCATGGTTGGTGTTCCAGCACATCCTCAAAGCTATTACATTAAGCTTCTCTCAAAATGAAAGGATTCTTTATTAGCAGTGCTCTAAAATAAATAAATTAGAGAAGTTTTTTTAAGTGAGTCTTGAAAAATGAGGCTGCAGTTTCATGTGGTAGTCAGCAAGCTGAGAAATACTAATTAAGGCATGGAAACACTCAAACACTTCAGATACCATGCTTGGACTTGATAACATCCTGATATCCCTAAGTTAGAAAAGTGGGAATGGAAAAAGTTTTGTTGCTGGCAGAACATCAGAACTCATATTCATAAAAGTGCAGAACAGTCACATCAGAAGAAATCTGTAATGTGTAAGTCATCAGAATGCTTTATACTGCACTTTTACTGGTGGCATGATATCATAGTTTTCAGAAATGTCATTTGGCTGGATCTCTGCAGGCTGTTGTGGGATGCACCATCATAATCACAAATAATGTTAGATGAATTTAGTGTTTTGCTTTGTATGTGCAAATTTTATTTAAATGAGGTATGAAATACACTAACATTTAGCAGGATTACTTGGCAAACCATATGCAAATGCATATTTTAATCTTACAATTGTGCTGATAGGTAATGGGTTAGGGAGTTAGCCTGACATCTTTTTTGAGCTTAGGGTGTGTTAGTGGTTCAGGATAGCCTGAGAAATTAAAAGCTGTGTTCTTAAGCAGACTTGTCAAAGGCAGTCTATGGCCTTGATCTCTTATGTTTGTTTCTGTATAAAATAAATTTCTCATTCTATTAATTACGGATCTGGCTTTCCCCACTGTGAAGTTATTCTCCATCTCCTGCTTCCTCCTCTTCTAAGATTTTAGTTCTTAATTTTCTTTTGCTCATTTCTAGCCTTGGTGCCAGGTTTTTCTCACCCTCACCTCTCTGTACCTACGTCATCCTTCCATCATTTCCCAAAGCCTTTCTGCTTGAGTCTGCCTTTCTTGCAGCTTTCTGTGATATCTCTCACTTGTGCTGTATTCTCAGGATGAAATGCTTCATCAGCAGGA
>NW_009952533.1:10645412-10655829 GCF_000747805.2 Chaetura pelagica | reverse complement strand
AGCAGGAAGCAATTACTTTTTTATTATTACTGTTAAACTCTAGGATACTAAATGTAAAGTCCCTTTAAAGTGTTCTTTTAGAGAGCAATTATCTCATTCCATAGTCTAAATGTGTTTTTTTCTTTCTATGTACAATCTACAACAAGCGCATCTTTCTTTTATGAAATCCTGAAACAAAGCAGTTCATAACGCTAGAATGAGGGAAGTGCTTGTTAGATATTAAAAACTTTCATTTAAGAAGTAGTCTGAAAACAGCAGTATGTTAACTTTTGTATATTCAAAGGATGAAGATTAAAATTACTTTGGCATTTCCTTAATTTCACTCAGCGTTTCTTTTGAAAATTAAATATCATATTTATTATCTAAATATAATTAATGTTTCCTTCTCATATACTTTTCCCCAATTATTTATTCATTAGTGATTGTGACTTTTAAAACTATTTTAATCAAAAAGACTTTGTCAGTGATCTGTTTGGCTTCATAACTTCTGCTGTGAAAGTAGACTTCGCAGTACCACTTGTCAAATGGCATACTGAGAGAAGGTGCAAAAGCTGCCATAAATTAGAGTTTTTCAAAACAAAGAGCTTTTACAAGAACATGCAATTTTCAAGTGTTGCATAACTGGACAGAACAGAATTTTTTTTTAAGGCTTAATTTAATTACTAAAGTAAGAAATAATTTACAGAGTGATGGTATATTAAAGTGTGTCAGACATCAGCCCTTTTGGTGACATGGTAGCTCCCTGATGCCGTTGTTATAATTCAGATACCAAGTTTTAGTCATTCTGGTAGGATGAAATTTAAACCTCTGTGCTAATGAATTGTGTTAACTGCTTCTGTGTGACATATTTAGCCTTGTGGTGGTGGTGGAGGCCCTGTTAGTGCTGGTATGAATGATGCCCTCTGTAATCTGCTGGTTTTGCAGTGGAATAGAACTGAGAAAATTACATGCATTATTGGGCTGCTTTTTCTCGTTAATACTTAGTGGGTTGGACACCCTCAGTATCAAATGGGCATAGTTTAATTTTAAATACCATAGTTGTGTTTAGGGGGAATGCTTAAAGCTTACTTCCTCACCAATACTATGGAAAAAAGCTTGCTACCATGTGGCATGGGCTGATTCATTCAGTTAGTATTTCCTTACTGCTTCCTGGTTCAGACAAAATAGTGATTATAGTATTTTAAATGCTCATTTTGTAAGCTATCACACAAGGGATATTTTTTCCCTTTGCATTTCGGTTTACCTTTTTAAGTCCACAGATCTTATACAATGATTGGAGCTCATGAAATGCATACTACTTTGATCTGTGACCTTTTTGTGGTGCTAATCGGGTTCCTGATATCATTATACCTTGCTCATTAATCATATTTCCTGCAGCCCGTCAGCCAGCCAGACAGCACAAGCCCCTGTTTGCAGCCTTGTGTTGGCAGGTTTCTGCTTTTCCAGATTATTACAGTGTGATACTTTGGCTTCTCATAACCAGAGCCACATCAAGCTGTGTGCTACAATTAAAGTCAGATGGTCCTCAGGTTGAGCAGGGATATACTGTTGCAGCTGTCTGTCTTTCTGGAACAGACCGGCACAGGGAACAGATGATATGTAGGACAGTGCATAATAACAGCTTGTACAGTACTGGGTCAATAGCAGGGGTTCAGAACATTAATTGGCAGGCTGATAGCTGATTTAAAAGTGATTCCCAACCTATTTTTAATTCTATAAACTATGTCTTTTAATGGAAATAGATTGTTGCAAGTCCTCTGTGTTTGCTCTGAAGGAAAATGAGGAATGGTGTATAATTAAAACTGGGTTTTGATTGATGGAATGTCATGATGAGCTAAACGATAGCATCAGGATGTCATTCTAAGCAATACAAAGAAGTGTAAGATGCATGTATTGCTTCTGCACATAGTTGGTACTTTGTATTAGTTTATGATAGCACAATATTTTATAAGAGCACAAATCAATGCGGGGGGGGAAGGATATTTTTCTCTGACACAGTCTGCAGTTGGATGGAAAAGTGGCTGGGTTTTTTACCATTCTGAAATCTTACTATATACCTCTAAAGCTCTGTATTGTAGTTAGTTCCAGAGAATAACTGCTAAGGCATTTGAAAATATTTTTCAGTTTACAAATATGCAGTTAATGAAAATTGTATCATTGTATAATGTAATCAATTTATATGTGTATGCATGCATGCATGTAATAAGAATTATAGTATAAGCTTAATAAGAGCAAGAAGCTACAGACTTTGAAATGAGATAAAATTGTAATTCCTTCTCCCAGCAAAACACAAAAATCCCAAATGCAACATAGTATTCCATCCTTTTTTATTTCAATGTTATGATATCTTTAGGACATTACTAGGTGAACAAAGGGAAGAATGCTAATGTGGTCTGATATTAAATAAAAAGAAAATACCCAACATCTTTTTGGTTTTCCATGCTGCCAGGAGACCTATAGGAAAAAGAAATGGGAAGTAAACTGGGAAGGGAAGAGTACAGAGAGCTAGATAGATGTTCAGATGTCATTTGGATACAGAAATCTTAAACAAAAACTGAAGCAGTAGTTGACAGACACTGGAATAGACTGTAGAATAGAATAGAATCTGTTTAAAATTGCATTTTTCTGAGGTCTTCTGTTGGCTTCATAGTCTTTGTTTTGTTAGCTGCCCTACTTGAGAATAGTTTTCATTTTTAGAAATTTAAATTACTTGTTGGAATTAGTGATAATTACCCCGTTAATGCTGACAGAAATATTAAATGACCTTCTCATCATGCAGAACAAAGTAGACAGTCATGAAGACCAGGTGCAACCCAAGGAAAAGTCCCATACTTCTTACTGATAGTTAGGGATAGCTAAAAATCCCAGAAAGGAAGTTCTGTTTATTTTAAATAGTAAAGTGGTCTATTTTGTCCTGTCACTGAAGGTTGGATGTCTGCATAGGTTAAATTTGTTTAAAAACTATTAATCAACTGATAATAACTAAATTTCATACAGCTTTGATGAGCCTCAGCTTTTTCAGAATTAGATTGCTTCAATGATAATAAAGTTGTTGAAGTCTGTTAAGACAGCTTTCCACAATACATCTTAATATAAGTATTTTAGTGCTTTAATGCAGAATTAGTCCTTTCATGATTGGTGGTTTATTAATTTGATTCAATGCTGGGGAAAACGCCAGACAAATTAGAAAAGTGAAGAGATTGCAGTGCTGGATTGAAGGTTTTGAAATCCAATTTTCAAATAATTGAAAATGTAATGATTGGTAGCTAGGACAAATTAAACAAATGAAGTACTTAAATGCATAAAGGCACTGTATACAAAATTTATTCTGGCATTATAAGTAAAATGGAGAGGATGGGTAGGCCAGCCATTCACCCTAACACAGATTTTAGTGGAGCAAAATAGATCAGTATTAAGAACCACGTGTTGGTAAGAAAGATCTGCAACGGCAATTTAAGGATCATAACTGGTAAAGAGGGTGCATTATTTTTAGCACAGGCTAATTTACCTTACACCAGAAAACACTGAAAAAGCAACACTCCCTGCCAACTACCACATCACCAATACTCAGAACTGGAGTTTTTGCAAGTCTTCACTCTTTCTTATCCATGGAAAGTGAATGGATGAAAAAAAATGAAAGTTGGTTGCAAGAACATTATTCTACTTTCAATCTATTAAAACCATCACTATTAGTCCAATAAAGATATTGAAGCAGCAGTTAAGGCAGTGCTTATAATTTGGAATGTACTGGATTTTTTTTTAATTATCTTGGAAGAATCTCTTGTGGTTCCACAGGTGTGTATTTGTAAAGGTGTTACAGCAAGAGCTGTAAAATACTGTGGAGGGAACCGTATGAATTAAGGCTCACAAGTGCAGATTACTAGTAATAGATTGCTAGCTTATTAGTCAAGTATAGCATACTTATTGAATATGTTAAAAACATTAGCAGAAAAATATTGAAGTGAAAACTGGGTTGACTAGTAACATCAGAGTTGTTATATCTTACAGAATTTGAGTGTGGGATAGAGAAGGAAAATCATAGCTCTGTGAACTCTTCACTCAGCTCAGGCTCTTCTAGATGGTTTTGTTAGCATGTTAGGTATCTGTTCATCTAGAAGAGATGGTGAAAAAGGAGAGCAATTTTTATAGCAATTCTTTTAATCTTTTTACTTCATAAAGTATGTATGCAGTTGATGTATTACTTCCATTTCTCTTTCTGCTGTTTTCTTGTGGCTTTCCTTTGGAAATTATAATCTGTACATAATACAAGATTTATACAATGTCCTCTGTAAGGAGGATATCTATTAACTCTACAAGCATTTGAATTTTACTTTTTTAGAAAAAATCACTTTCATAAATTTATAATGTAAAATGTTGGTTGGAAAGCAATCTGTAACTGCTTTTCCTGGCAAATACTTCTATTTCTATGCCACGCGTGTGTAATGCTTTTTAAAAAAGTATGTGTTTAAACACAGCTATTCACAGTGCATCTGAATACTATGCTGCATTCATTTTATGTTGCTTTCAAGCTATGACTTTGAAAATGGTTTTTGCAGGAGGTAAGGTTCCTTGTACAAGGCAAAATAAATATTTCCATTCATAGAAATCTCACAAACTTAAAAGTTCAGAGAGTTGTCAGGAATATTATTATTTAGCAAAGTTGTGTGTGATAAGTCCAGCCTCCTGGCATATTGGACTTTGTATATTTACAAGTTTGATACTATCTAAGAGGTAATTTTTTCCCCTCATCTGTGAAAACCAGGCAGCCCTGGGAAGCACAGTGGCAGCACCATGTAGGTACTTAGCAGGTAGAGCATAGAAAGTCTTTTAAACACTTGAAGTAGTGCAGGAGGGTGTGTAAATTTAAGCATTAGGATTCCTCCTTTCTTCAAAAAGAGCTTCCATGACTGTAGTGTGCAGTTCTAGAGATTGTCTGGTTTTCCTTTTCAATTTGTCCATGTAGAATACCAACATTGGCTTAAAATTGCTTGCTTTGCACTTGAGCTAGGTGGTGCATGGGTATAATAATTTTTGTGCAGGCTAGAATCAAGAAATGTTGGATAATTGTAATCAGTCTTTTGATTTAATTATATCATGTATACATCTGATTATCAGCAGAGAAAGGGAGGGGAATCAGACTTTCAGTACATATTTTTAAGCACCATATTCAGATCTCATCTGAAGATCAGTCCAGAATAACATTAATATTGCCAGGACAACTGCCTCTAGATGAAATCAGTGTACGTGAAAACCTAATCTGTGGGTATTCTAGAGGGAAAATAAAAGGATCATGCAATGTAAGACATTTTTGAAAAGTAGAGAAGAAGTATTTCTAAAGGAATGTGATATATGGCCTATTAGAAAAGATTCTGAAAATCTGGGAATAAACAAAAGTAGACTAATTTTTCTGCATGTACAATTGACTTTGTGTGTATATGACTAACTTAGTTTTATTGAAGCACTGCCTAACAAATATGGCCAGAAAATTTGTGTTTATTAAATCAAAGTCTGTTGGAATATTTTAAAACTGATTTTCAGGTAAGAATTTGTATTGATTTGATTTGTAAAGGAGACTGCTATACAAAGAATGTCAAATATATGGGACAATATGAGGGAGGTAATGAAAATTGAACTTGAGCTCTACTTTTGAATAGAACTTGTTTTAATACTGCTGAAAGCATTCATTTTTGGTTTTGTAACACATCAAAATATGCTAATATTAAAAAATGGGGTTTGGATAATAGATATGATGGAATACATTGAAGAGGTGCATCTGAAATACAATATGTAGTAAAAAGCAAAAATGTGATCATGTAAAGAAGCTTTTTTTTTTTTCCTTTGCAATGAAATCAATAACCAAGGTAGTGTATCATCATTTGTTAACCAAGGGCATTGATCTCATATCCAATCAAGGTATGTAAATAGGAAGGGAAAACAGAATTTGTAAAATATTTATTGCATAATAATCCCTTAATTACATCTCATGTGCACTTCCTACCATCTCTTTAAACTCTGCATACAAGTTACCTTATTGCAATGACAACTAAATTCTGGACTTCATGAATTGTAAGCAGATTTAAAAAAAAATTCCACACACACTTACATTTAAATAATTTATTTAAAAGTCATACATTTGGTTTTCCTGAATGAAGAAAGCTTAATGGAAGCATGGTGTGTGATTTCCTGGGAAATCTCTCTGTCTTTGCTATTCTGGGGAAAAAAAAAAAAAAAAAAAAAAAAAAAAAAAAAAAAAAAAAAAAAAAAAAAAAAAGCTGTTGTCAAAATTTGCCAATCTTCATAATTCGAAAAATTCAAGGTAGTAAGTAATTCTAGCATAACTCTCATATTTAAAATTGCTTCCTAATCATTATGACACACTACACAGTTATCTGTAATGCATCTATCTTCCTGAAGCCTGAGTCTAAACAAGGTGAGAAGGAGAAAAACTAAGAAGTAGAGTACAAATATTTTAAATTATAGCAAAATCAAATAAAAAAGAGGTTAATGAGTAAAAAAAGCTAGGATGGCTGTAGAAGAGTCAAAAGGAAACCTAGCCTAAAGTAAAACTATGAACATTCAAGAGAGTGATAGAGATGCAGATTTTCTATTAAGATGAGAATTTATCATAGCCAAGATAAATAGTAAAATGTGGAGGAGAATTATATACAGTTGAGGAAGATTACAAAAAGCCAAATGATAACACAGTTTGAGCATATACAGTTAAAAAAACCCAAACAAACAGCAAAGGAAAACTAAGGTAAATTTGCTTTTACCCAAAAAAGTTTTTTGGAAGCAATCTAGACAAATTTTCTTTTAGCACTTTTGTTGTTTGATGTTGTAGAACTGGTGTTGGAAAGCAAACCCATGGAGGACATTAAAGTTATTACTGTGTGTAATGAAGTGGGAAACAATTGTGCTGGAGCCATTGCCCCATTGAACAGGTGTTCAGTGAATCTGTCTTCTCTTTGTTCTCTGAATGCTGTGCTTGGGTTCTCCCTATAAAGGGTGTTCTGAGGGGTACTGTTGAAAATGTATTAAGAATTTCGAATAACATGGAAAAATTACATCACAAGTTCAGTGTGGGTAGAGAGGAAGAAATAGTTGAAAAACAATGGTATTTTCATACTCAATTTACTAAGAGTTACAGTCTGTGACTAGAAGCTGCTTTGCAAAGAAATATAGCAACTTGTTCCTCCTGTAAGGTGAACTGATGGAAGATCAGGACTTCATACAACTGAATGTGCTGATTAGAGACATGGTAAGATACGGTGGCTTTACATTTGTTTCAGTGTTGTCTAAAGTTTAATTATAGGTAATATGTGAAAATATGCTGCTAAATTTGAATTTGATTGGTAGTTTGTTCTAAATTATTAAGTATTTGTAATATAGTCAGAACACAGAGAAGTTTCCATCATAAATTTTGGAAAAGAAAGTGAAATTTTGATAACATTTGTGTATGTGGATCTGCGGAGAAAGAAACTGGGAATTTGTGGTCTTCAGCTGAAGTAGGGGAGGGGTTGAGAAAAAGTGGCCATCTGTGCCCTATATGGAAGGATACAAAAAAAATCAGCTGAGGCTTTGCTTTCAAGTGCTTTTCCCTGGCAAGACTCCACTTTTTGAAAGCCTGGGATGAGGAACAGTAATGTAGCTAAAACCAGCTGGGGTACAGAGAAGACTTATGACAATGATAGGGAGGTAAGAGAAACTCTTTTGTGAGGAAAGAGTTTTCTTCCTAGAAGAGAGGAGAGTAAGAAAGAACATAATAAAAACATGCAAAATAATGACTAGTATTGGGAAGATGCATCAGAAAATGACATTCTTTATTTCATAACTTCATGATGTAAAGGTTGTTCATGAAACGAAAAATTAAAATTTGCTACAAGGTAATAATTTTCAAAGAGTGTTTGATTAGACTTAGGAACGTTAAGAATAACAAGAGAAACCAGAAACTATGAAAGCAAATAAAAACCAAACAAATAAAAAGGTATATAGTTGATTAGACAGTACAAAATACAGGCTGAGAGAGCTGGGATTGTTCAGCCCAGAGAGGAGAAGGCTCTGGGGAGACCTTATAGTGGCCTTCCAGTACCTGAAGGGGACCTAGAAAGAAAGCTGGGGAGGGACTTTTTACAAGAATGTGTAGTGATAGGATGAGGGGCAACGGTCTTAAAATAGAGCAGGGTAGGTTTAGATTAGACATTAGGAAGAAGTTCTTTACAGTAAGGGTGGTGAAGCACTGGAACAGGTTGCCCAGAGCTGTGGTGGGGGCCCCCTCCGTGGAAACATTCAAGGTCAGGCTCTACCAAGCTCTGAGCAATCTGGTCTAGTAAAAAAGGTCCCTGTGCACTGCAGGGAGCAGCTGCACTAGATGACCTTTAAAGGTCCCTTCCAACCCCATATATTCTATAATTCTATGATTCTAAAATATGTAATATGAAATACAAGATCTTATATTCTGTGCTTAAGACCAGCTCTAGAGGAATAGATGAGCATTTTGTGAAAGAATCAGTACTCCCCCTCTTCTTGCTCTTATCAATCAGTATCTTTTTCTTGACCATATCAAATTAATGATGCTTTAGTCCTGTACAACAGGTCTCCTGGCTTTTTATAGAAAGGAATAGCTGAAGACATAGTTCCAAAACATAGGGAACTTGCAGGGATATATCTAAGGTCTCATCTCTTCCTGTCCCTCACCACATTTCTCCATCCATGTCTTTGTTTGGAAGCAAATGTTTGTGAGGTTATACTTCAAACTACATCACTGAAATGATATGAAAAAGCCTTGTATCTATCGTAGGTTATTATTTTAGTGACCTTATTTACAATACTGCTCTACCAGTGGTGGCATTGACAGAAATAATGGCATAGTTAGCTGCAATGCAGTGCAAGTACAAACATTTCAGAGTGGAAACTCCTTAAACTATTTTCTCTGTCCAAGTTGGTATCTCATTAAATGTCAGACAACAATGCAGACTTGTAGAGGTAGACAAGCTCTAGTTAGCTGTGTTTCTGACATTACTTTAACTACAGCAGCCCCAGGCTCTGCAGGGGGTATCATACTGCTGCTTGAGGACGTGTCATGTCAGGCTTATGATGATTATGCGCTTTTGCAAAAGCACTGGGTGGAAACTGATGGAAAAGGTTGCTGCACCCTAGCCCATCTGCTCAGCATCAACCTCCTGCTAGATGTGCCCTCACATCTGCCAGTTGTTACCCTTTACTAGGAAGTTCAGGTGTAGCCCTTTTGGTTTAAGGAGAGGCCAGACTATAGCGCATCAGTCAAGTAAGCAGAATGCATTGAGCAAAACAAACGCAGGCTTTTGACAATTGAGGTTGTGCTCGCCATAATAATAAACGGACTGGGCAGTCGGTTCCTTTGGTCAGATGGTTGGTCCACCCTTAAGTAATCGAGGATTGTGAATTCTTTTTCCAGTTCCTCTTTTAGAAGCAATTCAAGCAACCCGAAATCACTTGGGTTGTAATTTTTACTCTCAACCTCTCTTAGTTAAAAGGGTATACATGCTAGCTGCAAGGTACCTCTTTCTTTCAGTACTTGCTGATCTATTGAACTGCATTTGTAACATTTGTGAACCATATAGTCGACTACAGAACTAAAATAAAAGACTAATTTAAATGTACTTATTTCATTCTCTGATAGCCACAAATACAGTATATTCTGCAATTTAAACCAATATAAATGTTCTGCTTTTGAAGTTCCCTCTGAACTTAGGGGACTGCAGGTAAAAACACCAGAGCTAGAATTTCTCATTCTTGCGCTCAGCTGACCCTTTCCAAGTTCGTTTAAGTAATGTAAAATGTTTTAGCTGTCTAGCTTGGTTCAGTTTCATTGAAATATGATAGGGAGTCTTCATTTACTAGTGTCAATAGAAGATCTGAGGCGTAGTAGCTTTTGGTGGAGGGGAGTGTTGCTATTCTATTAACATAGCTGCTTTGTAGGAGTATATTGGACAGTACCTCTAGGTAACTGAAAGAAGGCTCTAGAACCAAACTACTGGCTCATTTCTTTTTGGAAATAATTTTCTTTTCTTCATCTTAAATACTAAGTTTTCAAAATAAATATCCGACATAATAATTTTATTAAATCTAAGCATTTTTCTCTTTCATTCTGAGGTTTTATTTCCTCTAGAGATTTTATTTAGGTAGACTAGGATTGTTAATAAAAAGCAACAGCTTTTTTATTATTTAAAAAAAATCAAACAAACATGTAAAGCATGTTTAATGATATTAGCAAAAATGTAATCGACATTCAAATAGGTCATAAGCAGACAAAATTCTGCAGAGATAAAGTGGCATAATACATACTGTTGTGAGGTTCTTTGTGTTTGTCCTTATTTGAAATGGATAGAATTTCTCTAAACCACAGTTTGAGAATAAATTTTGGATCTGGTCCAACTTA
>NW_009952533.1:10640323-10645354 GCF_000747805.2 Chaetura pelagica | reverse complement strand
GCAAGTTGATTAAAAATATTAGGAAACTCAAGTGGTTTTAGTTTTGTGATGTGTAAAATGAAAGTCATGTTGGATGTTTAATTTATAATGTCTTTATTTGTTGTATAAAATACAACATTCTCCATTGATCAAAACAAAACAAAACTTGTGTAATTGTTTTGAGAATATTCCAAACAGTATACCTAGAATAAAATAGTGCAAAGTACCCCATTTCTAAAATTATCGGAAAAAATATTACAAGTGTCTAGTGGAAAGGTCCTTAAGAGCAGTGAAGCCTTCTAATTGTTACTGACATTATCTCTTGCCATCTGTTTTCTGAGGCAGAATAAGAACTTTATAATGAGGATTAGGAATGGAAGATGGTGAGAGCATGCTCCTAGATTTGCTGGAGTATTCTCTGCTATCATAATGAATCACAGAAAAACTTTTTAAATAATAGGTTCTTAACCTATTTTGCCTAAACTAATATAAATAAACTAAGAATATTTTTTGCTGCATATTTGTATGGGGGTTTTTTATTTATATTTTATTTTATTTATATATAATTTATTAAACCTTTATTTAAGATGCTGAAAGGATGTGAATTAGCCATACTGCATTGGAATTGGATGTCTGCGCTGTCAATATCCTCCCTTCAGACTGATGCAAGCACATCATGTTGGCACACCCTTAGGCTGTGTATACACCAGAATTAACCTATGATTAAAAACCATTCCAAGGCTGCATAGAGAAGTTTTTTTTAATCCTAGTTTTAATGGTAGTATAAACGGTTTCAATCTACACTTTTTTAGCAGATTGTGTTCCTCTGTGGCTTTAAATGTGCTTATTGAACCCTGTCCCAGTTGCAGTTTGCCTTTTATGCATTAGTGGTTCAGACTAAGTTTAGAATAGAACAATATTCAGATTAATTCTTTTGGGTTTGGATGTTTCTCTCCCAAATATAGCGAAAAGTTCATATTTTACTGTTGTAACCACAGGTGACCACATAATGGAAAATTTTGCTTTGTGTTGAGAATCCTCCCATGGGACATGCCATCTAATCTGATTATGACCCATTTACAGACCCTTGTACCCACAGTGTTAGTAATGTGCTGACTTGTATTCTAGCTACCACTTTGATATTATGATTATGTAGGAGACTGCCATGAGTTGGGCAGTGCACTAGAAATAAGTAAATTCCCTCTACTCAGGGGTCAATTTTATTTCTCACTAGATCAACACAGTCCTGTTTGCCCAGTATATCCTGCTGATTTTGATTTGTTTTCATCACCTTTCTGCTGCAGCTTATATAAACATTATCCTCAGCTTGGTTGATTTGGTGATGGGCAGGCATGCTAGAGGATCAAATGAAACTGCCTGGCAAGCTGAGTCTTGCCATGGTCTGCCAGATGGCCATCTCTGTTATATGTTGGTTTTCTTACTTCCCTAACAAGTATAAGTCCCAGTGAAGGAGGGAGGTGAGTAATGTGTTCTATTAGTATACTTGAAGTAAGCTACCGGGTTTCCGGGAGATGGATGCTTCTTTCTTAATCATATCTTTACTGAAATATTCCCCCTTTTCCTGTACCTTTTATCAAGAGATTTAGGATATTATGAGAAGTCAGAGAGTGACTATGGGGAAAAAGAAAAAAGCAACTGAAGTAGTGTCCAGAATTTATATTTGCCAGGGGCCAGTTATAAACTGCAATGAAATACTACGTATTGGAAGTTTCAAGTCCAAAGATCACTTTCAGCAAAGGGGCTAGAGAAGGTGGTGGCACATTAATAATGAAAGAGGAGCTTAGTGGCAGAAAGCTGTGACCCAGGTAGAGAAGCAGAGAGTTCCACAGGAAACTAATGGGAAACTACATTGAGGAATCAGTAGAGTGGCCAGATCTGTTCAGTTCTTCCAGAGCGTTTTGTGTTACTATCTGTAAATAATAAAATTACCGGGATATGGGAGTGATTGATAAATGAAGACAGCTTTAAAGTCTCCAGTGATTACACAGAGATCCTCATTCAGAAGTCTAAAATGAAATCTATTTGATATCTTCCTGAAATCTTAGTTTCATATATAACGTATGAAGTTTGTAGTGTTATCTGGTGTCAGCAAGGAGATTGACACAACTCCTTTGTTCTTCACAAAGCAGTAATTCCTGAAGTATCTTCTTTTTAAAAAAAGTGCAGTTGTGGTGATAAACAAGTACAGGAAATATAAATGCTGCTATTAATTTTAACAAGTAAATTTTGAACATAAAACATGACATGATGGCATAAAATGCTGGAATTTTATTCTCAGTAAAAGCCTTTGTAATCTTGCCAACAGAATTACTGTTTCAGCCTCTTATGTGCTCTACATGATGTGAAAACACTAAAATTAATAAACATTAGTCTTACATAGCTTAAAAACTAAAGCTCCCTGCCAAAATAGAGAACTTAATTTGTGGATCTCATACAGAGTGATTTTACTAGTAATACATTCTACATGCATTTACTAGTAAGATGAATATAGCCTTGTTTTTCATTATCCTTTAAAAATTTTATTTTGTATTTGAAATGTTAGGATCTGTGAAATTAAAATTATTATTTTCAGAATTACTAGGATTAACAGAAAAGGTGAGTGAAAGACATGGTATTTTTAATATGGTGTTTGAGAACAGAACTGCACCTTATTACTTATCTAATCACTTCATGCATGTTAGCTTGCTATCTTTCAAGCAGTGGTGTGTAAGCTAATTTCAGGAATTTTTAATGTTCTTGAAGTAGTCTGTACATTTGTGACCCAAGGATTAGTAGATAGAGGGTAATACCTCTTAATTTGGGGTCATGAGTGCTTAGCAGTCATGTGCTGACCTTACAGTCATTACATGTCTAAATTCACATCATTCAGTTGTTTGCTTTGGTAACTGAGGGGCCTTTCCACAAAGCTACCAATAGGAAAACATTAAGAAAGTGTATTTTGGTTGTGAATTCTTTTAGAACGATGATTCTACATCACCTACTGCTTTGTGTTTTTTAGTGAGTTTAGAAATCAACTGCAGATTGCATTGTTCATACACTATATCATGCAACTAAAGCAGTATTTTTTTTCCTCTCTTTGGAGGGTTTATGGAATGATTTCATTACTTAAAGTACTTGAAAAACAAAAACATTAAATAATACATGTATCCCATGGATACATTTCCCTTTAACTTATGCCTTAACATGTAGCCTCTAACTAAATGAATACATGCTGTTATTTTTCTGTGGGCTGTATTCAGTCTAAGGATGAACAGGGCTCATGTAATGAGCTACTCAGTATTTTTTTCTCTGTATTGTTATATGTGTATATAGCTTCAAAACCCTATTTATTGCACATAATTTGAACTGTATTCTGAAATAACATCCTATGTTACCTTTTCTCTAACATTCACTCCGTAGTATCTGAATCATCCACAAATACTAGTTAGTTTACCTTTACATTACCTTCATGTGATGAGCAAATTGTATTTTTCCTTTTTTTATAAACGGAGAAAAGGCTAAAGATGGTGATCTGTCATCCCTGCTAATTGTGGGTGTCTATATTGAAAGTACTAGGAGGTGACATTTTTTTGAGTGGTAAGCATTCTGTAAATTCTGAAAGAAAAGACAAAATCTTGTTTTCAATTTAGGTCAGTTTACACTTCCTTTGCCATTCAGCCCAACAAGTAGTTGGGTTTGTCTAATCAAGGTATCAAGAACATGTGGCTAGAAACACTGTGACAGGGCAGAAACTGCTTAGGTTGGTATTGCAGCTGAGACCTCAACAAATCTTACCCTGACCAGGTAATATGGTGACAATAATCACAGAACTAATCATATTTTGAGAAACCTATGTATCAAATCAGATATTCCAAAAAATACAGATTGATTAATGTGTACTTGTAAAAAGGTTGGTAGAGTTAGTTTTGAAATAGATAGCAGTCCTATAGCAGGGAAATCCAGCTTTCTGGGAGAAGTTGAGTTTAACACAGAAGTTTTTTCTCTTTTAAATGTCTTGGAAAATAATGTAACCACTCTCTTTGTGGAAGAGGAGATATGAAACTCTTTTCTGTTGCTTTGTGGGTTCCCAGTGTGCAAAAGACATAAAGGCTATGATACAGATCTTACAAATCTTTCCATGACATGAATGAATGGAGTTTGGATTTTTTATATTATTTAATTTTTGTTTACACAAAGACAGCAATTTGTTTATCTATATCTAGTATGATTATTCGGCATGCCATGAAATTATATGCAACAGGAATATTGCTAAGAAGGCAAATGTGCTAATAAAATGCACTGCCAAAAATATTGACAAAGATATTATATTTTTGAGGTTTTTAAAGTAATATATTCTCTTCCATATGACATTTCCTTTGTCTTGCTCTTTAACTAAGGTAATGTATTCAATTCACTTACCTTTTTGTATACTGGGTTAGACATACAAGAAAATATATAAATATGGCTTGATGGATTTAGTTAATTTTTTTTACAGAGTATGTGAGGTTGGTTTGTTTTGATGAAATAAGGTGGGAAAGAATTTGTTACATATTTTCAGGAATTTCAAGAGAGACTGGAGACTCCTTTTAGGTGAGAGTAGATGGCGATTTTTTAGTAGTAAATTATTTTGATTTCCCCAAGAAAAATCTGGAATTTATCATTCAGTATCAGTAATGTGGAAAAGGGCAAAAGAGAGTACTTTGAATCTTATGCTGTCAGTGATGTGTTTTCTTGGATGAAATCTATTTTATTGTGTAGAAATATTTTGTAGGCTTCTATTAACAGTCACAAACACTTCCAGAACAGAGGAGCTGAAAAAAAGATAATGAATCTGCCCAATCTACATCTACAAGGTAAATGTTGCCCTAGAAATCACATTACTGTGAAATTCCCAATCATTTGTGACTTTCAGTTTTATTGGGAAAACTCTTCACCTGCAACAGTTGAGAGGTCAAGACTGCTGTAAAATCTCCCAAGGTATGTTTCTGCTGCAGAAGAAAAGATCTATGGCAGGGACTTCCCAGCTTTTTTTTTTTTTTTTTTTTTTTTTTT
>NW_009952533.1:10598496-10640165 GCF_000747805.2 Chaetura pelagica | reverse complement strand
TTTGTGGGGGGGTGCCCCCTTTTTTTTTTTTTTTTTTTTTTTTTTTTTTTTTTTTTCTGGAACCCCATAAGATTTTCCACTGAAAGTATATTTTCCTGTATTTAAGCTGCCTGACAGTAAGCCAAGATTTTCCTTAATTACCCTTTGTGGTCTCTTAGAAGTAGTCCATAGGGCAAAGGCATTTGCAAAACCACAGGTTGAAACCCACTGATTTAAGGAAGTGGCAGTTGTTAATTGTTCTTGTGTCATTGTTAAAATGAGCATCAATTCAGTCTTGTCATGAACTGTCTTTTTGCTGTGACTAGTGATTATGGTTTTGTAGTGGTATAATTGCCGGTCTAATAGAGGCAACTAAGGTTAACAATGGAGATAAGGAAATATCATAGAATTATTTCATGCCTTTATCCTTGTGAGATAGCAAATACATCAACAAATCCCAAGGAACCTCCAAATTTATTATGCCCCGAAGGAAGGTATTTGAACTTTACTAACATGGGACAGATTGCATGCCAGATAAACCCTAGTAAACATAACTTCCAGGTGATAGTTTGTTTTCACACGATTACCACATTAAAACGTGCAGGATTTTGAACACAAAAAGAGCTGTAGCAGCTTTTATTAACTGTCATAATTCTAAGGATTGTATTTGTTGATACTGGACGTGGACCTCTATGAAACAGTCGCTTTGTTTGGTTGAAAAACAGTGCGATTGTAAATTGTGAATGAGTCTGTGGTCCGCAAAAATAGCTGTAATAAGTTGTAAGGTACGTGTTGTGCATGTTCATTTTCTAAATTTTTTACTTGTTTCAGCCTAGAAGTGAGGCCTTTTCTGGTGCTGAATAAAAATGAGTTTATCAAATTGGAGATGAATATGTGGTTACATCTATGTTTGATAGCTTTACTCCTTTACCAAATGTTGAGATTGATTTTAAGTAAAAAACAGGTAAACCTGGGTCTTACAAGGCCAAGGTGGAAGAGAGCGTTGTACTATCCCCCTGGTTAGGCAGTTGCCATCCCAAGCACCAAGTCACTTGAGAACTGTGTAAGAAGTAAACTCGGTTTGATTAGTACAGCATGAGAAATAAATCAACTTGCAGGTGAATATTTACAGCACTAGTGTTGATGCGTGCTGGTACAGAAAGAATAAGTGGTTGTTACTCCTGTAGGAGTGAGGTTTGCGTCCCAGGGAAGCTGCTGAGCACCCAGCCTTTCGGCAGCAGGTTTGGCCATTTTTAGTGCTCCTCCAGACATTGTGGAGGATAATCAAAACAGTGGTGGCATGTAATTTACTCCAAGGCATTTCATTATTTAAATGGCTGTGGAATGACCAAATCCAACTGGTATGCAGGTGGTGATCTGGTAGTTTGGAAGCAGATGCAGTTTTATAATGCAGGTTTCAGTTCATATACTGGAATGACTTAAAACAGCTATATTTTTTTTCCTAGCAAGCTATAAATGAGTCCTTGGTTTGCAGTTGTATTCAATTATTTTAAACCTATTTACAATGAATTCTATTGTAAAGTTCTGACCTTTGATCTCCAGAATGGGTGCATGTCTTTTGTGGGAAGCAGGAAGTCTTGGGGCAAGTGACACTTGCAGTGCAGTTTATTTTACTTAGACTTTGATTCTCCCCCTCCCCCCTGTTTCTAGAACTGAAGACAAATTTCTGTTTCTATTGGATTATAAACAGGTTCTGGATAGCTTCAGCTGCTGCATAGTGCAGTGATATTTTAATTTGCTGGGTAGACATGTTTACTGTGTACTGTGTAGTTTATGAGTGTTGCCATAAATGAGGTAATCTTGCATCTTGGTTTCCATGTGTGAAACATTACATGAGCTAACGCAGCTGCACCACTGCTTGCTGGGTATTAGGAGACTTTATTTGGACATAAAGTTTATACTGAACTACTTTAAATATTTGTGCTGAAACTGTTAGTGCTGCTTCTTAAATGCGTTTTATATGACACTGGTGGATGGCAAATTTCACAAAGCAATGTACGAATGTATAGCGGATTTCTGCTTTGTGCTTCATTGTTCTCCATAATGGACTTTCCAGAGCGAAATAAAATTAATGACAAAATTTTTAATTTATGTTCAGTTAGTGTTACAGGGACTGCTTCATATTAAGCATACATAGGAACGGTAGCTTCCTAGCATACTGCAGCAGTCCTAGAAACATTCATGTTCTCTCCAAAATCTGGCTTTGGAATTTGAAATGGCACATGTGGTTTGTGAGAATACAGACAGAAAGCTGATTTCTGCTCAGTGTTTGAAGGAACATAGGAAGATTTATATGTAGTTTAGTTTTACCTGCCAAAATCCCTGAATCATCCGGGTCTTTAAAAGTCTGTGATTTTAGCATCTATAGCTGTATTCTTTTTACTTAATTTAAAATATTGCATATTTTCAGTTGTGTAACTAGTTAAGAAGGTGAAAGCTGTACTACACAGTAAGCTATGAAATATGTCAGTGTATTTTGCTAAGTCAAATATTAACACTTGCATGTAATTTCTTGGGTTTAACTTAATTTACATTCATTTTTAGAAGTCAGAACAATGGACATCTGTATCAAGTAAATTTTAAAAGACTAAAATTATTTTGTATTATTAATTATTTAAAAGTAAGTATGAAAAAAACAGGTATATATATATTTTTATAAGCTACTTCAAAAGGGCCTCCTGATGCTATGTTATCCAGTGTTATCTCATACATCTCTCAAAATAGAATTGGAAATTATTGTTAGAACTTCTTTTTAAGGTAACATCTGTTTTATTATGAAAGTTCAACTTTAAGTACTTACCTGGAAAAAGTAACCAGTTGTTCAATGAGCAGCGAGATTGCTGAAACCTGGTTTCCTACGTGTGTGTCCTTTGCTACTTACTGGTAATTCCTTAGCAGTAACTTCAGCTTCTCCCAAAAATTCCTTATGACACTGCAACGGGAGAAGCACCACAGCTTTTGGTGGCTGCCAGTGAACTGGACAGGGTACATGTGCTGCCTCACCAGGTACAACCAAATAGATATTAAGGATGCATATACTGCCTGGTTTTCCCTGGGTGGGGAGTATCTGTTCGTGTCTGACCATGGCTTTTCTGAACAGCTGTATAAATGGAATTATCTTTGAGACTTCTATCATCTTTAAAATCTGCTTGAAATAAGCCAGAGTTTTCCATGTTAGCAAAGGAGGAATGGAGAAATAGATTAACTGACAAGGAACTCGGCACCTAAGGCTTATCTCCTTAGGGAACAGAGTTAAAAATAAATTCTGAATTAAGTATTTTAAGTCCTTACGGTTCCTAAATAAGCTGAAGTCAGTACACAGGCTTTAAACCAACATACCATTCTCAGGAGTTTGTACCAATACTTGAATCTTCCTTTGTTTGTTTGTTGTTGGGTTTTTTTGTGTTGTTTTGGGGTTTTTTGTAGGTTTTCTGTTTTTATTTGGTGTGTTGTTTTGGGGTTTTTTTCAACTTTGATATTATGGATACTTTTGTTTGTAAATTATACTTCAGTTTCTTACAGTGATTTTGTTCCCTACTTCTACCAGTTATTACTGTGTGTCTTATCAGAGGGATGTGGACTTAATTTGTGCACTTAGAGAAAAAAAAAATAAATTACTGCATGCGTATTGGTTTTGTTTTGCCAAAGCCCAAACTTCCAAATTTTCTAAAGGTTGAGGTATTAAAAAAGGAGAGGTTTGCTATAGGTATGGAATTAATGAAGGCTTTGTAATAGAAACAAGTTTTTGAATTCTAACTGTTGGTAATATTTCCATTTAATACCCCTGTGTGTGCTGAAATTAACGTGAGGCTTAATGTAAACTTAGTTGCTTGTTTTCATATTTTTATTAATTATGTGCTTTTTACTAGGTGTATTAAACAGTTTATTGCCCTTGAGTGGTCCAGCAGCTGTAAGGCCTTTGAAAATATTCTTTAGTACACATCTCACTCAATATAACGTGAACCCCCCACTGTTTTATGTAGAAGGATCTTTGGGTTATATACTGAAGTTAGTCTACAATTCTTTTTTACGTGTAGTTTCCAGTAAACCCTTTCTTTAAGGTTTTCCATTTTTAATCTCCATTAAACCAGGCTTTTTCACTTTAAATTTTGCTGTAGTTTGTGTTTTCCTTAAGCTGTTGCTCTTGAAACTGTTGGTTTGCAGGAGTCTGAATTTTAATCATTTATTAGTTTCTAAAGCAATTTTCTAATTCTGTGGATAAAAGGTTGAAAACACAAACCCTGAAGGCTCAAATCTTCCTAGGCAAATGAAAATTACATTATATTTTGAGGTTAAAAAAAATTTATAATGATTTTTATCTCTTAACTCTTCCATAACCGGGAAGAATGAATTGTGGCTTTGGGGGCTGACAGTGTAGCCCTTCACTTCCTCCTCCTGGCTTCCCAGTGCAAACTTACTGAAGGAATGAAGATCTCTTTCTTCTCTTCCTCCCTCTTCCCTGCTCCCAAGATCGCAGTTACTGTTCAGGCAGGAATTTTGCCTGACAGAGGATATCACATTCTGGTGGATTTATGTAGTTAGGCAGCCACAGTGGCTTTCTGTTCCTGGTAATTCTGAAAATTCCTTGTCTTTGTCCTGCTGGAAGGCTTTTTGCTGTCTGTTTTTGTCTTGCCCACATAAGTTTTTTTCAGAACTAAATACTAAGTATTAAACTGTAATGTTATAATCTAGTGACAATGAAATGATTGGAAAACAAGCACTGAAACACAAGGCAGCTGATGAAGTTTCTGTCGTACTGAGTCACAAGCTTTTAAGGAATCTTTTTTCTACAAGCACCTTTATTTTTCGTTTTGTGCATAGAATGTGATACTGAATTTCTTATATATATCCTCTGCTCAGGATCAGTAAGATAATTGCAATACTTAAAAAAACACACCCAAACAAACAAAATCAAAATGAAACAAAAAAATCCGACCAAAACCAAACACATTTTGATTTTAAGAACCTTTTACATTTTAGTATTTGTAAATTCCTAATTTCCTGTCCAGGAAAATATTTTATCAATATCTTAACTTCTAGTTTTGGGGCAGAAACAGATGTAAATGACAATTTAAATTTAATTGCATTATGTCTTGCTAATAATTATTTTTCCCACATACCCACTTTCATTTTTGCAGGGAAAAGTTTTTATTATCTTCTGTATACACTGAGCTGAACATTTTCTTTGAAAATTTTTAGTATTGCCAATAATGATACACTAAAAATTTAATTTCAGCTCACAACAATAGGGCTTTTCATACATAATTTGAAGGATAAATCAGTAATTATGCATTTAATTGGCTAATAAATCATAGCACATTTCCCTTATTTTCTGTAGTGCTATAATAAATCTTTATAATGTGGCTTGGTGTATTTTTGTAAAGAAGAAAAACTAAATGGCTTGTTTAGTGTATGTACAGTACATGAGTGACATAAATATGTAAAGCCTCCTATGGTGTTTACTATGTTATATGAGAAGTTCCTGTGATAGGATGCTTAGGGATTTTATGAATGTACATTTTAAAGGAGGTATTGAAGTTTCAGATTTTTACACTGTATCTGGTGTGTGTTTTGTATGTAAATAACGAGCAGAGCTTGCTCAAGTTAAAACAACTTCACAAAAAAACCCACAAAATAGATTTTCTTAAATATATGCATTTGTGATTCTGATTGTTACAAATTTTCAGATTTTTGTCGTTAATTCTGTTATTTTTCTAGGTGGCTATTCAGTTGTTTTCTGTTTTTAAAAAAAATTTTGAACAGGAGATTTATTTAAATGCTTTAAAATTTGAGAAAGGTTTTAAGTAGCAGGTAGCCTGTCCTTTCCATTAACACTTCAGATTATGATACTTCAGAATTTCCAGTTTTCATTTCCTTATGAGTTAAGGTGTGTAGGGTCATTTGATATGTTTGCTCTCATTTAGAGTTTGAAATAAATAATTTTAAAAAGTCATTACTAAAATAACATTAACATTGCCACAATTAAATTATGAATACAGACCAGGTTACAAAAGAATGAAGTGTAGAAATAGACAAACCTTGTTCTAAGTCACTTCTTGCCCATGGAGAGGCACTGGCCATTTTATCGTTTGCCTGTAAGGAAACTGGAGAATATGGTTGTTCCAATAAAAATTGGGATTAACGTAACTGATTTACAAGAGTTTAAAGCATGTAATACTTTAAATTATACACCTAGCAAATTCTGTCATCTCAGTGGCAAGGCTGTTACATAAAGCCACTGAAAGTTTTCCTTTATAAGCTTTCAGGAACAGTTAACCAGTGTTTCAAGACTCCTCCACGTATTTACCTGTTTGTAAACCAAATGTAACTGGATTTTTAGTTTTTGCAAGAAGGGGAATACTGAATATAATTTACAGTTAATCTGGCCCACCACCCTGCATGCTTTTATTTCTTATGTCCAAACGATTTGGGATAGTGCATATTATTGTCCAGGACAAGTGGTGAATCCTGACTTTGTATAAAAGATATCTGAGTAAGATGGAATTTTTCTGTGTGTGTATTTCAGTGCCACCTGATCCCTGGCATAGATTCTAAGTATTGCTATAATAGAAATTTCTTTTGAGAGTGTAAGGAGAGGGTTTTTTTATCTAAAATGTTACTGTGAATTATTTTACAAAGCAATTTACAACGTTTTCTAGGTGGAGTGAAAATATCAAGATTTATATTAATATAGAAAAAAATTTCCAAACAGATTTTAGCATGTGTGCATGGAAGCTAAGAGAATAGTAGAACACTATTATTACAGTTAATTTTAAAGTATTCACCTTGATGGTTGTTGCATAAGTGTCCACTACTCTTGTGTATTGTTTGGTATGTTCACTAGAATTCACAGACATTCTTGGGGGGAAACATATTTAGAGAATTGAGGGTACTGTAAGCTGAGTGATTAACAAATGGTTGCTAGCATTACACTTATAAGCTTTTGGACTATTCTGCATTAAGAGTGATGCACGACTTGTCCTCCAGGCCACTCCCTGAATTACATGGAGCGATAACTCAGTAGGACCACTCAGAAAAGTTAATTTTACTTCAGATTGGTTTGTAGTAGACCAGTATACCCTATCTGATCCTTGTGTGGCAAGAATTCTTTTGTCAGTTTATCACAGAAAAGAAACATTTTTCAAATGAGACTATTTGCCATCACCCCAGGTATTTTTTTGTAACAATAATGACATAGAGAATTGACTAAGAAAAAGTTCTTTCCGAAGAGAACTAGGTATTTTTACTTTGATTCTCACAGTTTTCTTAATAGTTTAGTTCAAACCCCGTGGCAGTTGGAGGGCAGACATGTAACCAAATCTGGAATTGAAACCCAAACATTTGATAAACAAAATGGAAGCTTTCTGAACCTTCTTCAATGAAAGTGTAAGGAAAAACAATCGCCCCCCATTCAGTTATCACATACATCATCATGGACATGTATGTGGCTTCAGTAATTTATGAGTGTAGGGCAAAAATAGATATTTCTATTCAGAAATACAGTCCACCACAGTTGTGTGTTTCAAATCCACATAATTCTCCTAATGAAGAGTTTGATGAATAACTGTTTTATTTTCTGTTTTGTTACAATGCAATGGAAATCTGAGGAAAGATGGAGTCAATCGTTAAGATACACATTTTCAGTAATATTCAGTAAATATCAGATCTATTCTTTGATTAACGAGACTGCAGTAACTTTTATACATAGTATACTCTTACATTTTGACTGTATTTCTGATTCCTTTTCTTCATTTGTGAGGTTTCTGGCAAAGCTGAGTGTACAAAATAAGTAGAAACTACACTGCAAGGATGGGTCCCGCAGAGAGAGGGAGAGAGGAGCAAATGATTTAATGCAATAATGATTTTAGCTATACACAGGCATCCCTTTTTTGTCTCGATTTGTTAAATTACCTGACGTCTGCATGTGTAATTTAAACAAAATTTTTGTCTCTACTCTTTTTTCCTTTTGAGCTATCTTCTCGAGGAGAAGGATGATAAATGGAAACATAAACATAGCATGAGAATGTGAACTAGTTCCCAAACATTTCAGTGGTTTTTATAAACAACTGGTCATTGTTACCTTTTGCTGGATTACAGTTTCCTTTACAACAACAGTGCTCTTCAGCTGCATTACAAAGTTGATTCTAAATGTTTTTGCATAGCTGCTTAAAGGCTTTAATGTTTAAATAATGGTTATATAATTATACATAGTTTAAACAATTAGCTTTTAAGTCTAGCAATAAGCTCACATTTTATACACATACTACAAAAAATGATAATGAAACTGCATTTTAAAGATATGAACTGACCTTAGAGTGAGCCACCGTAGTTTAGGGACATTTCTTTAAATTTTAAAATTTGATTTTTAACATGTCCATTTTCATTTTGAACATGAATAGCGATACCCACCATTCTCCTTAGTCTCCCTGTGAGCAAAGACATGGTCAGTAGGTAATTTTTCTCCTTCTGAACCACCTTTTCAGCATTGCTTGTGCATTGAGTGTCCTCTTCTCTACAGTAGGAAGTGCCAGCTTGCATCTCACTGGCCTATGAAGGCACAAAGGGTTGTCTGAGGCTTGAACAGGAGAGGTTTGGAGGGGCAGGATTAGCATCACAGTGTTAGTTGTCTCTAAGCCATCGTGGCAGCTGTTGATTTATGTTTTGAAACAAATAAAAATAACAATTGACACAGTAAATTAAGATACTGCTTAGTATTTTAGCTTTTAACAGGTCTTGTAATATTTTAGGTCCATTATTTTTGCCTCTGTTACTATTTGATTGCTTTTTAAAATAACAGAATTGCATTTTTAATCTTGAACTAAATTCATACAGTGCTTAAATTAGGACTTTTTAAGATGTATAATAGTTTAATACAGTAGCAGAAAGTCTAAGGATTAAAAAAAAAATCTCTCTTTAAAAGTTAAATGCATTTTATCCATTTTATAGGAGCATTTCAGAAATTGTATTTTATACCCGTAGTACATTTCAATTTTAGATACTGTACATATTTAACGACTTTCTAATATACACAATTTTTGTTTCATTGTCAAAACATATAATTATATCATGTCTTGAAGGTGTAAAGCTGTCAAATAAATCAGAGTCTCAGTATAAACATTTGGTGAATTGCTTTTGCTACCATACTGTAGTTGTCACTGGGCAGTTAGTGGAACTTTTTAAAAGCATTTACTCAGCGGGTACAGGACAACACTGGTACAATGAATTGCTGATTGCTTGTAAAACAGCAGGTAGTAATGCCCTCACTCTTTGTAATTCTGCTTTGTAAAATAAAGTGGCGAGATTGCGTGGCAGAGAAAGCCAACGTGCAGCCAATCGGTTTCCTGCCGAGGGGCTGCTGGAGATTGCCAGTCGTATTTCCAGAAAGGTGTAAAACTGTTGCTGTTTTCCATCGCTCAGAAAGTGAAGTTCCCACCGCTAGAGGGGAAGAACCTCGTTCACGCTTTGGAACGCTTGGCAACGTGGGCATGAAGAACAGAAGATGCAAAGGCTGCCTTTCTCTGTGGAGGCCCAATAGTTGTACTGAAACCCAAACCAAAACACCAAACAGCGCAACGAACGAACAACTTGGCAGGTGTCTTAAAAATGTTTAAACTAGCTACGAAAGGAGAAAACTCTTTTTTTAAACAATATTTTGTTCTGGTGTTCATGCAAACGACGGGCTCCCCAGAGTGGGGTTTGGATGAAGTAAATTAGTTCTACTTTGAAGCTTTTCTCTTCTCCCCCTTTCAGAGCGAATGGGGAGGCCCGTGACTGAAAGCTGCTTTCCATTAGTGCCCCCACATACCTACTGGAAAGGAAGAGCTCTTTTAGCACTTACAAACACTGGCGTAAAGGAAAGCTTCCTTTTGCTACCAGAAGACCCTCGGCTAAACAGCTCCTAGCTTCTCTTTCCAGTCAGGTGGTTCCCAATCAGAGTTAATTACTCCAGTCATTTATTCTAATCGCCCTCCTCGCGCGGCCAGCAGCTCTGTCACGGGGTGCCAGCGTTTGAAGCCAGTTAGGTTTGAAAGCCACTGCAGGGTACTTGGGGCTCATTAGCGAGGCCCCTCCATGCCTGGCTCTGGATCTGCTCCCTGATTAACTCCCCGAGCCCCCTCCCCTCCCCCGCCCCTTAACCCTTGCCGCGCCGCTGGCCTTTTGCTTGCATGCCCCGGGCCGGGCCGGGCCGGGCAGCTCCGCCGCGCCCGGGAATCGCCTCCTGCTTCGGGAACGCAACTGCTTGGCAGGAACGGCGCCTTTTAGTTTTGCCTGACAAGGACTGCCTGGCTACGGCAGCGCTTTGCTGCTGCTGCTGCCTCCTCCGGGTGCCGGCACCCCCGTCCCCCCGCCCGGGGCTGCCCGGAGCTCCCCCTCCGATGGGGGCCCCGGGTCTGTAGCTCGGGATCGAGCCCATGGCAAGAGCCTGCTGCGCCTTTTTTTTAATTATTATTTTAAATTTTCTTTCCAAAGCCTACGCAAAGGTTTCTTTGCTAGTTCATGTATACCTGGCGTGGAAAAAAAAAACCCAAAACAAAACAACAAAGCAAACAAAACAACCCCACAACCCTGAAAAAACCAGCAACTCGAGCTGTAAAGTGAAGAGTAGAACTGAAACGACAGACTTAGCAAGCTCAAAGCAGCGTGCATTTCCCTTCTGCTCTGCCCGATGGGTGAGCGTCAGGCTCAGGCGGCGGGGATTGGGCTTGGTGCCCAAACCGCTCGCGGTGGCCGCTCCCTTGTGTGACGGGATGGTGAGAAGCTGTGGGGACCTGCAGCTTCCCTGCTGAGATCGGTCCCGCGTGGTTCTGAGCAACCCTGACTGGGAGGCAAGGACTTGATAGTGTCCTTGTGCTCATCTTACCCTGGGTCAGAAAGTTCATACGCCACAGGGATGGGATTTTATTTTTTAAAATGAATCTATTAGTGTTACCCCCTAGTGTCTGACTAGGTTGTTTTAATAGAATGTTATTTGATTAAAGTCTTGTCATTTGGTTGTTGCTACTTAAAAATATCGTGTGACTTTGTGTTGGGTTTTGAGTTTTTTTAATTATTTTTTTTTTAAAAAAAAACTTGTTCTTTTTCCATCCTGGGAAGTAATGTTATAGATAGTTGCCTGCTTGTTTGAACTGTAAAGAGCAAGACCTGTCTCTGGGAATTCAGCCTCTGAATTAAATGGGGTTTTTGAAAGACAGGAGCTAAATACTATTTTATTGCAGTATATTTTTATTTTGTTTCTAAACGTTGGGTCTTTTTAGGCCATCTTCTATGAAGAAAAATGTATTTTTGATACAAGGGAGAATTCTGGGGTTTTCTAATAACTTATTTAGCATTTGAGACATCAAGGTGCTTGAGCGAGTACAGAGGCCAATGAAACTGGTGAAGGGCCTAGGGAATAAATCTTATGAAGAACACTTGAAGGGGAGACCTCATCAGTCTCTACAACTACCTGAAAGGTCGCTGTAGACAGGTTGGTGCTGGTCTCTTCTCACAGGTAATTAGTGACAGAAAAAGAGAGACTGGCTTCAAGCTGCTACAGGGGAGGTCTAGACTGGACATTAGGAAAATAATTTTCACAGAAAGAGTGGTTAAACACTGGAATAGGCTCCCAGGGGGGGGGCTCAGTCCCCATCCCTGGATGGGTTTAAGCGTTATTTGGATGTGGTGTTGGTGGATCTGGTTTAGGGGAGAACTTTGTAGAGTAGGGATGATGGTTGGACTTGGTGATCTAAGGGTCTTTTCCAACCTGAATAGTTGTATGATTCTATGATATAGTTGGAAAAAAAGAATTCATTAAAATGTTAAGAACTGACCACATGCTTTTTCAGTATATAACCTCCAAATGTTAATAGGATTCATCTCCTATGACCTTCTCACCAAGATGTTTCATGGTAGAGTAATATAGAGGTTACGAAAAGTTTGCCCTCAACTGGCTACAGAATGTCTGCTGCACTTGGAGGTGTTTATGCCTTGATTTCCTGAGCATGCTCAATATATTACTGTGTTCCTGTGTACAGCTGTCATAGTGGAATTTTGAAGCTGTTTAGGTGAAAGAAGGGAATAAAATCTAGAATAAATTAAACTTTATATAGGAAAGCAGTATGAGCAAAACTAGATGGAACTCAGCATGCAATGCATTATGAAATTAAAAAAACAGATTTTTGCATTTTCTAAGGATGGACATTTTAAGAAGTAATTTACAAATGTAATCCATTTTCAGTTTTATTTCTTTCAAGCATTGAAGCCAGCTCCCAAGAACCAGGACTCCTAGTTCTTTTATAAAGTCCAGCACTAGTAAAACTACTCCCAGGGAGTGGGAAACAGCCCAGGGGATCCGCTGGGACAGGGCATGACACACTGTCAAGACTGGGGCAGTGTCCTGCTTAATGAGGAGACTGTGGAAATTCTTGTCCTAGAGTATTTGATAGAAAGTGAACCACACTCAGCACCAGTTCTTCTGGATCCAGACTTCCTGGTAGCTTGCTTAGCAAGTATGTCAGAACAAGATGTTAAATGAGAACCTTCTGTGTTTTGGCGGGTTTGCAAAAAACATTTCATTTGCCAAATAGTATCATTGATAAATCTGATTTTTTTTTTTTTTCTTCAATGCTGAATGTAGAAACTGATAATGTCCTTGATGCACAAATTCTCCCTTTCTTAGTAATTGCTAAAGTCAAACAATGTTTCTCCTTTGTCATCGCAGTTAAATGCCAACTTTAAGGAGTCTGATATCCTTGGCAAACATACCTTGTGTTGTTACCCTAACCACTCTGAATGTCTTTATAAAAGATCAGGACTTCACTGTTCATAATCATTGCAAGAAAATTAATCCCATGCTCATCTATATGTGTTAGCCCCAGAGTGAGTTACACGATTGTGCCACGTGATGATATAGTGCTATTTCCTATTTTTGTAACTGTTTGATTTATTCAGATATGGTACCCTAATTGCCTTTGTAAATCTTGTGTTCAGTTCTACAAAAGTTCTCAGCAAAAGTAGCTTCCTATTCTGTAAATTAGCAGTCACAAGCCAAATTACAAGCTTGAAATGACTTGTATGCCTGACTTGCATCTAAACTGTGTTTTAAATTTTAAATTCTTTGACCTCTTGTCACATCATTTCCTAATCTTGAACAAATTTTTTTAGAACATTTTCCCCCACAACTGGCTTCAAAGACAAATTAGATTAGTCTCTACAGCTCTTCTAAGTTGTTTGCTTGTGCTATTGCAGTGGTTTGAAGACCATGTGTTTGCAACAATTTCTGTCTCCTCTTACATGCATACTAATAGTTGTTGATCATCACAGTTCTTGTGAATTGCATATACAACTGACACATCAAAGCACAGCATAAATGCTGCAAGCTGTTGAAACAGAGTGCAAAAATAAAGCAACAGTTGACTTTTAGGGCTTACAAAGTAAATCAGAAGGAAGAAAGGTACAAGCAGTCAAGATGTAAAATGCATTTTTAAAACTCACTAGTTTTGCCCAGTTTGAAGTGTATTGGGCTGCCATTAACCAGACAGTATGCATAGGATTAAACTTTAGTTGAGGATTTAATAGAATACTAGTACCCAGCCTAATACTTTTAATGAAAGCTGTTTCAAGTGTAGTTTTGTCTGTGTTCACGTAAACCTTTTTTGCATTTTAATGAAGCAAGGTCAGTTGTTTCAAACATTTTCTAAAACTTAATGCCCTTTACTGCATTCACTGAGTTTCACTGTATATTACATTACATTATGTTAGCGATGCATTAATTTAGTATAAGTTAGCTAAAATGCCACCACTTATAAGTGTACTCTAATCATAACACTTCATTGAATTTCAGAGTTTGGCCTATTTCTAGCTTCAGTGAAAAAGCTTGCTCAACCTCACAAACAAGCAAACTTTACAGGGTTTAAAGTTTTGTAGAGTGTGATTTGTACCTCTCTTAATGTGGAAGAGTCTGTAACATTTAAAGGTGAATCACCGTTTACCATGATAAATGCCCTTTTGGAAGTGTGTACTCTCTGACCTTTCAGTTTGTCTTTGGCTAGCATACGACATTGGGAAGCAACTGTGATCATGTTGACAAGGCTGAAGGAGATGCCAGGGAGAAGTCCCTTGGCTTGAAGTATACAAGTTAGCTGAAGTGTTAGCAGCAGTTTATGTGCATCAGCCTTCTGAGAGGGAAGATATGTTAGCATGTCAGCATGGGATGCTAACATAATTGCACAGCTTCACTGCTGGCTCCATCAGTATACAACACTGCATTGTAAAATATATGCGTATCTTGTGGGATTTTGGTGTTTGGTGGCTTTTTTAAACACAAAACTTCATTTAAACTTACTTGACTGAGCCAACTGTCAGCTGTGTGGTTAACAGCCCACTTCCATGGATAATAGGTTCCAGATCCAGGCTGTCAGTCTCCATGCAAACAAGTGCTGGAGGAACTAGTAGAGGAATTGCTGGATTTCAGGGAGGAGGGAGCTTCCTGCATCTGTTTGGTTCTGTGTGTTAGGATTTTCAAAAGGTATTTTCATTCATTGTCTTAGCCTCAGGATGCTGCTTACTCTTCTGGAGGAGAGAATTCTCTTAACAGTGTAGCAGACATTGTAAATGTGAGCAATGGGGGGGGGAGGGGGGGGAGGTGGAAATAGTGGAGAAATCAGCAACACCTCTTGGTGTTATAAATACTTTTAGCCATATTTGTAGTAATAAATGGTTATGGTATAACCAGTTGTGGTTATATTTTCTACGTTTCTCTGGGGAAGGACAAGTGCAAGCCACATACATCAGTATTATCACAGTTATTAATAATGATACCCATTCGTGTGATTTCACAACTGTAATTAATTATGGCTTTCATATATTATTTTTCATGTAGGGCAATTTAATAAAGTTCTCCTGATCATTTTTTGTTCCCATCACAATTCTTCTATATCTTTTCTACCTCTGGCTGAGAAGAAATCAGACAATTAGGAAGGGATCATTCTCGGTGTGGCTTTTGAAAAGCATCTTTTTGTTTATGGAGCTAGTTAGCCGACAGGTTTTGCCCACTTTTTTTTTTCAGTGGGGAAGTTAGTATTGTCACAAGCAGGGCTGATGAAATATGTGAACAAGAGGCAAGCCAACACGTGAATGTATAGTTTGTTAACTGTTGAGTAACAGTGTGCACACTCAAGGAAAAGGATATACCAACTACACACACTATGGGCAAATCAGCCGTTTTTCAGCCTGTGGCGTTGTAACTGCACTGCTGTGGGACCCGTGTTAGTTTTATTTAAGCTGGTTTCAGTTTCTCTTAACTCTAGTGTAATCTTTGGAAGTGTGTGTTTAGTTAAGTCTGGCTCCCAAATATCCTAACAGCTGCATCTTGTGTCTTCTACTAATGGGTAACTTTGAAGATCCTGCAAGCCAGGATGCTTTACTTCACCTTTCTGAGTTGTTCTGCTCTGAAGGCAGAATGGAATTGCTCACAAAAGATAAACATCTTGATGTCTAAACTTAGATACTTAACAACAAAATGCAACATTTGGTCTGTTATCTATATACTGTTCATGTTAAGTTGTAGCAGTTTTGCCTTAAAATGTTGGTCTCAAATTTCCAGATTATTGTGGAACTTTTCTTTTTTCAAGGGTGAGCATTGCCCTTATGGACAGAGTAGCTAAGAACGCTCCAAGGCAAGTTTTCGTATTCACCTAAATCTCTTATTCCTGGCACTTAATGATAGACATTTCAGTTGAGATTTGAGCCAAATTTCAAAGGAAATGTAACTTTCATTTTATAAAATACATAACAGCTGTCTGACTTGTCCATTTAGACTACAAAATAGCAGTTACAAGCTGAATATAGAAATCACCAAAAGATGTGAAAGTGCTTGAGATTTTTAATTAAACATGCTGCAAATTCACTCTTATTTTGGTAACTGTTACATAAATTCAGGTAGGAGTTTGAGTGATTAGATTGAAAAATATTTTTCTTTGTTTAAGTGCTGCTTATGCAGAATACACCTTGCCACAAAATTGTTTCATGAAGTTACATCATTACAGAATTTTTCTCTTTTGTTATTACCTAGTGCCCTATTGTTAAATACAGAGAAGTAGAAGGAGCAGAGGAAAGGAAGTTTATCTTCCAGAGATCTATGTCTGACCTTCTTGTCAGATTGTTGATATCCTTTGTTCTACATGATCAGTCACCTTCAGTAAAATATCTTAGTTAAATATTTTCATCAAGATTATATTTTCCAGAGGTGTTTTTTTTTTGTTTTGTGGGGGGTTTTTTTGTTTGTTTTTTTTCCTGTTTTATCCTGATATTGGTAACTAAGTAGAGAAATAAAGTAAACTGCTAACTTTAGTTTTAACAGTGACAAAGAATACAGTGGCAGTGCTTTTCTGGAACAACCAAATAAAGGAAGAATGAGGTTGTTCTTCTAACATAAGCTGTGAAGTAATTTCTCACTTTCTGAAGTATTTAGTATTTAAAACAAGTTGCAAAATATAGTAAATAAAACTATATGCATTTGCTTAGATCAGTTATTTAGCAAATTAGAAAACTACCAATTGTGTAAACTGTTTTGATGCTTATTTTGTGCTTTTGAAATTTGTATTACCTACTGCAGAACTCAGTTTTCTCCTTAGTATGTCTGCTGTATGCTACCTCCTGATAACTTCAAGGCAAACTTGCGTTCAGTATCTTTCTAATAGCTGCTTATACGTTTGGATTTTTTTTCCCCTCAGTGTCTACCCATATGATCATATAGTGTTGCTGGTGAAAGTGTGTTTGGTGATTTACTTTTAAATAGTAGTAGTTACGGAGAAATCTCAAAAGATAAAGCCAGCACTTCAAGAGTTAATGTGTTATTAGGAGGACAGGAAATCTGGCAACTATTGCAGAAACTAGACCTAATGGTGCACACAAACAATTTGTCAGTCTTGGTAAATGTGAATAGCTTTCCACAAAGTGGCTGCTTTTGCTTTGTTTGAACAGCCTAAACTTTTCCTTTTTGGACTTTCAATCTTAAAAGTGAAATGTGATCCACATATTGAATCAAAATATTTAATTCAAAACATATTTTGATTGGAACAAGGTAGACATGGAAAGGAACTCTAGAATAATAATAAAAAAAAAAAGTTGAAAGGACTTTCTATCATATATTTAGCAGGAAAATTTGAAACAGTTCTAATTAGGCTGAAAAAACCAGCCTTCTTCATTTTAACTTACAGAGGTCGTATATCAATGTTAAGGCAACATTACCAACTTGTGTCTGAAAGCCTGCACATGCAAACATAATTCCAGTTGTTTGGTTTTGTTGTGGTTTTTTGGTTTTGTTTGGTTTGTTGTGTTTTTTTTAAATGTACATCCACACGCGTATTTCCAAGCTAGCATACATAGCTTAAAGTAGCTACTGATACTGCAGCTGTGAGGGTGATTTTGTTGTGCTCAAGGATACTATTTTTCATGTGAAAACTGTGGTTTTGCTAAAAATGAGTGAAATCCTAATTCATGCTTTTTGGTTCATACACAAATATTTTTCAAATGGAATGCAAAAAAAGAGACTCAATTATTTCAAGTGTTTCAAAGGAAATTCCTTACTTCAAAGAGGAATTAAAATATTTATCCAATTAAAGGTAATAGGAGAGTATTTGTACTTGAGATTTGTAATTTCTTACTTTCTGATGTAGTATATTCCTGAGGTTTTGGTGATGTGATTTTTTTTTTTTAATTTTTTTTTTTTTTTTTTTAATTGAGTGAATAAGAAAACTTATTCAAGTATGAGAAGCAGTTTTGGTTTCTCATAAAATTTTCTACTTTCATTTTAACTGTATAAAATGTATTTTGTATGGTTTGGACTTTTGTCTTCCAAATAAGAGCTACATGCATGCTTTATGATGTGCTTCAAGATGGCTTTGCTTTTATCAGCATAAGAATAAGGCAAAGCAGGTCTGTGGTCTATTTCTGAATAACTTGAGTGGTTTATTTCAGATTAACTGTAGTATGAGTAAATATCTATGCTGGTGAAAAGAAAGACAGTCTATCTTTTCATGTAATTGCAGCATTGAAACATCCCAATCTCAAGCACAGATTATATTCATTTTTAATAGACATAATTTCATATCCTAGATGTCAATACATAATCTCAACCAGCAATAAAAGTAGAAGGTAAAAACCAATGGCAGTCACTTAAAAAAATGTCCAGTGTCTTTGTAAAGATTCAAGTCTTGATTCCAGATATATATATATATATATTTTTAATTTATAATAATAAATGGTTAGAGTATTTGTATTGGAAAAAGGAACAAATCTTCCTAACCACCTAGTTTTATGTTTTTGTAATTCTGGCCATATTTTAACAAATAATTTGTATCAATATTAGAGTGACATTAGTCTTTGATTGTGAGCAGGAAATTATTCTCTGTTCATACCTTTTAGAAAACGGAGCATTAAAAAATGCACATGAAATAATGAATTTTAGAGTCATTTGTGAAGAAGCAGTTTTGATTGCACGTATTTAGTGACATCAGATTGTGTGTTTCAAAAATATTTATGAATAAACTGAAAATTTTTGTAAGATTGAAGCTTCAATTTGTTGATGTGTCTGAAGTGTTTCTACCTTGGGAATGGAGAAATGAAAGTTACTAATAGGTGTTTGTGTTTGACATCTGTATACTGTACTTTTTAGCATATCTCAAGTGTTTTAGACTCTGCCTAATAGATCTCATTAAAGAAACAGATATCAGCCCCAAGACAGTTTGTCAAAGTTAATATGAGTCCCTGTGGACAGAATTGACAATTTGTGTGTGGCTTCCTGTGACGGTCTTTTCATGGTCTTGTTTGATCCTTTAACAATTGGGCATTAGTCACTGATTTATTTTACAATAACTCAATAGGATTGAATGGTACTGTATTATGCTGGACATTTTAGAGGATTTTCTTGTTTTGCACATTTTCCTCAGAGCACACAGTAAACGATGTACTTGGTCTGCTGTGGGAGTGCTAACAATTGATTGGTTTGCTTTAAGAGCAGCATGGGAAGGATGTTAGTATCCCATCGCTGCATGCCATATTTAACCTGAGCCTTAATGAGCACTGGCTGTCCTTGATGCTTGAAATAATCCTAAATGTTTACCATTTCATACCCTTGGTTTAGTTTTGCAAGAGATAAAGGCTGACAATAACATTTAAAAAATAATAATTAAAAAACCAGATAAAACCCCCCACAACAACCAACCTTCTAAAAATTCGATAGTTACACAAATTGAACATTTTAACTTCTAAGATTTTTAATTTTTTTCTAAAGAGCACCCATACCTAAATAGTGTCTATAAAGTGCATCACACATGCTGGTACATTGTGACGTTTTCCTTGAAAGTCTACTCTATTTTTCTAATCATTATTCAGACTGTTAACTATTGTTCCCTTATTGATTGTGTCATAGCATAAGTACTTGCCTCCAACCACGAGTTTAACAGTGAACCTGAAATGACAGGCGAGTTTCTTTAGGCTTTGGATTTGTGTGGTATGTTTGGTCTGTCCCTCAGGGTCCTGAGTATTGATGCTGATCATAGTCATGTTTCATGTAGCCCTTTTATTTGTGATTTGGCAAATGAGAAAGAAGGTGTGAAATGCCCTATGTAGAAAAAAAAAAAAAAAAAAAAAAAAAAAAGACAGAAAATTATCTATGTTTTAATCTGTGCAAGTTAGAAGTGTAAAATAATTTAAACTTTAAAAAGAGAAGTAAATTTAGGACGGCTCCCAGTCATTCCATAAAAAGGCAAGGAGTGTGGTTTAGTTTTGCTTTTTTAAGAAAAAGTCAGTTTTATGAATCTGTTTATCGGGGAGGACTGCAGTATAATATTCCTTTAGCTATTATGTCCAAGTGCTTTGTGAAGGTGAATTTACCAATTGCAAATCTATTGAAGAAAAGGAAGAAATTAACAACAATATCAAAAAATCACAAGTTCTTAATGCTACTTTTCCTGACATTAAATAGTTATAATGATAACACTAAGTATATTCTAGAGTAATTTTTTTTTTTTTTTTTTTTAGCAGAATAGCGAGAAAATTAATTCCTATCATTGTCATTTGCTGAGCCCTGTAGAATTTTATGGCTGCACATTGTAGTATTATGGACACTCATGAGACTCCTGACTGGTTTTATCTTATTAAACAATTTTGAAATCATTAATTTTTAATTGGCCCGCTTGTGGTTTTTTATAGCTTTAATTGTGTGTCTGTGTCTAAATGTTGGGGTTTATTTTAATTTTAAAAGAAAAAAGAGATGAAGGAAAAAACCTGTCTAAACATATACATTGTAAGGTATTTCCATATGGTCATGCAAAGGGATACTATACTGTGTGGTAATTAATTTTAAAGGATGCTTTCAGCATTTCAGTAGCTAGGAATCCTAATAAAAATAATAATAATTAAAAAATGATATAATGTTGAAGATATGTACAGGTCTTTTCTTGATTGAAAGTTCTAATTAAGTGAATCGAGGAAAATTAACTGAAATTAGCTGTCAGAAAGTCACATTTAAATGAGTGATGATCTGGTGTGGCAGTAAACATTAAATGATATAAATTGCCATTTAAGTGTATGGTTTAATGTTTGTCATGCATTAATATGACATGAGACTGCAGTGACAATCAAGCAGCTTGCTCTAATTTGAACATATTTAGGGCTTTTGTGTGGAGTGCACCACACAAATTAAGACAATTGCTGGTTTTATGTGTCAATTTAAATGTTGTGTTCAGGCATCGGTTAATGAAACAAACCCATCATTTTTGTGTGCAAATTGCAGAGTGATTTCCTTGGTTTCCAGATTAATTTTAACTTCCTCTGCTCAAAATTAGGGATTTCCTTTACAAGGAAAATGCCATTTGTTTCCTTAGATGAAAAGAATACCAGACTTTGTTAGGCTGTTTCATTTGGTCATTCAAATAAGAAATAATAGTGAATCCTCTGTATAAAACAGAGGAAGCAAATCCTGCCTGATATTTCATCTAGAGGAATTAACTATTTATTTATTTATTTATTTATTGCGCAGTATCTAATAGTATTATGGAGGGATTAATTGTTGTTTAGATGCTTTTGTCTTGGGGATTCGGTTGTAGCTGGATAAGATCTTAGAAAAGTGGCTTAATAATTCTGCATAGTACTATTTCTGAATAGGTTTGTATAAGAGACATATACAAGAAATGCATAAAAGTAGCAAGTTGATATTCCAGCATGTTAAACAACTCATACCCCAACATCCCTAGATAGTTCAACTCCCCCAAGTCTATCGATCTTTTCTCTGATGTCAGAATTGCATTATCATGCTGTAACTATGCACTGTGCAGAAAAGCACACGGAAAAACTATGCACACAGAAAAGCACAGTTTCATCAGGAGAGTTAAAAAAACCTGAACATAGCCCAGCTGTCCAGAAATGCTTTCCACTTACCTTTTTTTTTTTTTCTTATTCCCACTATTATAGTTCAAAAGCAAGGTCTTCTGGTCTGCAGGGAGTAGGGCACGAGATTGTGGGATCTATTGCAGGGCCTAACATTTTTTTTTTCTTCTCTAGAATGTCTAAAATATTGTTACCAGTCCTGTATTTAGACTGAGCAAGATTTTGCATGCTATTAAAAAAATGCTTCTACTGCTACTAAATGATGACTATCTGGCAACCTCAAGTTTATATATTTTGTGTGTGTTTTTTTCACAGGCATTAGAAAGTGAGTTTGTTTCCTGCCAGCTTCACCAGTGGATTGATCTGATTTTTGGCTACAAACAACAAGGGCCAGAGGCTGTTAGGTCCCTGAATGTGTTCTATTATTTGACATATGAAGGAGCTGTTAATTTAAGTTCAATAACGGATTCTGTATTGAGAGAGGTAAGTTTGTACTTTAGATATGGGAGAGGAAAATCTTTGTTAAACACTGCAGTGTTAAATCTGCAAAGACTCCATGTTGTTCAAGGTGAACGTTCAAATCTTTGTGTTCTCTCATGGTTTGTCCAGGTGCCTGAACTAGTTGTCACAGCATGCAAAATTAAGAGGCAAAGCATGCAAGTTGTTCTTAAAGTTTGTGCACCTGGATTTGGCACAAACTGGATGCCAATATAAAAATAAATGTTTAATTTCTTCAGTTGCTGAGGGCAGTAATTTTATTCACAAATGCTGGACAGTGACCCACCTTGATTTGTCTTGAATTTTGAATTTGCTTTTACAGTTTTAACAATTCTCTTGTACTGCAGTCCTGTGTATGTAGTGCACATCAAACACCGTAGTTTTGTAACTTCTGCTGGTTTTATTTGACTTGCTAAATAATTAACATTAACTTGTCCTGTATTTTTCACATGCAGAAGTAAATATTTAAACATTCAAAAGGTAAGTATTCTCACTCAGACTCAGCACAATTCAGAATAATCTGTTAGCTAAAGTATCCCCCAGGATGCTTTGGGCTTAAAGATTCCTCTCTCCTCCACCTGAACAGTTGGGTGTGAGGTAGGTGAAGAACACTGATTTTTCATTGGTTTTATGTCCTCTGTTCAGACACTATATTGGTATCAAGTATAGCTGCAAGTATTTTAATTACAGAATAAATATAACTGGTACTTTGTTCTCAGGGACTCAGAATATTTTAAAACAAAGTAATATGTATGCTGTCAATGATTTTATCTAAAAGGTTGGCTAGATGTATACTGAGAGAATATAGGTGTGAACTGAATGAAAACAAGAATGACGACTGTAGAATTCTAGGCAAATCTTAATTGATTTTTCTATTCATTTATTGCTTGTTAAAAGAGGGTTTGAGAAGTAAGTAATTATTGTTTTAAATAGTACTATTTTCTCTGTACGTGCTGGCAGTCTGACTGTTTGGGTCACCTTGACAGCTTCTGTAGAGAAAGTCACAAGGTAGCAACACTATGCGTTGTAGCTGGCTGGTGAGTACAGTGGAAAGGTTTGGGGGCTATGCAGAGCATGTAGGGGTACACAAGGACTAGCTTAGGTACCAGAACTGATGTCTGGAACTCGTCATTACATGGGTTGCCATCAGTCTGTAGACTGCATCTTGGTCCACTTTGAGGTAAAATGTAGATATTGCACATAAATACATTTAACGCTAAAAAAAGAGAGACTGAAACACTTGGCTTTCAAGAAAAAATGTTATCATCTGGGTTTGAAACAGTTACTGACCCAAGAGAACTAGATGTTCACCCTGTCATGTTTTCGTTTAATTGATAATGTTTGTCTGCTGTACACTGACAAGGAAATATTTGTCCCTTGTAAGAGTATTTATTAGACTCTTGAAGTTCTAGGTTTGAGCGTGAGCTGAAAAATACACTGGGCACTGTGTGTAATTTGTTCTTAATTTTGGTATTAAATGAACCATAATTGAACCAACATTTATGAAAATAATAATTGAAGTAATACTAAACACTTCTTTTGGGTCGTTTTTAATCTTTCTAGAACAATTCTATTATCAATTTTAAGGTGATCTGTTCTACTTGTGTCATAGCTGGAAAAAAAGTAATTTAAGACCAGGGAAATTATAAACCTGTCTGGAAGCATGGATCATCTCAGTTAAAGAAGCATTCACTTTGTACTTCTATAAATATATTAATATATATTTTCTTACAAAACCTTTTGAATTTGTCATATTTTTATTGTATTTCACTACAGTGTTTCTTATTTTTGAGTTGTTCTATTCTGCCTGAACTGAGTGGCATATAAAAATGAAAATAGGAGAGGGAGAATAGCAGTGTTGTTGACTTCATAATAATAGAGTAGCTTAGCAGCAGCAGAATTTTGAAACACTACTGACAGTGTCAAAAATACATGCTGATGAATGCGGGCAGCAGAATGAATGGTATCTTGTAGCATTTTCATTCTGTGTTACTTGAAGATTGGTCTAATGCAGTGTTTTTATTTAGTATTTTTAAGCAGATCGGTAAACCAGTAAAATCATCTTGGCTAGTTAGGTATCCCTTGCTATTTACATGTATTTTGTAAAGCACTTTTTTTTTTTAAATGTTAATGTGTATATGTAATTTGAATTGGTATGTATGGTCAGCTCTGAGATTATATTGACAGTGCAGAGATTTAATGACTATCATCACCAATGGTGAGTTATTCTGTTTTTACTTGTGAGTAGAGATGAAAGTAATAAAAAATCTGTTTGTGTGTATATCTATGTGCATAATCATTCTATATCTATGTGGTAAATGAATTTATCATGCACCTTTGACAGCCTCACCTTCTTCCTGCTTACTAATCCATCTCCCTGAGGACCTGCACTAACATTCTGTACTGCCGAGCAGCTTCAATCAGCATTTATTTTTCTCCTTCAGTCAGCTTGCCAGAAAATATTTCTTCTTTTCTCCACCAGATTCCTGGTTAGAGGCCAAATGAGTTTCTGATCTGGACAATTAATAGTATTTTTAGGCAGGCATGACACCACAGATTTACTGCCTGTTTATAAGGCAGCTATTTAACCAGAAATTTTACTCTGGATATCTTAGTTTTGAAAAGGATGCTTTGGGCTTTTTCCTCTTGATAAGGTTCAGGGTTTGGGTCTTTAAATCTTGACAGTTGTAGCACGAAACGTATTTAAATTTGCAAACCTAAATCAAGGAAAAGCTTCTGTATACTCTGAGAGTTGCAAGTTACTGAGGCTTTCAGGTATCATATGGAAAGAATATTTCAGGTATCATTTTAAACCATAACAGTTTCTCCACATAGATAGTGTATTCCAAGCCTGGACCACATCAGTAATGAGAAGCCTGTGATGCATGTGTTTCTGAAGTATCTTCACAGATATATATATGGATAGTGGTGACCTAACTCATCAGGAGAGGCCACACACAGAATAATAGTGGAAGGAACTGAGGAGTGGAGGAGTTTAGGTTAATGCAGAATTTCCTTAGGTCTCCTAAATGGCTCCAACTGGCACCTCTATTTTTATAGGCAGTCAGCTTATATATATTACAAGAAGGAAGCACTCGTCTAGGAAGGAAAACTACTTGATTAAAACCATATTCCACCTTTCCTTTTTTTTTTTTTTCAACTGAAAATGTAGAACTTTTACATCCTCTCATACTGCTGTGAACAATTTTTTCCTGCCATTCTTTCTGCCTATGGGAATAAAGGAAGTAAAGTATTTTGAAAGGATCTGACTGCTATAATAGAAAATTTTAAACTAAAATGCAAACCATGGGCCACATGCTACCTTTTGGCAGATAAACCCTGGGGAGTGCAAAGCTTGCATAATTCAAAGGTAAATCTCAGGGGGAGAAGAGTAGATCAAGAGAGAAGGGTTTGAGTCACAGCCAGTGGGGGAAGGGAACTGCAACCAGGAGAAGTAGTTGATGCAAGAGATCCAGTATATCTGCAGGCATATCTGTGCACTACTCATCCCTGCAGAGACTGTTTCTTCATCCTCTTCTTTCTTCCTTGAGCTGTTTTTGCATTATTGTAGTTGACTCTCATCCTTGTACTTGTGTATCTTGCTGAAGGAGGTTACAACTGCAGAGAGAAATTACTCTTCATTTGACAAACAGTAAATACCACATCTCTTTCCAGTTTAAAATATGGTATCTGCCTGCAGAGCTATGCTATGTGACTGCCTTCTGTTGCTTCATTCCTGAACACCACGTTTTGATCTGTGGAACTCCCAATCACAAGATCTGCTGTGGAAGGACTTTTTTGTTGCCCGTATGAAAGAGTCAAGGAGTCACAGTAGCACAGATAAATGTCATTCAGCTGTTCTGGAAAGAATTCATGGCACCTTCTTATCACAAATTCTGCTTTTTGCAATAGCTGTGCAAGAATGGAAGGAAGAAAAAAGCAGAATTAGATCTAATCCGTTCAGACAAGCAACTTATTAAGAAGTGAAGCACAATCCATAGAAAATAATTTGTATCTTAGGTTGAATTCTGGGTATTCCACTACTGTCTTGGTCATAAGAATAGACATTCCCCTTGTCCCTGGTGTAGTGTAACAAAGGATGATTGTGAATCTGGGCTGCACATGGAGTTCCTAATCAAAAGTAAGTTTTTCCACTGATACCCCTGTGTAGCTACCATAAACACTGGCTAAGCCTGAAGAAAAGAGATGAAGTTAATAGCAAGCAGGCAAAATCCTACATGGAGAATATGATTTGCTATAGGAACCCCTGATCCTCAGGAAGCATGCTATGTTTAATACCATGCTTATCAAAAAGTACCCAACAATATTCTTGAAATGATTTTTTAAAATGTTATCTGATACAATCTTCGTAGGCAGCAATTAAGGAAGACTGATGATTTTTGAATTAGCAATAATAGTTTTAAAAAGATGAGAATAAGTCCCATGCAGTTAATACCCCACATACTTCCATTTAGTGATTAGCTTTTTGCCTTAGACGATTCACTTGTTTTATACTTCTTCCTTTAAAGGGAAGGTGTGTTTTTGTTACATGAAGGTAGTCTGTTTAACATTAGGAATCACAGCTTTCTCCATTCTATCGGCACCTTTCTTTCTGCTGTTGGTATTTTATTTCCATATGAACCAAGGAGTTTTAAAAATTGTGAGGAATCAGCTTGGACAGAGCATTTGGTATGTTATTTGAACGTGCCACTTCTGATTATTTAAAGAGAGGAAATAATTCTTTTTTTTTCAGTTTTAAGGCATATGGGAGAAATTATTTTATGGATAATAGCTTTTAAATGTTGTCTGAGATTAATATATTTGGATAAGTTTTTTGCATCTTAGACCTATTTCTTCTGAGTCTAATTTTATTTTTAAATATTTACAGTTTAAGAGACTTCTGTGCTTTCCAAAAGAAGTTACAAGGATGTTTAGTTTACATGACCCCAGTTTCATGACAGCAGTAGCAGATCTGATATCTTATCCCAGAGAAAGCATTTTTGGCCTCTCTTTTAGCTGTGTTCATGGTGGGAGTTAATAGCATATTTCAGCTCTAACTCAGCTGGAGAACTCTGACAACAATGAATCTTTCACAAAATATAAACACAATTTGTATTTATAGCATAGTTACTAAATAGTTGGAAGAACTCTCAGTCTGTTCTTAGCAGGTTGAGCAACAGTCCTTGTTGTGGCTGCAATGAGTTTTAAACAGTAGGATAAAGGGACTGTAAAATACTGTCGCAGAGCAGTAAATTTAGATGTGCTGAATTCAGTAAGCAACGGATTCATGCAGGCAAAAATCAAAGTACTGTAGAAACAAATCTTTGAATTATCTCTGGCCAGAAGTGTGTTGTGCAGATGGTGTACTTGACGTTGTACAGCACAGGAACAGTGTGAAAAGCTAAATAAATGTGAAGAATTGGTCTAGTTTTGATTGCAAATCTATATTAAAATACCATTCTATAGAACTAGAACTAAGGAGAATGTATTTAAAGGAAGCATACTGATTTCACAGCTAAGGAGAAGTGGACTAGTCAACGGCAACCAAACTTGCACCCTGGTCTTTCTCTGTGAAGGTTTGCAGGGCAGGATTGTGTAATAAAGGCAGGGTCTCTGATGAGGCTGGGGGCAGGTACAACCACTGTGTGAGATCTTGTGATCTGCCTTTCTGGGCATCAGGACTCTACCACAAAAAGGTGAAGTATTTTCTTCTGGTAAAAGGAACATTAAAATAGAAGGAGCAGCATTCCTGCCACCAGTCCATATGATCTATGTATTAGTTCCCCCATCTCAGCTCACATGTGACCTATCTGGTGTTGGAGTTAACAGGCAAAATGAGCATAAGCAAGAGCTGACTATACTATCTGGGAGGTGTGGCACTTCTTTGATTCCATTCAGTCCAGAGTTTGATGTGATGAATGGGGGTTTATTGCCCTTTGTCTTTACGTACGTATTTACTACTGTGCTGAGAAACAGACATAAAAGTATTCAGCTAGGTTTTGATCCAGCAAAGTATCTGACCTGCATGTTCTTTTTTTAAATTTATTTTTCCTTTGTTACCCAATAGATTCTGATTTTATCTGGTGCTTCTGGTTTCTGCTTCCCTATCCAGCAGGAAAAAGAGTGACATTTTAGAGTTAATTGAAGTAGGACTGAGATGTCTGATGTTTAAGGATTATAAACATAAGAATCAAAAAACCTGTTTTGGCTGGAAGTAGTAAAGCTTTTTGGAACGAGGTAACTCATGTAAATTAGGTCTTCAACTCTGAGTGCTTTTTTTCTCAGCCCCTGATTGAAATTCAAAGGATAAAATTTTCAGTGCAGTCAGTTCCCTCACCTCTTCTTGCTTGACCTGTCTTGTGGATCTATCAGAGCCAGAGCGGCCTTGAGACCCCCTGGGCTCTGTACATTTTCATTTGTGCCTGGCTAGTCAGTCTTAGATAGCTGACATATTTGTTGGCCAGCATTAAATAAGAAAGAGTAATCAAAAGGTAAACAAGGGATGAAAAAAGGTGATGTTTAGAATCCTTCAATAATCACTTGTTTGAATAGAAAGCTTTTTCTTTTTTTGTTTTTTTCTCTCTTCCATATGTGAGAAAGGTAAGATATACTAGTGTATAATAGCTACAGTTATCATACACTAAGTCATTTAGCCTTGAATCAAACAAGGAAGTGAACAGCCTACAAAGATTTTGTTATTTTTTTTTTGTGTCATCAGCATACTTTGATTATTTGTGGGCTCTTTGTGTGGTCCAAGCAGTATCTATATTGACTTTCACAGTAATTGGGAAACGAAACATTTTTGTTCGGTGTGTTTTCGTTGTAGTTGCTCATTGCGGGCTAGGGTGTCTTGTTTATCAACATTCCCACTGTGGCTGCAAATGTTGTGTGGTATTTACTTACCAAACTGTATTATATTGGTTATTAGATGTATTTGAACAATAGCTGCTTCTTAAGCGAGAAAGCTTATGGCCACGCTGAAGGTGTTTTTCCTCAAGATGTGCCCCAAAACCAAGTCTCAGTTAGATGTTACATTTCATTAATGATAAAAAATTTTGTTCGTTGCAGTAGAAGAATCTGTAATAATCCTGTGCCCATACTTGGAAAACAGCAACTTTGATCTTGCAAGTAGTAGTTGTGACTTAGTTTAAATGAATGTATTTTTTAGCTTAGCAAATATGGTTGTTTCTTTTTCACAGTTGATTCTGAAAGGTGAAAGGTTTAAAAATGTTGAATACTGGATTCTTAACATCAATGTACTAATCTTCAAATTGCAACGTTTTATTTTACTGAAGCTTTTTTTTTTTTTTCCATTTAACAAACAGAAATGATATCATAGTTGAAGAATTTCTGTTGAATGCTAAGAGATTGGAACAAAATGCTTTTTCTTAGAGGGAAAAAATTTACATAACAGAATTCTGAGTCAGCTAAGTAGCATGTAGACTGTGTGAAGGTAACAAGTTTTAATGATTATACTTAGTTATTTAGAGGAGTGCGTGAGTAATGCCAGAAATTGAAGTTTCAAGGTATTTCACATGGCAATACCACCACTTTCCATGTGATAATTATTGGTTTTAACTGAAAGCAATGAGTTGCTGTCTTGAAATTTTCAGCTGCCACAGCGAAGAGAGACATGAGGCAATTTTGGTTGTGGTGCTCAAATAAAACAGACTGTTACGTTTAAGAAATCTAGCTGCAGCGCTGCTTAGGATTTTGCTTGTACTGAATCCAGTTTTATTTGCAGGTCCTTAAATTAATCTTAACTTTCTTTTTAGACTCTTTTCCCTTTTTATTTTGGCAGTCTCTTTGAAGTACTACCAGGCCTCTTTTTCTAGTTCTAGTTTTTTTGTCTGCTTCTTTCCAGTAGCCAGAGATTTAGGTGTTTTGAATGAGCACATCAGTGCTCCAGACAGAGATACTGTTTGAAATTATCCATGAACCCAGTGCCTCTGAACATTATTGAGTGACATTTGTTTCTGTTGGTTGTGTCTGCTCTGACTAGCTGGTTTCTTTCAGATTGGCAGCTGGGATTACGCTGCAGTAGACGGACAGCTGCATGAACTGGAGATTGCAGCCAGGCATTGCTATGTCTCTCCTTAATATTCCTGGAATGTATATATTCAGATTGGAGCAACTTGCATGGCCCTGAGGGGGATCTTTTTGTATTCTCACAACCTGTGTTTACTTCCTGTTTTAGTTTAATGATGGATATCATTGTAGGACTGATTTGTCTGGACAAACTTCATTTTTCTGTGTTCACAGAAAATTTCTTCATGTCATTTAAGAGCTGGGTTAGTGTTTTTGTTTTTGAAGTTTGGTGGAAGATATCCTATGCTGTGCTCCCTTTTCCACTTTTCTGTGATGCAAACAGAAGGAAGTATTATTCATGTATTGAGTCACAAATAACTTTGAGAAAAAAAAAAAAAAAGAGCTGTGTAGAATAACTGCTTTCCCCTTCAGGTGTCTATAGTAGTTTGGATTTAATAAAGAACAAGTGGTTAGACTAGTATCCGGCTTCAAAACAGACAACTGGTATTCTGAGCAGACAGATGGAACTGAAAATAGAGGGAGGGTGGGGGGGTGGAATAAGAAAATACAACATACGTGTTTCTTGCAAGGAAGCTACAAGGAAGGCAAAAAAACTCCCCGGGCTTCATTTATGTTTGATTGCTTTCATCTCTTATGTTTTTATGTTGTTTTCTTGTGTAATGAGGCATACTTTGTTTTGTTACATGTATCCCAAGTGCACCAGAGCAGCCAAAAGGTTGTGCACTTTTTTGCTTTATTCCAACTGGCTAGTGTACTCTAATACTGTCCCCCTCTGCAGGTTGTTGACAGTATTTCTGCCCACGCTTCAGCTTTGAAGCCATAAACCTGTTACCTGAGTTGAAGTAGTAACTGCATTAGTGGGCTGCAACAGGCGTATTTTACACTCGCTTAACAGAAAGTGTATCAGAAACATTTTGCAAGCTTGTTTAATGATATCTAAAAAACATTTTGTAACTCTTGATCTTGTAGTATCTTTTCTTTAGCTTTTCTTCTCCTTGCTCGTTTCCCACCCGTCCCGTGTTTTAGATTTCAAAGCTAGTGTGAGCAATTTTCTTTGAACTAGTACATTAAGTGAATAGTGCGATGATAAAAAAAATGAAGTGATTCAATGCAAAACGGTTGATTTGCGAAGTCCAAGCAAGAAAAAAGATTTTTCTGGTTTGGTGTGAAGAAATTAGGCTGCTCATTTCATTTTTAAAACAATGGATGGGAGTGTGTGAATTTATGATACTACATTTGAGTGCTGTATTTTTTTTCCTGGGTCAAGTGTAGTGCAATATCCCCAGGGCAGGTGTACAGTCAGCAAACATAAGCATTGCCTCTGTCAGAAAAGCATTTTGCCCATTTTCACAACCTTGATCTATTGGGGATTGTTATGAAGCAAGGGGAGATGGTACTACAAAGAGCTTTTCTTCTGTAATCCTTAACCTATTTTCAGCCATTTTATCTAATTGTTATGAATCATGCTTGTTCTCTGACTCGTTTTATCTGTGTCTTTGTAGTCTGTGAGGAATTTAACTAAGAATCTTACCATAAGACTGCAAGTGACTATCTGGTCAGAAGAGGTTTTCTGAACACTTGTTATCAGAGCTTGATTTTAATCACTGTCCCATGGGGAAGGGAGCTAGTCAATTGGCCGCTAAGCCATTCAGCTTCACTGTCTGAGGGGAAACCTGTAAAATATTCTGTGTTCTCTGGTGCTGTAAAGCAACATCTGGGTGGAAGGAAAGGGAAAGCAAGTAATCGTAATTGCATATTTCTCAAGCCAATAGAAATCACTGAGGAACATGTGTGTAAACCTTTTTGAATATTGAAAAGTGAGGTAGGAGAGGCAGAAAGCCAAAGTAATTATTTTTGCAAGGGCTGTTATTTTCTGGACATAAATACTGGGTAGAAAGATGGAAGATGAACCCAAAACATTTTCTGTCCCTAACACATATACTGAAAGAATGTGTCTCACAATGCATGATGTTATTTCACCTGGGTTTTCAAATGTTTGGCAATTAAATCTTACAGATTTGAGAAGTAATTGGAAATAATTTGGTGTAGATCTGGAAAGCAACATTGACTGAAAGTAGCTTCTTTGTAGTGAACAGAAAGGTCATAGCTTGTCATGCATTCAGACTGAGGTGTGCATTTTAACATGGGTATGCTGTGTTGTTAGGCTCTTCAGACACTTGGTTTGTGTCTGAGCAGGCATGATGAAAGCAATTCTGAGCTGGTCTCTTTAAGGGTCTTTAAATCTAGGGTTAATTGGTGAATGTCTTGCCTTTTAACTGTATGGGCCTTCATTTCACAATTTGAGTTCAAAATTGGAGACCATTTCATTCTTTCTCTGTGACACTCACTGCACTTCCCTCTCCACCCACTCCCCCTCATATTTAATTTTATAGTTCTTTCAGACATAAACATGGAAAAAAAGCAATTTTGACTTAGTTTCTGAGTGTTGCTGCAAAGAAAAGTAACAAACATCTGTTTTTACCTTAACTGCATCCATATGTTCAACCTCCCCGCCACCCTCCTTCCCCAAAAAATTTACAGCTGTATTTAGTGGGTACTGCATACTCTTGAATTAACTTTCTTCACTGTTAGATTAGAGAGTAAATTCAGAGACTGAAAATGTCTGTGCTAAGAGTGGCCAAAAGCTACATTATAGCTAAGCCAAAGTTTCAATTTTTTCACTCTTCCTCTTTTAATTTGTTTCCCTGTTCTCCTTCTCCCCTTCCCATCCCCAATTTAAAAAAAAAAAAAAAAAGATGATCCAGGAGACTTTTTAAGAACAGGTTACTCTGGTAATCAGATAAATGTTAACTCATAAAATTTGCTTATAATTTTCATAAAAAAAAAAAAAAAAAAAAAAAGATGATCCAGGAGACTTTTTAAGAACAGGTTACTCTGGTAATCAGATAAATGTTAACTCATAAAATTTGCTTATAATTTTCATACTTATAAATTAATTAACATTTGAAATGCCATATTTATCATATAAGTATGTGGTTTGAGATGCATACTGTGTGAATTATTGTAAAGGGTTAGTTTCCTTGTTTCATTTTATTACTTCTTGTTGTAGCATCTGGAACAATTCTGGCCTTACCAAAGTTTTGTTTTTGTAGAGGATTAACAGGAAGAAGGCTATTTTACTGAGATATTTGAGAAGCAGTGAAACAAAATGTTGAATGATGCTATCTTTTACTTTGCGGTATGCAGCGTGCTTTCAGAGATAAGAGTTTGTGGAACTAAAGATAACTTTCAAACAAACCTTATTCCTTTCCAGTTATATAGTGCCTTTAAGAGATGTTAAACTAGTTGTCATAAGCTGTCCAAATATTTCTACCTGCAGTAACCTTAAAGAGTTGTATCCTCCAGAGGGATTCAACAATGTGAGAACATGCACTTCCGCTGCCACTAGAAGAAGCTGGCCATCTCTTAGTAGTGCCAACTAATGCCAGGAATACATTTTACAAGAAAATTAAGTTAGAAGCTGGGCTGCAATTGGTAGGAAAGTGAGTTAATGACTTTTTGGCTGATGGTCATTTTATTGTATGTTCTCAGGTAAGCAGTAGGTTGTTTTCTTTAAAGGAGATATTAATTATCTCTCTGAGGAGAAGGTTCCCTGCTCCTAGCTGATCATCTTTGACAGGTTGAACAAGTCTGAGTGACATCTGGTGGCTAAAATGTCCTGTATTTATCCTTCTGTTGTTACGTAAATTGAGAGAATGGGTACTGTCTCTAGCTCCACCATCAAATGCTTCTGCTGACAGAGGGAGATCATCTTGCATCCTTCTGTATGTGATGCTTCCAACAGAGATATCATCAGAACATGGAATGGACATCTGGATTGACTTTGAATACAGTCTGGGAAAAGGAGGGAATAATTTGAGTTTGCTAGTATACTCTCCAAGTCATAGTTGAAGCCAAATAAATAGTTACTTTTTTTTTCTAGGTAATTAAAAGGAATGCAAATGTTTTTTTATGCTGAAGTCTAGCCATTATTTCTAGACATAACTGTCCAAGTGTTGTTGCCTTAACAGTTTTTCACATTTCTTTTGGATCTCTGAAGACATCAATAAAGAGGACATAGAGATGCAACTTTGTTACCTGTGGTAAAACATGAATGTATAATTTTCCCAGTTCTCTCAACTAAAAGGGAATGACTGTGTCAAGGAGCTATCCTGGAATTGTAGGCTCTCAAATTTTTGGAAGGACCAGATGGAACTTAAAGAGACTAAGACTTACTTGTGCCAAAACTGTAAATCCCAAACTCAAACTAGATCATAAACATGGATGTAGAAACTGTCAAAAAAACCTGAGAATTTGTAGTCCTCTAAAGCAGGCTTTGGCAAAGTCCCTGTCCCACTGGTCAGCAGTTTCACCAGTTCTGACAGAATCTGATGTGAAAACAGGCAGAGACTATCTACTTGCTTGTTGAATAGAGTATTTTATACTTTTTAAAGTGTCTCAGAGGGATTATCTTTTGCATTGAGGGGTGGTGGGAGACAAATAGCTGCTCTGCTGCTGCTGTTGTGTGGTCTAGCAATGTGATAATGATAAGCATCATATGTGAGTAAGCAGTGGAATCATAATGTTTCTTACAGTTTTTTTATGTTGCTGGAAGGTGGTGAGTTCCTCTGAGATCTGGACTGTGGAAATAACATTCTGACTGCTGATCTTTCATTGCTTAAAGCAATGATAACATCTGATTTTTCATCCTACATCACTTTGTTCTGTTGTTATGATGAATGTATTTGAAGTATTTGAAACACTCTGCATAAACATGTGGTATCTTGTGTTTAATTTTCCCCTTCTTAGTACTGGCACTATGTAAGAAGGTATAGTTTGTAGAGGTGGCATTGGGAGTTAAAGGACATAACAGATTTCATGAAAAAAAACCCAAAACTCTGGCTGCCTTTAAATGCTGAATGTGAGTTATTTGGGAATAGAAGTTTCTATATTGATAATAAATCAGTGTACATGGAAGTTACCCAATCTGAAGCTTTTTGTTTCCTCATTTTATCTATTCTATTTTCAGCTCAAAAAGAACTGCATCGGAGTTGTATTTCAAGAATATTTTATTAATTTTCAATAGTTTATTGGATATATATTTTAGAGGAAATAAATAGCAAATCCTAAATATTTTAACAGGCACAGAATATCTAATATGCATAACTGTCTGCATTCTGCTTCTCCTGTGTACTTCTACCGTCAATGCAATGCAGAATTCCCATTTGCTAGTAAAAATATTCCACTCAATCTGCAAGTAAATGTAGGCAATCCTTTTTAATCTGCATGTTTTGAAACTCACAGCTCTTTATGGAGAGGGTAGAACTGCTGACCAGTCTGTTGTTGCTTTCTTAATGCCTCGTGTCTTAAGGGACCTCAGATTCTGTGCCCTGGTGATTCCCTTGATATCTTGAGTCACAAAAACCCAGATTTGAATTTTAATGTAGCATGCCTCATCACTCAGAGTGAGACTTTGACGGTCTTACTGAGCTTTAGTGTTTCATGATACTGCTGTTCTTAAAAAAAGTGCTTGGTGAATCCCAGTGTTTGTGTGTCAAATTTCAGCAATCTTTTAAAGGTACTTCCCTGAGTGGGTAAGAATGTTAGAGAGTAATTGCAACTCTTGCTCTGGTGAGTTCAGTTGTTGCAAAAGCCCTGCCAAATGTACCAAGGTCAAGTGTTTTGGATGGCATATCTCCTATCAGAGGATGATTATTTTTTTATGATCTTAAGGCCTCAGGTGCACTCTGCTTTTGGTTTTGTTATTTCTGTAACAGGGCAATATTATCTGTCCTAGTAATAATCTAAAAATAGTTGTTTGTAAGAATATGATCAACATTAGTGTTATTCCATTGTCTCAAAAATTTTAATGGGTGGCTAAAACAGAACAGGCAATATAAATGTAAGGAACCTCAAGGTGTGTTGAACCACGAAAAAGATGAATCTCTGAGAGAAAAACATGGTGTACTAAGACCTAAAAAGTGGCTAGTGGCTTTGTGTTTTAGCGTTCAAGCGTCCCATTTAAAACACTTTTTTGAAGGGCCTGATTTTCAGGACTTCTCTTGAAAGTAAGACTTGCTAGTTAGTGTCTCACCTTAGGTACTCAGCATCACTAGACATGAGAATGTAGGGCTTAATGCACCATGCAAAAGATAAACTAAAATAAGAGCCCATGTGCAATCTGTTAGCCCACAGCGAATGCAGGTTATTTACTTAGTTTAGCTCAAAATGAAAGAGATTTAATCTAAGCTGAATGATTTAAGATTTTCTGTGGTATTAGCCTGTTTCTGTGTGTAGTTCAGGGGCCTGGCTGACAAGAAATACGTGTTGAATTTTGGCTGCTTGGTTTTATCTTTAAGCCAGTGGACCTACAAGTGGCAACATGGAAAACTAGTTTGACATGCCAAGGCAAGAGGTATAATAAGTTCACACATTTAAAAATAATTATTTTTAAGAAATCACTAAGTGTGCAGTGGTAATTTTCATGTATGCCCTATAAAGAAAGTGGCCAAGCATGTTGCTTGAGATACAGAGAAACTTTTTTTTAAAAAAATGGCTGCATTGTATCCCTGTGTTCTCTTTTCTCTGCATTTAGTATTAGTCCTGCTGTTGGCAGTTTGATGCATCCTAACGTTTGTTCCTTTTGAATAAAATGAAAAAAGCTCAGGGTCGCTTTTCATTGGAGTTATTACTGTGAAACTAAGCAATGGAGTTTAAATAGAAAGTAGATCACTTAATACCCATAGAAACTTTTTAAAAATTAACTTTTGTTTCTGAGTTATGATACAAACAGGATAAGTCAGTGCTAGAAAGGAAAAATGGAGCCAATAAAGAGGGTTTCTGATTATAATAGCTTGTTTCTGTTTAATATCATTGAGCAGGATGAGGTTTTGCAGAGTTTCTCATGGAAATAGCATCCACAGTACTAAAATGATTACCTCATTCTTAGTACCAGTGCCAAGCACTTAGCCCACAGTGAACACACGGGGTTGATTTTCAACATGAAACAAGCCAGAAGTGTGGAATGACATTTTCAGGTGACAGTTATGGTTCTATTGCCTGTAATTAGCACCTCTTAACATGCAAACCTGCCTGTGCCTTTTCCAGGCTGTTGAAGCTCAAATACGAAGTTTTGGACAGACCCCTTCCCAACTGCTCATAGAACCACATCCTCCAAGAAGTTCTGCCATGCAGGTGGTAAGTACCATGTTAACTCTTTGTGACCTGCCTTTTTGTTCACTTCCTTTGCTATCTTAAAGTTACAGAACTGGCCACTCCGCTTTCCTTTTATGTGGTCATGGAACTGTGTTATTAAAAACAGCAGATGGGGCATGATTTTGGAGGACTGGGAGTGTATGCATTGCTTAACTATTATTTTATTTATTGCTGAAAGGATTGTATTGATTTCTAGTACAGACCTTTTTTGTCAGTGTAATCTAAAAACACTTCATCAGTTGATTTTGTTAATACCATACCTGTACAGGTGAGAGCCAGTCATCGTGGAGACAATTTAGTTAATCTTTGGCAGATTCCCCAAGAAGCATGGATTTAGGAGGTGGAACTTCCTTGTCTTTTCCCCCAGGCATAGGTTTTCCCCTAAAACCAGGATTACTAGGAATTCATGAGCTGAAACTTACATAGCAAAGAATGTGACTAAATGTGTTTTGCAGTAAAGCCAGGGTGATAAAATCCAGGCAGTGAGCATTAACATGCTTTCCCTTTTACCTCTACTGTGTCTAATATAATTTTATTATGCAAAGTATTATTTTATTACTGATTACTTTCCATATCATGTTGTGTGCAGTCCTTGGGTCTAAAATATCATTTGTGTTGTCATAGCTCCAGGAACTAAGTATGTTAAGTGATACTCAGACAAGTGGAGCAAACGGTCTGCTAATTCACAAGTTTTTCAAAATATTACATTCCCTTGTTGTTAAGATGGACATTTTATTTTGAAATATAGCTATAAAAAAGACATTTTCTTCTTGTGTGATCTCTAAGATGTATGTCCTCAAACAGACTTAAGGTGATTAGGTTAAAAGCATATCTGAAGTGCAAAAGGTTTTAGAAAAATTACACAAAAAATCTGAAATGGTTCCAAAGTAGCTTACAAACCTGGTGAGGCAGGAGTCTAAGAAATGTAAACTTTCTTGTCAAATAGAGCTACTAACCTTTCTCAAATATGTCATGTGTTGAACATGAGACTTGCTCAGCTGACTATCCCCCCACTCCCCCACCATTTCTGCAGCCAGTACCTGCCACACTTGGACAGCTGTGCTGTAGACATGCCCCTGCCCTGGGATCCCATGTACTGGCTGGACAGAGCTGGCTGTGCTGATTTGTGACCTGCTGGCCTATTGCACCTCCCACGTAGTGACCTGGGACTGCAGAGCACTGCAGTGACCTGGGTGCGCAACCCAAGGGCACCCTCTTTCAGCAGAGCCCCGTTCACAGGGGTGTTGGGGAGCCCAAGTGCCCTCATCATACAGCTACATGCCATGTGTGTGTCTGTCTGTCACGGTGCCATGCACTAGACACTTGCCCTAATTTAGAGGGATTTGTTTCAGGAAGGGGAGGAACTTGAGAAGTTGATTGTTGACACGTTTGCCAGACCCATTGTTATATAAATAAATTTGATGCCAGGAAGCAGGTTGTGTGGTTTTATAATAATGTTTTTCATTATGCTGAATTAGTAAAGATTTAGTATGTAATGGAAGAAGTTAAATTCTAGGAATTAACTGTTTGTAACTCCTGTGTTTTTTTCGGCTGGAGTACATGTGGTAAAAACCCCTTAGTTCTCCACTTGCTTTGACCAGTTTTGTGGTTATTAGTACATGGCTTTGTAATAGCGCTATATTAAGTGGTTTTAAAAGTAGCATTCCTGGAACTTAAATACAGTAAGGATGTTTTTCCTGTCACAACTTTGAATTATTTCCGGTTATATTATTTACTGAGTTTTCTGTTTTCATGGGTGTGTGCACATGTATGCATGAATAGAGCTGAATTGAAAGCTACCACGTGCTGTGTTAAGTGCACAAGCCGTAATATACACCAGGTGTAGTAATTAGCAGTCACATGAAGGCTGCCTATTTGTCTGGTTTTGCTGCTGTTGCTGTATCCCCTTGTGTTTTCAACCATCAGATAGCTGGATTTAATTGAGGCCACATCAGATGAGGCATTACTGACACCTTTAATTGAATGAGCATCCAGGGAGGATTAACTCATAATATTGATTGGCTTTTAGCCACTTGCTCAGAAGGGTGTCTGGGTAGCTTATTAGTTGCTTTTATTTACACCTTTATGCAAAGACTGTAAATAGGAATTCATAGAGCAATATGTTTTTCTAAGTACTCTTAATAACTTTTTTAAAAGGAGTGATAATAAAAATGCAAATGTATTTAATTTTTTAATTAGTTCTGTATAAATATACATTAAATGTATGCACTTACATACACATATATGTAATGAAATATTGCAGGTGGCAAATAGCCAAGAACACTTTGTTAGTGTTCTAATTCAGTTATTAGAAAACTGCAAATACTAGAGCAATATGGCTACTGGTAGCTAGAACTGGTGTATTTCTATATCTCAATGGAGTTCTTTTTGGGTACACCACACAATCACAAACCCATTAGGCTGCTTTTTGCTTCTTGTGTTCTATATCCAGATCTAAGGTCTTTGGTATTTTGTTTCAATATTTGCAGTATTTTTTAGAGAACTTTGTTTAGAAGTTATTAAACTTTTAATCTTATTAGATTAAAAATCGAAGAGCTAAAAATATTATGTTGGAAACAAGAGTCTGGAGGAATTCTCTCTCCAGTATTTCTAGAAACAATGCAGGATAGTGTCTGTAATCACGTCCACTTTATATTCTTTACAACTGCATTTAATTATGTTTGTCCTTTGAAACACATTTGCAGTGAAGTCTTCTACTATGCATTCATAAATCTTATTTTTGTACACCAGAAATATATACAGAACATATATCTAGTGTATGTGTGTATCTGTTTATTTTAATGTGCTTTCATGTTCTCATCTGGCTTGTAAAGAATTGGAGTCTGCCAATTTAATGCAACTTGAGACAATCTCTGGGAGCAGGAATTTCTTTTGCTCAGTTTTGTTTTTTTTCCTCATTTTTTCCCCCATTTTTAAAATGTTTTTCTTCCCTCCTCATTTGGCATTGCTTTCCTTGTCATACTGTCTCATCAGATAGAAGGGGAATTCTTTTTGGCAGAGATAGGTGTTTGGAAACTTTGAGTTTAATCTGCTGTGATCTGTTACAGAGTTTTTATATAGACACCCCTATGTTCAACAAGGCCCTTAATAGTGTATGTGAAGTTTTTTCTACCTAAAATGGTTGTTGCCTCAAGCTTGTCTACTGTTACTGCATTTGCTTTTCACTGCAGCTGCTGTTGGATCTTGCATGTTTTAATCCAATCTTCCTTCTCTTGTCCTGTCTTCTTTTCTCCTCCCCATGTTTTCTTTCCCTGTGTATTTGGGTTCTTGTGTGTACTCAACAGTATCTCCTCCTGCAGAGTCCGTTGATGTTCACAGACCAAGCTCAACAGGACGTTATCATGGTTCTTAAGTTCCCATCCAACTCCCCTGTCACTCATGTAGCAGCCAACACCCAGCCTGGTCTGACCAATCCTGCTGTGATCACAGTTACTGCAAATAGGCTATTTGCTGTAAACAAGTGGCATAATCTTCCTGGTAAGTAAATTAAAATAAGTAGCTTAAGAAACCACTGCCATCAAGCAATTTTCTTCTGTTTTCTGTTTCAAAATTTGCTGCAGAGCTGTTTTAAAGTGTGAAGAGCAAATCCAGGTCACTGACACAGCATGCTCTTCACACATGGACTTAGTTGATCCTTAAAAAATAATCTGAACTATTGTGTAGTGAGATGTTTTAGCACACAAAAAAACCCAAGGCACATATTGTTTTCCAGGGCATCAGACAGTCTGGAAGAAGGCAAAAACAGTGTGTCACTATTTGATCGTGATAAAGTCATGTTCTTCCTCTTGAATTTGTTTTCCAGTTAGATGGAAGCCTGAGCCATATCATGTAAAAGACAAGCTTTAAAGCATGTAGAACTTGCCTGAAATATTTTTGCTATCTTTTTCTACTTGACTATGAACACCATGTCCTGATGTTAAAGCCATTCAGTGTGAATTACAAGATAAAATATATGGGAAATCTGTATCTTCTACACCGTAAACATTCCAAAGCTATTAGGATCTGTGAACAAGCAACCAATTGTTGAGTGTAGTAATCAATTGTCCTGAGTTGAACAAAACCTTAAGATTTTGGTTTTTTCCCTCACCTCTGAAAGGGTAAACAGTAAGCTGTGCTTTTGGATCCCTATTTTTTTCATGTAGAGGCATTTAACACTTGCCTTGCCCTTACAAAGAGCTCAAGAAAACATACAGTTCAAGCCAACCAAACAAAACTAAAACCCAAGAAAAAACCATCTCACCTCCCCTCTTTGAGAACACACTGATGAGCTGCAGGCTGCTAATGGAGTACTATGCTTAAGATATCTGGGTATGAACTGGTAAGGCTAGCCTTCACTGTTTTTGCCTTCAAATTTTATACTCTAATGGGATCTGCTAGGATTAGGGGGCAGCTAATCATCACTATTCCTGTCTCCTGCTGTGAGCTTAGCATTGTCTTTACTAATGAGGTATCATGGTAAGAAGTTAAGTTGCCACGTGACCAGTTGTGATGAAGTGTAATTAAAAATCTCATTCCTG